>NC_059387.1:19797865-20397865 GCF_019703515.2 Myxocyprinus asiaticus
AAAGGACATATTTACCACCTCACATCAACAATTCATCTAAATCACTCAATAGTAACTTAACTTACTTACATTAAAACAAAGCATTAAAGACCCCATGAAAATCGTGGCTTTTAGTTCATGTCTATTTGCTTTGAAGCCATCTATATGCTATCACACTCCTAAAAGTTGACAAAACGAAACTAGGGATGGTACCAATCTGATACCTGGATCGGTATCGGGTCCGATACTGACATTTTAATCGGATTGGGTATCGGTCCGACGAGCCTGATCCAAATCCAATACTGCATGTTGGTCACTGACATTACTGTCAAGCTCAAATAATGACATAAATAACCTTCAAATCACCATTAAAATAGTCCATATAACGCTTGCATTTTATTCAGGCTCTTACAGTCATCCAAAAGCTTTGTGAATTGCAAAAGGCTGTGTTTAATAATAAATATACAGTCAGCCTGCACAGGTAGGTCTCTGGCACCAGCTTTACTGAATGAGCACCACTCTGCAGACACACACACACACACTCGCGCACGCACACACACGCGTGCACACACGCACACGCACGCGCGCGCAGAGGCTCGTGATGCACTGATCAGCGCAATATGTGATTGCTCCACACAAACTCCATCTCAGATGTTGATGATCAATAGTTCGGTCCGCCTATAACATGTATGACAAACATTTTACCAGATGTTGAATGAGAAGCGTATCACACTACTGTGAATTAGCCTACAAACCATCACTCAAACACAGACTTCCTGAACACTCAGCGCCTGACTTTCAAAATAAAAGCCTTAAGAAATTACAACTGAAATGTATTACCAATGTATTGTAAAATTCCTATTTTTATTAGAAATTACAATAAAAACAAACTGGGTTCCAAAAATGATTGTGTGATTGAAAAGTGGATTGATATACTAATAAAACTAAAATGAAATAAATAAATAAATAACAGAGAGATAGAGAGAGAGATCTGAAATAATTTACAAGTCCAGATACAAGTTAAAATGTGTAAAGAGAACGGTCTTCTTTTCTACCGAAGACTTTCACTGGAATTTCTGTTATTTTTGCTGCTGCATCCTGCAGGCTAGTTAACAATACATTTTTGCACATGCTCTTATGTAATTGCTTTTTTGGTTTTCCTATTTTATAATGAAATAATGTATTGTTAGAGGTTTTTGTTTCTTTACACAAGAGTACTCCCAATCAGTTCCACACAGTGAATTATAAATGTTCTAAACTCATTAAGAAAAACACAACACTGGTATTGGATCGGGATCGGTATCGGGCGATACTGATAGTTCAGGTATCGGAATCAGATCGGAAGAGAAAAAAATTGTATAATTCCATTCCTAAACTAAACTTTATAATACAAATGCTTTTAAAATATAAAGCATTTTTCTTCTGGGAAAATACTTGTGCCACTCATCTTGTACTACAAATAATTTTGTCCAATCAAATGCTCTCTAGAATAAAAATGTCCCTTCCCCTAACACCACCTGCAACCGACTAGCAAGAAGTAAATCATGGTTCGTGGCTGTGCTGTAAAAAAAGCCTACTGGCTTCAAACTTCCTGTTACAATAGGAAATACGTCAAGAAAACTTTACTTGTAAAGAGATTTCATGGGGTCTTTAGTGACACTACTAATCATTTGACTGGCCAATACAAAGTTTAAAAAAAGAATCTTTCAGAATAAGGGCAGCGGAAGTACAACTGTATTAACTGTATGGCTAAACAAACTTCATTAACAAGCATTTCTATGGTTGAAGTTTGAACTGGAGGGAGGTCTTACCTCGAACATGCGTGCAGCTGTGCAGCGTACTAGTGCAGATGTATGGACCACTCCATACCACAGCACCGTCAGCAGCAGCTCATGATATGCTGGGTTTGCACTGGAGACAGGAAGTAATAGCTTTAGCAGGAAAGAAGAAATGGCAGCAAAACCCGATCTTCAAGTCAGTTAGATTGCCATTAACATGGAATGTCTGGTATATAAGGTTTTTAGGTCTTTTTTCAAATGACTAGGTAATTCTTATTCTTATTGTCAATTTATGGTATAGCTCAGTGGATCTCAACTGGTTTTGCTTCAGAACTCAGATTTTACGTGGTCCACAAATGGCGAATTGTCCATGTACAAAACTAAACATAAATGGCATTAAAATCAAACACTGAAATGTATTAACAGAACTGCTATAGGTGAAACATCAACAAAAATAATGAAGAGCTATAGATAAAACATCAGCAACAAAAACAAATGGCTATAGGTGAAACATCAACAAATATAACAAACAGCTAAAGGTGAAACAAAAAATTACAAACAGCTATAAGTGAAACATCAACAAAAATAACGAACAGCTATAGATGAAACAACAATGAAACAGCTTAAGGTGAAATGTCAACAAAAATAACGAACAGCTATAGGTGAAACAACAACAAACGGCTACAGGTGACAAAAAGATTAAACAAAACAGCTTCAGGTTAAATATTAACAAACATAACGAACGGCTACAGGTGACACATTAACAAAAATACCGAACAGCTATGGGTGAAACATCAACAATAATAATGAACAGCTACAGTTGAAACATTGGCAAAGATAAAGAACAACTACAGGTGAAACATCAACAAAAATAACAAACGGCTACAGTTTAAGTAAAATGTCAACAAAAATAAACAGCTATAGGGGAACATCTACAAAAATAACAAACAGCTACATGTATAATGTGACACATCTGTGATATGGTAAACATGTTTCACATCATAGTTGTTACTATATTGTGAATTTCAGAACTGCCGGAACACTGTATTGACCAATTACCATCCAGGACTAGAACTATGCTGATTTTACAATGGTGTGATCATGATTCTTGTGAGTGAGTCATTTTACGTTGGCTTAAAGGAATTCCAGCTTGAGATGAGCTCATGCAGAATGCATCCTGGCTATGGATGGTGTGATTTAACCGTGTTGAGAGACACTCACCCCAACTCAACAAATGAAGCCTTCAGACTGTCAAGAGGAGCATGGGAGAGAGAGAGTGTGGTCATGACATCCTCTAGAAAGCCCACCAAGAGTTTACGATCCTCCTCCTGAAAAAAACAAAAGCATGATTGGTTAGGGAGGGTAGTTTCTTCATATTGACATGACAAACCAGCTGAATGGTGACACTCATACCTGATTGTAACACGTCAGGACTCCAGTTGCATAGATCGGCACTGTAGCCTTGGTAAGGATGCCATTTCCTGCTGTGGCGTCTGCAGGATACAAGCATTGTTACCATCTCTAAAGTTAAATAACTGAACATTCATACAAATTCCTCACAAGATATCTTCAAAAGGTTTTCAACTAAATAGTTAATTGAATTCATCTGGTAATAATTCAGCTAGACTCAAAGCACTAAAATGATACAACATGCCAAGTTTTGTTGGCTGATACTTTAACCAAATACTTTCTAAACTCAAACATTCAAAGAATGAAAGAAAATGCTCCAAATCCCATGAAAGTGGAAACACATATTTGACAAACACAGTCTCCTGCTTGGGAAAGAGACATACATAAAGAGTGTGTTCTCAACCCAGTTCCTCCTGTGAAAGCGGGGGTGTTTTTCTTGGTTAACTGAACAGTCACTTACCCACATTCTCTTCTGATAGCCGCAGGATTTCTTGGAATTGAGGTTTTACCTTCAAGAATGAAGGAAAAACAACACCTAAATTAAACTGAAACTGCTGAACTCTGTAACTGAGCTGGACTATTTGCAGCACAAGCTCTATTTAGCTATTTCACTTCAGTCAAACAAAAAAAACAAAAAAATCTTTTGAGGTGCAACGGACAGACTATGGGAAATGTCTTTGATGTGTCCTACCTTGGTGTTGGTAAAAATTTTCCCAAATGTCCGACAAAATCTCCAGAAGAACCTGGAGAATTCGTGGACACAGGTGGATGAGGTGACATTGATTTGTCCTACTATCTCTATTAGCTGTGGTAAACTGTGGAGAGAAGGCAGAATCAGGTTCAATGCAAAGTGTGAATAAACAATGGCATTTATGAGCAGCATATGAACTGTGTATTAAAAATGTATTACAACATCTGAATAATAATGGCCATTTTAAGTATTTTAAATACATTGCCTGTACCTTAAAGGGATAGTTTACACAACAAAACACTCATGTATTCCCAAACCCATATGCTGTAATTTAAGATGAAGATTATTAGTGTATAATGACTTAAACTTTGGTCTGTTCCTCACATAAAGCTATTGCATGACTTCAGAACACCTGGAATGTAGTGCATCAGTCATATGGACTATGTTGCTTTAACAGTGCATTTTTGTACTTTTGGAGCTTGAAAGCCCGTGAACTACCATTATCTAAAAATTATCTTTTATGCTCCACCAAAAAATGTAAAATAAGGGTTTGGAATGACATGAAGATAAATATAGATGAACTATTCCGTGAATTTAAAGGGGCCATATTCTGCACTTTTGTAGCAATTTATTTCTATGACCAAAATGAGTCGTAATTTACGTAATTTCTCTCACTCTCTCTGACCCTTAGAATTAAACAGGCTGTTTTTGTTATTGTACTTTCAAGACTTTATATGCAAATTATATCTGTTATAATTGGTTAACCTCCGCATATAGGCTTAGTTCTACTTTTCCTGTCTCTGGTTTCACTATCTCTGAAAAATTGGAAAAAAAAAGGCCAAAACTGTGCACGTGACATTCACTCACAATTGGTTGACCACCCAGAGCAAACTGTCCCATCCTGTAGTTCCTTCATGCTGGAGCTGATTATCATATAACTGTAGCAGAACTGACAACTGCTCTCGGCTGCCCACGATGGTGGCCACGTCCTGCAACGGAGAGGCTGGCCGCGGGAACCGGGTCACTAAGGGGTCACATGCATGCATGCACACACACACATACACACACAGGAGCAGTCTTTATAGCCAGGAATACACAAAAAAAGCACAACTGCACAAATCATCTGACACAACCGCAGCGTGTAAATGAAAGAGCACTTTGATAGTGAGCCCAAAACCAGAGAGCAACCTCATGGCAGGAACCCTACAGTTACACTGAGTCAGGCGCCAGGTCTGCGTCGCTAAACGTGGCCTGACTAAGAAAGTTAGCAAAAACGTGTGCGTGCATGTGCATGTTGATTTTGGCCACCCCTCACCCTCAATAGGAGGCACGTCGCCCTGTAGTTTGGCCCGGCTAGTGAAGGGGGCGTTTTGAAAAAGCACCGCAAACAGAGACGGGACGAGAGACTGAAGCGCTGACAAATAAATATGCAGCTTGTGTTCATCTAAACCATATTCACCCTGCTGGAGAAAGAGAGAGAGAGAGAGAGAGAGGAATTTTGTAATTAAATAAATTAAATTAGCTAATATTAAGAACAATGTATGTGAATGAGAAGTCTCACAATTATATAAGCTCATTGAGTGTGGTATTTCACCTTAAGCAGTTTTCTGATGCGTGTGAGGAGGGAGGGGATGAGTTGGGACTGTAGGTTGCCCAGTTCTGTGCACCAGGCAGCAAAGGCAGGAATGAACACCTGATGGGTGGCACTGACCACCCTCTCCGATGGGTCGCCCAGAGACAACAACATCAGCTCAAAGCCCTGAAACACATCCAAAAACAAGCACAAACACATGTAAGACACCACTGATAAATCAGACATCACTGTCCAAAAAGTGGTTAAAATATGCCTCTGTGCTAAATGTGTGACTAAATCCATATACACACCTGGGAGTACTTGTCTGGGTCATCTATGTAGCCCATGATAATACCTAAACTTTTCACCACGGCTTCTCGCACCATATCGGCTTTGTCTTCTGCCAACATCTGCTGAAGCATGGACAGAACCAGGGAGCTTCGGATTTCCTTCTGTAGACACACATACACATTTGTTAAGTTTTTTTATATCGTGGTTGGCTTTTCATTGACTTCATTGTTTTTATACTGAGCTATGATATTTTCTATCCCCTCACCCAACATCTACCCCTAAACCTAACCCTCACTTTTTGCATTTTTAGATTTCACGTAAATCATTTATTTTAATTAAGCAGTTTTCCCTCATAGGGACTGTTGGCTAATTCGTTACTACTTGCATGCCGTGCTGCTGTGTTTGGTTAAATGATTAAGTATTCATGCTCATAAGGAAGTGAGTAAACATCAGACACTCAATTACAGATAGCAGCAAATAAAAAAGCCAAAAAGGCAAAACGCCAACACAACTCAAACAATCAGAGCACTGAATGATCAGTCCAGATGTACATGAGCCAGAGTTTCATCATAGCACTGAATGAATTATCCTGCTGTGCATTCAGACCATAATGCTAAGATCTACAGCCACAGTAAACAAACAAAATTCCTCCATAGCAACTCAAATAAGAACCAAGTCTGTGCTGTGCTGATATTCGGAGGTTTGATTATTAAATAATAATAATTTGATTATTTCAACATGCTCTTGCTTGACTACCCCTTACCACAGTTTGGCTAGCAAAATCTTGGATGTCTTGAGTTTTATGATATTGTTGAAAGGTGGACATGATTATTAATGTGGCACAGTTAGACTGCGTTTTTATTTAAAGGAACAGGAAGCTCTTACGGGTAAATAAGGGGCCAGGGCTCCACACGCTTCCGCCACCAGAAGTCTTCTCTCTGGATACTTGTGGTTAATCTGAGCGAGAGAAACACACATGAAACACAGACGTACACAGAGAGAGCAAAACACAACACAACAGTGTCAATTCCAGCTCGGACCACAGGACGGCATTTACAAGTATCCTCTATGTAGTTGACTACACTAAAATAGCTTGTTAATGTTGTTTTTCAGATTTGAAAGAGGAGAGTGGTGAATGTATTTTTCACAAGTTTACTTAGAGCTAGAAGTAAACATGGATTATGTATTGAGTATGATTCTGTACATAGGAAGCTGACCAATAACATGGATGTAAACCTTTTATCCAACATCCAGATTTTAGGTTCAAATTCAAAGATGTCACAGAGAAAGTGTATATTTTTAAATGCCATCACTTGCCACCATTTCTCAGGTTTTTTTAATTACCTTTTTGCGGTTTACTTAAATACTCCTGTGGTGCTAAAAATTACTTTTATGCAATAAATACAAATATTCCATGTGATCTTTAAAGGTCAAAACATACTCTACGCAAGTACGTGAATACAGATGCGATTGTTTGGCCACTGCATTGCCAACACGCTGTCTGGTCGAATGTACCTAACGTGCGTTTTTGCCTTACCGTGGTGGAAACAAACTTCAGTACTCAAGGGGGCGATATCATTTTTAATATATTTTTTTTGTATATACACTGGCGGTAAAAGGTTTGGAATAATGTAAAAATTTTGCTCTTATGGAAAGAAATTGGTACTTTTATTCACCAAAGTGGCATTCAACTGATCACAATGTATAGTCAGGACATTAATAATGTGAAAAATTACTATTACAATTTGAAAAAAATGTTCAGAACTACAAAGAGTTTTCATCAAAAAATCCTTCACGTGCAGCAATGACAGCTTTGCAGATCCTTGGCATTCTAGCTGTCAGTTTGTCCAGATACTCAGGTGACATTTCACCCCACACTTCCTGTAGCACTTGCCATAGATGTGGCGGTCTTGTTGGGCACTTCTCATGCACCTTACAGTCTAGCTGATCCCACAAATGCTCAATGGAGTTAAGATCCATAACACTCTTTTCCAATTATCTGTTGTCCAATGTCTGTGTTTCTTTGCCCACTCTAACATTTTATTTTTGTTTTTCTGTTTCAAAAGTGTCTTTTTCTTTGTAATTCTTCCCATAAGGCCTGCACCCCTGAGTCTTCTCTTTACTGTTGTACATGAAACTGGTGTTGAGCGGGTAGAATTCAATGAAGCTGTCAGCTGAGGACATGTGAGGCGTCTATTTCTCAAACTAGAGACTCTGATGTACTTATCCTCCTGTTTAGTTGTACATCTGGCCTTCCACATCTCTTTCTGTCCTTGTTAGAGCCAGTTGTCCTTTGTTTTTGAAGACTGTAGTATACACCTCTGTATGAAATCTTCAGTTTTTTTTGGCAATTTCAAGCATTGTATAGCCTTCATTCCTCAAAACAATGATTGACTGGTGAGTTTCTAGAGAAAGCCGTTCTTTTTTGCCATTTTTGACCTAACATTGACCTTAAGACATGCCAGTCTATTGCACACTGTGGCAACTCAAAAACAAACACAAAAACAACGTTAAGCTTCATTAACGAACCAAATTGCTTTCAACTGTGTTTGATATAATGGCAAGTGATTTTGTAGTACCATTATTATTATGATTTATTAGCAATTTCGCATGAATTTTGAATTAAATGAAAATATACCAATTAATTTTCAACATAATATTGTATTCTTTTTTATCAAATGAAGTGCTAATATACAGAACCTCACAGCACAATCCAAAATACAACACTGGAGTTATATTTTGTCAAATAAACTGCTGCATAACAGAGCATCACAGAGGTTAGATCCTGCTTAAGTATAATACAATTACTGATTTATTATTATTATTATTAGTAGTAGTAGTCGTCGTAGTAGTAGTATTACAGTGTATATTACATAACTTTACAGTAGTGATATATTACTGTCATAATTTGTTCCTATAAATGTACCTTTAATTTTGACGGAGCTTTTATTTTGAAGTGTTTCTGTGTTGTTTTGACCAAGGAGCTCTGACGTTATGACGGCAACTTCCCACTCTGGAAAAGCTGGTCCCTACGTGATTCAAAGTGATTATTAAATCAAATAAGTATGTACTCTGTATGTTCCTCATGCTACAACGTGAATTTGTACTGTTATCTACTACAAATAGAGTGCGCAATACTCATGATGGTGTTTTCCCTGTATAAGCCAAGGAGCTTTAAAAGGAATGAGCAACCAGGGTAAGCACAACACTGTCTCCACACATTCACAAGCACTCACATTTGAATTACATGCAAACTATATATTTATCTCATTATATTTATCACAGCTTTTGCAGTTAAATAATCTCACTAGGACATGACGTGATTTGAATTTGTGGGGTAAATGTTTAATGTAATGACATTCGTATGTCATAGTATCGGTTTTTGGTATCGGCGCATTTTTACGAGTATGAGTACCAGTACATGAGCGCAGTATCAGATCCAATTCCTAGTTATTATTCTGGTAAGTTGCTATAAATATACTTTCTTTCTTAGCTATATTCTCTTCTAGTGTTGTCACGATACTCAAATTTCAGTAGTCAGTATTCACGGTTCTCGATACCAATTTCGATTCCACAGCAAATATATGCTAATATGCTATTGAACACACTCCTTTTTCCTATTTAAAGTTACGTTTCAATGTAAATAATAAGTTAAAGAAATGCATGTTTCCAAGTGTTTCTAAATTAAATATGCATTGCTTAAATGTTTTTAGTTAAAAGTAGATCCCTACTGAAATGCATTTTATTTTTTCCCCCAAATCATTTTTAATTATTTTTCCAGAATTCCATGTTTTAAAGTTTAATTAATTTCATCATCAAAATGGTGTCTATTCAAATGAATTCCCAAAACTTTTACAAACTTTTAACAAGTAAAAAATAGAACAATTAAAACAATTATTTTTACATTAAGTATTTCTATTGAATTTTTTAACAAACTTTTGTCTTGCTTGTGATATATTGCTTTGATTATTATTACTATTTATTAATCATTATTATTAATATTACTACAGTGAATATTACATTTTACCACACAGTTGTCATATATTTGAGATGCAACTTCTTCAATTCCAGGTGCCTAACTGTTATTTTGAATTGTGCTTTTATTTTGTTGTGTTGTTTTGATGGAAGCTTCACTTCTGATAGATAAACAGCTCGCTGCATGGCCCAGTGTGATAGTTAAAGTGCAAATGCTGTGATTTAATTATAAAAATATATTGTCTATATAAGCTGCACACTACACAGTGGATTAGTGCTCTGCTTTGTCATCTCATACAACGCGAATGATTCTCAATGTCTGTAGAGTTTCCAGTGTACGAGCAGTCGGCTTCACACATAAAATTTAAAGCATACAGCTCAAATGCCGACTAAGATTGCAGCATTTCGTGGTTTAATAATCACACTAAGACATGTCACAATTTTAATTTGATTAATTGTTCATTTCAGTGTAACACGACTAACAGAGCACTCGCTCAAATAAGTGTGTGAGCATTTGAAAGCATTCGTGTGTCAGTCATACAGCGTGCGGGTACCGAATTAAGTCAGTACTCTGTACTACCGGCAGGGCCGTAGCTAGTGGGGTGAAAAGTGGTAATGATTCTTGGGGTCCACAGTTCCAGGGGGCCCCACAACAAATTATAAACATTCTTTTTTAATAGGAAAGAGAAATCGAGCTTTTGTTGCAAGACGCGTCTGCATTCGCGTACTTGCGTAGAGTAAGTTTTGGTCCTTAAAGGTGCATTCAGTAATTTAGGGCTAATTTAAAAAGTTTTACACATTAATTGAATTGTGTTTTTGTGAAGAGTGATCTGAATGGTTTACACTCACATGAGATGAAAACTGTACTCATAATAGTTTTCTATTGAAAGTGTTTTTATTATACATGGTGCGGGTCACCCCTTCAATGTTGAAATGACATGGTCTGCTGTGTTTCACTAAACGAATTAGAAAATCCTTGCGCTCATTGGCTGCCGGCTATGTAGATACGCGTGTCTATACTTAGCACAGTGTTGTTTGGTGATGCGAAGAGCAAAAAGAACACAATGGAAAATACTTATTATTGTGCTATAGAAGCAGAGACAACAGGAGATTCAGTAGTTTTACTGCTGAAGAAGCGAAAAAGGTCTGAAGCAAAAAGGCCGGCAAAGACAAAAAACTACAGTAAACATCAGTACGGCATACACAAGGTGGAAAGATTTTATAATGGAGAAAAACCTGAGTAGTTATGTCGATGTTGCTTCTGTTTTGTTGTACAGGTAAGAAATCATTAATTGTTTAGACCACACTCTAAAACAGTATCAGTGGAATTTACAGAAAACTCATACAAGTTTCCCTCGAACTTTTTTAAAATTACGTGTAGTCAACGTATGTTAGTAATGGACAGTTTTCAGCAGTGTTTACAAATGCAACCGGAAAGCAACGTGTAATTTCATTTTCTTTGTTATCACAGCTATAGTAAGGGGGGCCCATCTACCTCCACCTCTATGAAACAGCATATGTCTTCATTCGTTTAGTGCAAAGTAGCTTGGCACAGCGATTGTTGTGGATTTTGAGTAAACCATGATGTTGGTTTGCTTGGAAACAAAACGAGTTCTTCAAATGCAGTATTCATGGACTTGCTAAATTTGATCACCAAAAACAATTCTAATCTTTCCTTTACCATGACATTCTGTATCGCTAGATAATTGAGGTTTATTTTACACAAAGCAGTTCTCTAATAAAGGTAATAACTGTCTTTAGAAATAACATGAAACATAGTCTCCAAAGATTATTGATATGAAGGACAATAATAATCTGTCCTTAACAGTAGAAGCATGTTCACTTGATTTCTGACGTTTGTTTTTAGGCAAAGCAATTATATTATAGGAGTAATAAATAACTTTAGAAATGACCTCAAACTCTGACATTTTCCAGATGCAAATGATATTCCAGTGCTGGAGGGGGCAGCAGAGACGATTATGCTGATCCATGTCAAAAGATGGCAGTACGGTGTCTAACACCACTGTCGTATTAGTACTTAAAGTACATGAAGAAGAGCAATGCTAACACTAGCTAAAGAACTACTGAATGCCCCTTTAGTTACTGAGGTCATAACCTCAGAAAACAGAAAAATGCTGTTTAAAATAGCTTTATATGAAAATTAACTTAAGATTTTGGGTTGTTTCTCAACTAAACCTATTGTATGCCTTGAAAGGACTTGGAATATGATACATTAGTTGCATGGACTACATTCATGATACCTTAAGGTCCTTTTCAAAGCTAGTTTTGAGACACAATCAAATGCCATTGTATAGAAAAGAAGGACTAGAATATGAATTAAAACATCTCCCTTTGTCTTTCCCACAAGAAAGAAAGTCATAAGGGTTTGGAACAAAATGAGAGTGAGTATATGATAGAATATCCATAACAATCCCTGTAAGTGTAAAGGTGTGGGGTGAGTCTGCATATGAGTCCAGAACTTACCTGTTCCCAGCACTGCGGCAGGAGTTCGGCTTCAACCCGAGTGGGACCAACATGGCGTGCGAAAGCCACACACCCGGTCAGAATCATCTGCCTTAGAGGAATATAACAGAAGAGTGTTATCAAATGGGTGGCAAAAAGAAACCAGCAGCCAATTGAAAGGGGGCACACATACACATGCGCAGACACCCAAACACACAAACATACACACCTCTGCTCATCGTCAGGTCTCTTGATAAGATTAAAGAGGATGTGCAGTAGCTGGTCTCTTTCTTTGGGCTCGGGATGCAGGCAGGCAGTACACAGGATGAGAGGTATCAGCTCCTGTGGACATACATGAAGACATGTCAAATATGTACACTGGACACATGGACATACATACAGTAGATAAATACAGTAAACATGCACCCGCTGAGACACCGTATCTTCAAGGCTCAGACTGGGAACTTAGGCAAGCAGGTATTTAAGGATACAGGGAGACAATTCTACTCAAGAATACACCTTAGCCAACAAAGAAGAGAGTCCACAAGACACTAAATCACAGCGCTAAACAGGGATGGGTGACATATAGTCATAAAACATTGTGTATGTCACAATGATTTTAATGCGCTTTTTATATTGTTATTAAGTTCCCTAAAGGCCATGTCATTAGATTAGTTTCCCAATCTTCCTTTGTCTTGCGACTTGTGAGTATGAGAGCGTTACGGCATGTTACGGCATATGAGATGTTTTAAATCTGATTTAAATTTCAGTTGCAAAACGGTGTTAGAGTTGGTGAATTTATTTCATTTCTGTGAAACTGTTCAAACTGCACATTTTAAGAATTTATTTGCATCATTATAAGTCTTTGTGTCATTTTTTATACAGTATATTAAATTCTTTGGTAAAAAAAAAAGTTAGATAATTATTGCTCTTTTTTTACCATGCATTATTACATTGATGCCTATAAATGAAATTATTAAATATACTTTCTTGTGTTTATTTAGCTGCAACCCAGTTAGGAAAATATGCATTGATTGTAGTATTATTAATATTTCTAATAGTTATGTGTTTGGATGGCCCTTTCAATACACCCGCTACTGAGAGAAAATCACCTGCCAAAAGTTGAAACTATCATTTTAATTGTATGTCAAAAATCTTATGAAACTAAAGGCTGGTCTGTTGGAGAAGTCAGTGAGCTGTTTCTTCAGTAGTGTCTGTGCGCATGTGAGATTGTGACATTACGAGTGAGTTGTGAGCAGGTAGAAGTTGCAGTGTTCTGCACCTGGAAGGAAGCTTTAAACAGAGGGGCATTTATTATCAAGTATTGTATTTGGCTCTGGTCCAAAGTGAGAGCATGTAAATGTGTGAGTTTAACTTTTGTGGAGAGTGCCTGGAAAAAGATCTAGGCAAGGCAAGGCAAGTTTATTTATATAGCACATTTCATACACAATGGTATTTCAAAGTGTTTTACGTATACATTTTAAAGAAAATTCAAGATGCATAAAAAAATAATAAAAGAACAATTAAGAACATGAAATAAGAATAAAAAGTATCAAAATGAATAAGAACATTAAACTGTTAACACCATCTATAACTGTTTTTAACCTTCCCTGATTAAACAGATAACCACAAATTGTTGATACAATTTTTACTATATCTACAGTTAATCACTGCATGAAGCAATGGGAAGTGCTTTGATACTTTACTCAAGGAATAAATGAGAGTGTGATTTTACTTTGCGAGTGAGACTTCTATTGTTTTTATAAAAATCTCATTAAAATCACTATAAGACTAACCCTAAATGAAAATATTTAGCATTTTCATAATAATAATAAAAAAGAAAATTATATATATATATATATATATATATATATATATATATATATATATATATATATATATATATATATATATATAATATTTATGAATCAATTTCCCATTTGAGGACATCCCTTAATGTCCCTAAATGGAGGTTTTGTTAGATTTCGCTCACTTTTGGAGGAAATTTTGTCCCTTAACTATAGCCAAGTACGTACACACCCTTGCACACTAGGAATTGTGTGGTAGTTGTATTTCAGCCCTGTCTGAAACATTAAAACTAAGAAGGGCTTTGTCCTTGAATATCTGAAACAGGAAAAACAGCTTTTTATGCAAATATAAAGACACAAAAAAATCAATAACAGCATCTGCTCTGAACTCTCTTCACACCAAGAGAGACAGAGAGAGATAAAAACACACTTTAAGCTTTCAACTCCACTCTGACATAGCAATATTGGCTCAACCTATGACATGTGCATGGGTGGGACTATCTGTTTGACTCAACAATGGAGGACAGGGTAGTGTTTGGGAACCAGTTTGAAAACATTATTTTTGTCATTTTTATAATTGCGCTTGATGCCATTAATGGCGCAGAAAAACACTGCAGCATTAGCAAGTCAGTCCAGGTTTGGATTCCTTGTAAGTCCAAAGCGCTTCCAAAGAAAACATGTATTTTTATGCAAATGTCTATCTTTATCATCAGCCTGCATTGACTCTACTGAAATCAGATTTAGAAATCAACTGTTAAACATAAATATAATTATCAGCAGAAAGTATAGAGTCCCAATTAAACACACACCCATAAGAAATAGTTCTGGAAAAATATAGGGAGTTTTGGGCTGGTGCAAACACACAATGTCCTGGTTGCTCTACCTGATGTCTTATCTATTTCTTTGTAGAACATGGTAATCAATAACCTGAACTACTTTTAATTCCAAAAGACTTTATCTTTACAATAAAGCGCTTGTAGGTGCACAGATGACTGAAATTATATTGCAAGGCAGGTGTTCCAACAGCCCTTGATTGCTACTTGTGCACCAGATGCCACATTTGAAGGGAAAAACTGAGGGTGTGGGTGTGCATCAATGTTAATGACAAATAGAGTATTATAAAAATGAAAACTAGCAGGAAAACATATTTTTAACTAAAATTAAAACAAAAACAGGAGTTGGCAAAATAATAAAAACTAATACTATAAATGTGCAGTAAAATATTAATGAAAACTAACTTTAGTTTTTGTACTTTTTTTTTCTGATTAACAGTTTTTATTGATTCATACAATTAACAAAGAAAAGCAAAACATATATTCACAGAATTTAACCCCCACTATTACCCCTCCCTCTCCCAATCCCACCCTGACACTCAACAAACATCCCTGTGGTCACACATGAGTATACACAAAAAAAAAAATAAAAAATATATATATATATATATAATAAATCACACACATTTAAAACTATACTTCTCTCTCCACTGCCCCTCCCCGAGAGCCCTCCAAGAATGCCAACTAGCTGCCCCATTTCCTATCAAATAAATCTAAGATCCCGAGCCTTCTACATGACATTTCTTCGAATGCCGCCACCCTCCCCATCTCTATGCACCACTCTTGAAATGAGGGCGTTCCCGCCGACTTCCATCCCCTTAAAACAATCTGTCTGCCGATCATAACACTGGTTAGGTCCCAGTTTTTTATGTGTTTATCCCCTATATTGATGACCGCCCCATCGCCTAACATACAGAGTCTGGGGCAAAATGAAATTTGAGTGTCCAATACATCACACATAAAACTTTGAACCCTCAACCAAAATTCTTGGATCTTAACACACCACCAAAAACATGGGTTGTGTCTCCATCTTCTGATTGGAATTGCCAGCAGTGGGTGTGTCTTTAAGACCAAATGTATACAATCTAGAGGGGGTAAAGTAGAATCAATGTAAAATCTTGTATTGCATAAGGTGCACCCTTACATCTCTAGGTGCAGACTTGACGTTTTTTTGAATCCTTGCCCTTTCTCCCACAATCTCTTGATAGAAGTTAAAGCTCCGTACTACAGACTTTGAATTAGCAGGGAGTAATACACTGATGCCTCATGACCTTTTTCCAAAAGCAGTAATCACCACTCCCAGAGCATTTGCCGTTTTAGGGGGGTGAATGCTACTCCAAAAAAATAGTACAGAGCAGATGGCGCAGCTGTAAATACCTAAAGAACTGTGATCTGGGAATCCCAAAATGTTGAACCATATTTTCAAAGGATCTCAACACTCCACTCTCATATAGGTCACCGAGTGTATTAACCTCCCTCACAACCCACTCTGATCAGCAGAAAGGGGACTTGTTAATACATGATTTTGGGTTCAGCCATATGCTCGAGGTAACATTTAAATAAATGTCCAAATTAAACACTCTAGACACTTTTGTCCATACCGAGTGCAAATGCGAGATAATGGGGTGTAACTTAACTTCTCCGATTAGTTTGATAGAAAGGCTTTGCAATGGCAAAATAGGGGCAAAAACGTCCTGTTCAATACAAAACCAGGGAGGGGCTCTCTCAGGTGGAAGCGACCAATGAGCCAAATGTCTGAGACTGAATGCATAATAACAAAACAAATCTTGGGTAGGCCTAGCCCACCTTTGTCAATCGGCCTATGCAACTTACTGAAATGTAATCTGGAACGTTTACCATTCCAAATGAAGGACTTCGCTATGCTATCAAATTGCTTGAATTAAGAGAGGGGGACATCTATAGGGAGAGACTGTAGCAGGTAGTTTAATTTTGGAATACAATTCATTTTAATAACATTAACCTTCCCAATCATAGATAAATGTAATGAAGCCCACCTGTCCACATCGCTCGAAAACCTTTTTATTAAAGGGTCAACATTAAATCACAAACATTTGCTGGGAATAAAATACCCAAATACTTAATGCCCTGTTTGGGTCACTGGAAGGCGCCCGGCTGAAAAGCCGTTACTGGGCAGTACGCTGTCAGAGCCAAAGCTTCGGATTTAAACCAATTAACTCTGTATCCCGAGAACTTAGAAAAGTATTAATAATTCTGTGGAGGCAAGGCATAGATCTAGTAGGGTCGGAGACGAATAATAAAATATCATCTGCATAAATCAAAAGCTTATGCGCCACACCTCCCACCACCACCGCTGGAAAATCATCCTCCTTTCTTATCGCGGCTGCTAATGGGTTCCAGGGCAAGACAGAACAATAATGGGGAAAGAGGGCAACCCTGCTGGGTGCCCCTATCCAGAGTAAAATAATCTGAAATTAATCCATTCGTTTGTGCCGCCGCTACTGGGTGTCTACAAAGTAACTTAATCCATCCAATAAAAGTATTCCCGAACCCATACATTTCCAAAATCTTAAAAAGATTATCCCATTCTATCATATCAAACACCTTTTCGGCGTCAAGTGAGATGGTAGCAACCGGAGTCTGATCATTCACCACTGACCACATGATATTGATGAAACGCCTAATGTTATCAGAAGAGCTATGGCCCCGAATAATCCCACCTGATCTATATGTATAAGAGATGTCATAACTTAGCTTAATCGGTTAGCCAAAATTTTGGACAATATTTTAACGTCTAGCTGGATCAGGGAAATTGGACGGTAACTCTTACACTCACTTGGATCTTTGTCCTTTTTAAGAATCAGACTGATCCGGGCTTGCGTCATGGTTGGCGGAAGCTTTCCATTCTTTAATGATTCCGTATAACTTCTAGCAAAAGTGGAGCCAATTCTGTAGCATAAGATCTAAAAAACTCAGCAGCAAAGCCATCTGGTCCTTAATTACCTCGCTAAGCTCCTCCAAGGTTATCTCAGAATCAAGATAATTTTTTTGCTCAGCCATCAGTTTAGGAAGTTCTAATGGTTCCACAAAGCTTCTAATATCCTCATCAGTAGATGAAGACGTGGAACTATAGAGATCAAGATAGAATTCTTTAAAAGCATTATTAATATCAATGGCTGAGGAAAATATTTCACCACCAGCAGATTTCACTGAGGGAATGGTAGAAAAAGACTCTCTCTGTTTTAAATATCTAGTCAGAATTTTCCCTGCTTTGTCCCCCGACTCAAAGTATGATTGTCTTGCTCTGAATAGCCAAAACTCCACCTTCCGCAACAAAATAGTATTATATCTGTATTTCAATTGGGTCAATTCTCTGAGGCCATCAGATGACATTCGGCATTTCAGCTCTGCCTCGGCACTTAATATTCCCTTCCAACTCCACAAGTTCTCGTGCTTTGGATTTGTTGGTGAACGAGGCATACTGTATGATCCGGCCCCTATAAACCACCTTAAGTGCCTCCCAAGCCACACCCACAGAGGATACTGAGGACCAGTTGGTCTCCATATAGACATTGATTTCAGTCTTTAGCATTTGTTGGAATTCAGGATTTTGCAAAAAGGATACATTAAAGTGGCAACTATATGATTTCCTTTTCTCCACATGTGGCAACACCTCTAAACACACCAGGGCATGATCTGAGAAATGTTTTCAATTGAGCAATCAACAACAGATGAAATGAAGGACTTCTATAAATCTATTCTAGTGTAAATCTTATGGACTGATGAAAAAAAATGTATAGTCCCTACCAGATGGGTTCCAAAGTCTCCAAATATCAGTAAGACCAAGATATTTACACATCCTGTGAAGCGTCAATGTTGCTCTAGGGGGCTTGCACACTTTTGCTTCACTATGATCAAGGACTGAGTCCATCAAAAGATTAACGTCTCCTCCCAATATTATATCATGAGGGGTGCCAGCAGCTTGCAACTTCCCTTCAAGATCTATAAAAAAGCCCTGATCATCAACATTAGGTGCATAAATATTAGCCAAAATAAGACTTTGCCCCTGAATTTCTGCTAAAACAATAATGACTCTTCCTAATTTATCTTTAATCTATTTGAGACATTTGAATTGTAGATGCTTACTTCTCAGGGTAATGACTCCCCTGCTCTTACTTGAGCCAGCTCTAAGAAAACATGCCCACCCCATATCTTCCCAAATTTTTCAGCTTCCTGCATGGAAAAATGAGTTTCTTGAAGAAACACTATATCATATTTCTTACGCTTAAGAAGAGAAATAACCTTCCTTCTTTTTATGGGGTACCCCAACTCATTCACATTCCACATGGAGAGAGACAATCCATTCATATAAACGTTTGACATTTTGACATATTAGAAACATTGACATTGGCGTCCATCCCTCTAAACTCAAACAGTCCATGAACGCCTCTGAGAGCACTTGTGAAAACTTTGCCGTCGGATTACTCAAGTCTGGTGTTTCTATACAAATTTTGTGAGACAGAATTACACAACAAAAGATAATCTATAAAACAAACTCCAGCCAATAGGTGGAATAAACACAAAGGGCATGTAAATTCATCCACAAAACTGTCCTGAAGGTGTGTTACTCCACAAAACAAACTCCAGCCGCTAGGCGGAACCAGCACAAAAAGAAAAATAAAGGCACTCAGTTTCCTCGAACAGTCAAACGAATGTTCAGTGTGCCGGCCCACTCGGCTGCTACATGAGTACCACAAAATAATTTACTCACTCCATTGACTTTATGGAGGACATCGCTTGCTGTGGGAATGCGAATGTTTTACGGCCATCCTTAGCATCTATTCTCAATTTGGCCGGGAATATTAGTGCAAAAGCGACCTTCCATTGATGTATGAGTTTCTTGCATCGATCATGTTTCTTTTTTGTCTAATTCACAAAGTCTGGGAACAAGAAAATGCTGTGGTAAGAAAGCCTTCCTTTACTCATCGCCTCGCATAACACAAGATCCATCGGATGATCTCAGAAATTTTTTCCAGAGTT
Organism: Myxocyprinus asiaticus; assembly: GCF_019703515.2. Lineage (NCBI taxonomy): Eukaryota > Metazoa > Chordata > Actinopteri > Cypriniformes > Catostomidae > Myxocyprinus > Myxocyprinus asiaticus. The sequence continues at coordinate 19,817,686 of NC_059387.1, forward strand.
GATCAGGCCTGTCTCCCTCAGCGGATCGCCAAGCCAGAACCCTGTGAGCTCGCTCGATTTCCAGCTTATGGCCTGTTATGTCAAGCAGCTTTGGAAAGAGCCCATCCAGGAATTTCACCATATCCTGACCCTCTTCAACCTCAGGAATTCCAATGATTCGGACGTTATTCCGCCGGCTACGGTTCTCCATGTCCTCCAATTTCTCCCAGACATGCTCCAAATCCACCTTGGTCACAAGCGGATTAGCAGATAATTCCCTCTCCGATGACTCCAAATAATCGATCCATTTCTCGACATCCCCCACTCTTGTAACCACCTCAGAGAATTTAGTCTCCATGGAAGTGATCGATTGACGTATTACAGCAAGATCCTCCAAGTCAGCAACATCCTTCGTCAGCATTGCTGACATGTTCAAAATCTCTCGCTGAATTTCCCTCATTTCTCCGACCAAATCGACTCCCTGGCTCGGGGCCTTCTCAGGGGTGTCAGCTTGAGCACGTAAGTGTCTTTTAATGTCTCCAGAGTCCAAGGATTTTGAATTTTTTGACATATTGTCCTCCTAGAACAGTTATGGAACAGAGTGTAACGAATCTCACCGGTTTATGTCATTAATATTGTTAAAACTAGCAAAGTGTGCAAAGCTTGCCATTCACACGTCAGAACCTCGCATGGCGTCACGTGACTCTAGTTTATGTATTTTTAATCAATGTTGGATGCTTTGATTTAACTGATCTCCCAAACTTGACTTTTGCCTATCGTGTATTCTGTAAAAAACAAAAAACAACAACCAGTGAGACAAGAATTGTCTAATTGACATGTAAAATAAACAATCACAGTTCGTTCATTACAGTTTCTGATTAAGTGTTGTGTGTTGTCAGATGGAACAATTTGTGGTGCAGTTTTATAAGGGATGTAACTGAAAACGAAGACTGAAACAAAATAAAATTTAAAAAGTTATTTTCCAAAGATACAAAAAAATAAAACAAAATTATTGATGAACAATTAAAACTAAAACTATTCAACTGAAATTGAAAATCAAACTATAAAATGAAATAAAAACTTAAACTTGTTAGGGTTTTTGAATTCAGAAAGAAGGCTTGAACAGTTACAAAGTCAACAGACAGAATTTAAAGGCAAAGTTCAAAGTCCAGTAAGCAACTCCTCTGTTTGGGCGAGGGTGATGAGCCTTCCGTTCCTCGTGTGGTGTTTGTTTTCACTCAGTTTCAGACTGGAACATGTCCAATCCATCTTAAACCATCACCTGGCCCCATAAAACAGAACTGCCCTATGCAAATCAGAGGGGCCCGAAAGGGGAAACGTGTGGGAATACAGTAGCTTGGAACAGTGCACACCTTTGGGAACAGATGTGAAATATGTGTTTGTGTGTGCCTCAAGTGCTTTTTTCAAATGTTAGGCCATTTAAACTAAATCAGCCCTTTGAAAAGGCAAATAAACCTATTTATACTCTGACAAGGTTTCACCATCAGTTGAAAAGCAACCAATATTACTGCACCATGTCCTAACAAGTCTCCAAAGACGATCAATTTGTCTCTCAACTCTGAACATGGAACTCCTATGCAACATGACCCAATCACAGCCAATCTACCAATATTTGATGTTTAATAGACTGTTATATGGAGTAGTATTTTAGACCAATGAGATTTCACTGTGGGCAGGCATACCCAGCATGATGCTGCAGAAATAGAAATCAAGTTTCTGTAAGTGATAACTTGGCCTGTCGTTTGATGCAGATTTACATTGAAGATAGCTTTTAGCGCTTGTTGCGTCGCACCTAGTAAGTACATCAAATTTCAAAGCACACAAACGTTACGTAGGCTGTCAATGTTGACAGAGTTAATCTTTATGAAGTACTAGTAGTTTTCGTTAATTGATTTAGCTACTCATCATTTACAAAGTGGATAGTTCTGACTCTAAATTCAGATTTGATTAGTTATGTTTGGAGTCATTGTAAAACATATACGCAGACCTGTGATCATCACTGCGCTACTGAATAAACAGCCATAAACAGAGTACAGTTAGGCTAATGAACTATTACTTAGCAGAAGAATTGTTTATTATTTATTACTGTGATTATTTTTATCAAATGTTATTATTTATTAGGGCTGCCGATTTATCGCGTTAATTTAGTGAGATTAATTATATGAAAAATACGTACATTGTACATAAATTACATAATAAGGAATGTTCCTACCATCGGAGCAATTCAAACTTGATATACCATGTTGATGCAGTAGGGGGCAGTCAGCTCACGAGCAGGCAGCTCAATGCCAGCTGGACCGAGTACAACAGAATGCAGAGAATTCGAGACAGGTTTTTCAAAGTTTCAAAGTACTTTTAACTTGACAGAGCATCCTAAAAACACAGCGCTTCTGACTAGAGGCGCAGAAATGTGTTGTTGCTGGTATTTTATAAAGCCATTAAGCCACTTGAGGTCAAACGTTACAGTGATTTCAACACAATTAAGGGCGTTTTAGGTTCTTCACACCATGTTATGTCTAAGATTGCCCCCTTACCCTTGGTAAAATCACTGTAACCAAAGTTTCTCTTGGTTCACTGCTTTGCTAAACCGCACTACTACATATTCAAAAAATGTTAACAGAAATTAGACATGCATGAAGGTCTTCATAAAGATTATTGCTGTGAATTAGTGCCTATAAACACCTAAACAAGACTAAAAAAGGAGATTTAGAATTTAATATTTTTAGAACGTTAATAATAAACCAACATTTTAATTGAATTTCAAAAGGTTAAAACAATTCCAAAACCTTTGTCATAAATAAAAAGAGTTTTAAAACAAAAAAAGAATGCATTTGAAAGTCACTGATAACATGAGAGGTCACATGAATGATGAGGGAAGATGGCCTTATGTGCGAGCGTGCCGATGTGTTTCACTCACCTGGCAGAGGTGCACAACCATTCTCTATCGGAGCAGTGAGATGCATGCACAAAAGCAAGAGAAGAAATGAGTGAACAGAACACAAGAGAATGAGGTGGATGGGGTGGGGGGCGAGGGGAGAGAGAGAGAGACAGAGAGAGAGAGAGAGATAGAGAGGGACAGAGAGAGAGAGAGAGAGATGACTGCAGTGGAAAACATAAGTTGATCTGAGAACACAGAATGAGAGGTAGTCAGCCACAGTGGACACGAAAGCCGCAGTGGCTGAAGGGAAATGGGTCATTGGTTACCTCTCGTTTAGCTAGTAGGACATTGGGTACGATGTGCGGCAGGCAGCGGCCCAGCATGAGCATAACGCTCTGCTCGCTGTCAGCGATTCGAGACACCTGAGAAACAAGGACACAGAACACTTAAAGACTTGCAAAGGTCAATGTTTCAAGCATTTTATGGACATTGTGGGGTAGTTGACATGAAAAACGTTTGGAAAGTTGATATGTCCTGCAGTATGACATGTATAACTGCAAGATTTCAAGTGTGATTTTGTTCTAAAACACATTTTAGAAACAATTGCTCTTCTAGTGAAAGTAGTTCCAAAATGTACAAGATATTCAGCACAACATCACTCTTGCTCATGTCATATTGTTTTATTATTAATAGAAAGACTACATGGAAAATTTGTACTTTTAGAAATTCATTTGTCACATCGCAGGACCATTTATATTGAAATAAGTAAAAAGGCAAAAATATGATTAAATAATGAATCACAGACAACCCAAAAAATATACACTTTTCCTTATACATTCACATATGTTTTAACCTAAACTCATGATGTTGTTAAAAAAGCTCATGGAAATATTATTTATCAACTACCCATAAGCGGCAAGACTTTTAAAGTATGTGGAGGCTTTAACAGAGACATGCCACACAATTAAAGCATAGCTGCAACCCGAGGACCTTTTCTGCTTTTGTATTAAGAATGTAGATGAAACCATGAACTTCTTGACCTCCCTACAGTATGTGCTTATTAATGCATTCCTGCAGATTCTGAAAGCAGAAATGACTGCAAGCTCATTACACTCCATTGTACTTCTTTGTTGTCTTATAACTGTGCTAATAACTGGTAACAACAGTTTAAGTGGTGTTACAGGTAGATTCTCTTTGTGTGCTTGTGTGTATGCAACCAGATCACACTCACCTCTGAGCCCAGTCTACTGTCAGCAGACATTCGACAAAAGGACAAAAGTGCTTGGTGGAAGGCCGGAGACAGCTTTCTGCACAAGAAAACAAAACATGATTTAACATGCCACCTCCAACTCTGGTTACCAATAATTCCACATATTAGCCGAGCATTCCACAAAATGCTGATATAAGAACAGTCAAAACAAGGAAAGGGTAATTTGTCTGAATCAGCCTAACAGGGTAAAAGTCCATCCGGAGCAGATGTGCAAAATGATGACGAGTGGAAAATGTGGTGCAAGTCAGCGCTGTAGTGAGATTTGCATGAGGATTGCTGTGGTGCTCAATGCAGAGATGCTACCTAGTGGAGACTACAGGACTGTCCCAAAACCGGTCTACTGTTTACAAAAATGGCACCCTTTTAATGGCTTTGGTCCAGAAGTGCCACCAAAAGACCTAATATGTTCAGCTGCAGTGGACATATGACCTAAAGCTTATATCATATTGGTTTCATCGCCTTACGAAGAAAAAAAACATTCTCACCAAAGACAAACATGTGTGAATTTTTTCCCTGGTGTGAATTGCTCCATAGGAATGCATTGTTTCTATTCAAAATATTGTTTGCACCACATATCAATGACGAATCTTCCTCTTTAGGCTAAATAGGCATCAAGGCAGCATATAAATACAAACAGAGCCTCATAGTTAACTAATTTGAAATAATTTTCATGAGAAACAACTTTATAACACAAGAGTGGCACACAAATAGCACTCTTTATGTGAAGCACATAAAAGACTAGTCAAATACTTACATTGCTAATAGAGTATGATATTAGCATGTCGCTAAGCTAACAGCTCAATATGCTAATATACACAAAAACTGCAGAGCACACACAAATAACTGTTTGGGTGACTATTTTCACAGAATTTGTCGCAAAGCATCCTGATATCGCTGAGGATTACCTGTAAAAGTATACATGCGATGCTGCCTTAGATTAACAAAACAAGGTATCTTTAAGCAACATAGTTTTACTGCATACCATTTGGAACAGCTGTCACTAGTATGATGCTGAAAAAGTTGCATTTGTAAGTAACTTGCTAGGTTTTAGAACAGAGCCTATGTGTAAAGGCCCCTGCACACTTCATACAAAATAGAAGAACAAACGGGTGTCACGTCATTAAGAACAAAATCTTACACTTTACACATAGTCATTTAGCAGATGCTTCATTTATCCAAAGCGACTTACAAATGAGACACGTAGCAAGCAATGTGTCTCAAAATCTGGCCAAAAACAAAGGTATTTTGGAGTTCGTTTCATTGGTTCATAACAGCACGCCAGCACAAACTTTCAGGAAAACTTTGCACTGGCTGCTAAACACCTTACTGCCATTGATCCACGTCATCGGTAGGTGTGACCTGGAGCTCCTCCTACTTTGAGGCTGACAGATAATTCCCGTTCAGTCAGTCAAGATCAGTCAACATGAACACACCAGCGTGCAGAGTTATTAGCGAGCTGGTGCAAACTTCATGTTGAGACATGAGAACATGTCATGCGATTTTTTTTAATTAGTCAACAAAAGGAATTAAAAGGAATCAAACCAATTAAAATACTCTTACGTGTTTATTTACACTATTGTTTGATATGCTGCTTCCCATGTGCCGTCTGCAGCCAAATGCCATTAACACATCTGCCCAAAGTAAGATATGCCTATCATCATTCTTTTGTCTGTATTCTGCCCATTAACACTCTTTTAAGGGGTCTGGGTAGCTCAGCGAGTATTGGCGCTGACTACCAACTCTGGAGTCGCGAGTTCGAATCCAGGGCGTGCTGAGTGACTCCAGCCAGGTCTCCTAAGCAACCAAATTGGCCCGGTTGCTAGGGAGGGTTGAGTCACATGGGGTAACCTCCTCGTGGTCGTGATTAGGGGTTCTCTCTCTCTCTCTCTCTCAATGGGGCACGTGGCAAGTTGTGCATGGATCGCGGAGGGTAGCATGAGCCTCCACGTGCTGTGAGTCTCCGCGGTGTCATGCACAGCGAACCACGTGATAAGATGTGCAGATTGACGGTCTCAGAAGCGGAGGCAACTGAGACTTGTCCTCCACCACCCAGATTGAGGTGAGTAACCACGCCACCATGAGGACCTACTAAGTAGTGGGAATTGGGCATTCCAAATTGGGAGAAAATGGGATAAACAAAACAGATAAAATAAAAATAATAATAATAAAATAAAAAAAAAACACTCTTTTATACACCCATCTTTGCAGTAGTAACAGTATAACCACAAATTACAAAAACAGAGTGTAACCGGTGCATTTTATGGCAGCATATAGCGAGTTAGTGCATTAGCGCCATGAATGCAAAAGGTAAACATTAAAAATTACACGCTATATTCTGCATATACTGTATATTACTTTAAATCACTGAGTTGTTAAAACAGCATCTTTTATTGATCTCGTGTGAATTCTGTTAATAGAATGAGACATTGAAGTCATTGATAACACATTTTAATGTCACATTAGTTGATGTTTTACATGTAGTCTTGAGCGTCCTCATATTTAAATGCTCCTCTAAATGCCTCCCACAGCAGTGGCCGGTGTCTGAATGTTCGCAAACAGTATGTCGTTGCTCAGCTATTTCTAACTTCTTATCTTATCAATCCCTATCTGACAGTCATAAATGGGTCCACTAGATTAAGAAAATACAAGTCTCACCTGTTGGGCTGGTCAAACTGCACAGAGGTTTTACTCTGCTGACTCTGAGACTTTACTTTGCTGTTATGCTGTGTTGTGGTCATGGAGCTTTCAGTGTAGTCAGTAGTAGTTGTTGTGGTTGAGGTCTTTGTAGTGTTGGGGTCTGGAGTGCTGTCTGTCTCTGTGACCCCCCGTATATCCAAATACTGTCCATTGTCTAGAGGAGTCTTATCACATGGAGGGTCTTCTTTAGGCTGAGCGGAATTCACTCTTGTTGTGGGTGAGGAAACATTCCTTTGAAGAGACTGGATATCGCTGCACATACAAGCAAATAAATCGAGTTATCAATGACAAAACACACCTGAGATAATTAAGCTGAATGAACTGAATGAAACAGATTGCAGGGTATCGAGATATGTTTTTAAAAGTTGGAACACAATGTTCTCTAGTATGGAAATGCTCACTTTCAAGTGCAGCAGTGAACAAACAGACTGGCAGTGAGAGAAAGAGAGACTGAAGTGAAGGGAAAACTAGCTGTCCAGGAGATATGTAGAGCTCATCTCTTGCTAGGAAGTGTAAATGCCATGCTGAAAAATGTCAGCGAGCAGAAGGTCATAATGATGAGTGTCCATTGAGGAGGAGGGAGTGGAGACTACTTTCTAGAGCTCTCGACAGCAGAGCGTCAGAATACTGCTGGGCCTCATTATCATCCATTCTCTAACCACCAAACTCCAGAGACTCACAATTCAGTTCAGTTCAATGAGGATTTTGTACTCTTTGAGTTACAATCACATCTAAATATATTTTCAGAAAGAAATATGCCTTGTATAAACATCAGCTGACCAATGCAGGCTCCGGCACTGTCAGCAGTTATTAATTTTGACAGTAATCATAGGTTGCAGCTGAGCTCTGATTATACAGACTCATGTGGATGTTCTGATTGGTGTTGGCCCTCAGGCAGTGACTCTTACCTCTGGAGCTTCTTAATCTGTTCAGCCAGACTCTGTTTTTCACTGTTAAGCAGACTGATCTGATACTCCAGCTCCTGAACCACTTCTTGTTGCTGCTGCTGCTGCTGTGGATGACACCAAAACAACTCAACATGATGCTTATTTCAATCCAGAGTAACCCAGAACCACTTGAAGTCTCAGATCATGTAAGAATATCATTAATCAAATAAACCCTTGAAATGAATATGAAATCAAAATTGACCACTTTGCCTATCTCAATACACCTTTATGGTGTTATTGTGAATGATTCTTCAGAGAAAGTTATTCCAAAGTAGAGTGTTTGTCTTTGTAATCTTTAATCAAAATGTAATAACTTGCTCTGCCTCTGAAACAACTTTTCTGGTCATCTGACATCACCAATTTGGGCCATTCTAGAATGGAACGGCCATTTTTCATAATAAAATTCCTGGCAAATATTTTTCCTCTATGAATATCATATTTCACTTGGAAATACAACACACTACAAAAGTTGAATAGGTTACAAATGTCTTTTCATGCTGACTTTAAGGATATTTTTACAATGCATTTTGACAGATCCTGATTAAGGTCAATGCTCTAAACACTTTTAAATAATCTGGAAAAATTATAATAATGTTAATCAATAATTAATAACAGTAATGGTCTTCCTGTGCATAAATACCTGTATAGTGGCTTCCTGGGTAAAGTGCTCTCCTGGTAAGTCACTTGGATCCACACCGACCGCCACGTCCACTGTATTCTGGTGCAACGGAAGGTTGTTGCCACAGTTCCTGTAGAGTTGTAGCAGGTCTGGAGGTTTAGGAATGTTTAGACCCACATCATCCCACAACTCAAAATCCTACAAAGAAAGAGCCATGAACAACATGAACAAAAGCTGATTTGTACAGTGGCCACAAAAAGTTTTGGATACTTAAAGCACACTTACAATTGTGTCAATTTCATTAGATCTTTTTTCAATAAAATGAAAATGAATGGTGATTAAAAGGATAGTTCACCCAAAAATGAAAATTCTCTAATCATTTACTCACCTCATGCCATCCCAGATGTGTATGACTTTCTTTCTTCTACAGAACACAAATTATGATTTTTAGAAGAATATTTCATTTTGTAGGACCATACAATGTAAGTGAATGTGTGCCAAAATTTTGTTGCTCCACAAATCACATAAAGGCATCATAAAAGACTCCAGTGTTTTAATCCATATTTTCAGACGTGATATGATTGTATGGGTGAGATCAATATTTAAGTCCTTTTTTGCTTTAAATTCTTCTCCCTGCCAAGTAGGAGGAGGTATGCATGAATAATATGAATCACCAAAAACACAAGATATCGATTTAACCACTGGAGTCTTATGGATTACTTTTGTGCTGACTTTAGTGATTTTTGACATTTCAAATATTTGGCACCCATTCACTTGTATGGACCAAAAGAGCTGAGAAATTCTTCTGAAAATCTTCATTTGAGTTCAACAGATGAAAGAAAGTCAATACATCTGGGATGGCATGAGGGTGAATTTTATATTGTAAATGATAAGATAATTTTCTTTTTTGGGTGAACTATCCCTTTAAGGCTAACATTCTGACTAACATCTTTTGTGTTACACGGTAGAAAGAAACTCAGACGTGTTTGAAACAAGGGGGAATAAATGAATCAATTTGGGTGAACTATCCCTTTAAGCGACCAAATACCTATATATATATATATATATATACACACACACACACACACACATATATAGTATGGATATGGAAAGCATAAGAAAAGATTACCTGGTCATCATTTTCATCAGAGAATGTGATGGACGTTAACTTGTATTCATTTTTCAATAAATATTCATTCACTAAAAAATTTAAGGCTCTCTTTTCTAGAGGGCGGATAGGTTCCTGGAAAACAAATTGGAAAAACAGAAGTTAGTCCAGTGTGATTCAAACTATTTTGTGTGTACAGAAAGCTAATTGAGAAATATAGTACTGTGCAAAAGTCTTAGGCATATAAGATGTTTCACACAAACATTTGTCTTAAGATGATTATTTATATCTTCAGCTTTAGTGTGTCAATAGGAAATATAAATGTTAGACTCCCAAACATTACTTTTGCAAATAGAAAAGATTAGAATAGAAGAACAGGGAGCCCTGCAACAGATGGCATGGCCCCCATAAAGCCCCCCACTAAACATCGAGTCAGTCTGAGATTACATAAAGAGACAGAAGCAATTAAGATAGAAGGACTGTGGCGAATTCTCCAAGAAGCTTTGAACATCCTATCTGCCAACAACCAAGAAAAACTGTGTCCAGGTGTACCTAGGAGAATTGGTGCTGTTTTGAAGGCAAATGTGGTCACACTTAATATTGATTTAGCTTTTTCTATGTTTACTGGACTTTGTATGACATTAATTGATAAATGAAAACTATTTATGGCATTATTTTTGAAGACATCCTCACTATGCAACATGTTTCACAAGTACCTAAAATTTTGCACAGTACTGTATATAATGTTTAGGCTTATAATAAAGTAAAATGAAGGTAACCTGAATTTCAGGACTGGATTTGTAGTTTTTTCTCTCTTGAGAGGGAATCTCACATTCTAGACAGAAAAAAGAGGGGAGAAAAAAGAATGAGAGAATTTGATTTGCTCTAGATATTACAAACTGCCTAAATGAGTGAAAGTCGCTCCAATGGCAAGAAGGACAGTGGAACTGTGTAAAAGATGAAAGTACGCCACCTGCAGCCTGTGTCAAGTTGGCACGAAGAGCCTGAATGGTCTCCTTGGCTTTCCGTAGTTCAAACTCCAGAACTGGACCAGGAGGAAGTGGGTCACACACAAACAGGCATCCAACCAAGAGAAGGGAACAAAGAAACAAAACAAAGGGGAAAAAGAACAAAGGATGGCCATGAAAAAACAAACTCAAAAAAGAAAAGGAAAGAAAAGAAAATGAACACTTTTGTAAGAAGCTGAGGCAGAAACAAAATAGGGACATGCACACTATGGATCTAATGAACACATGCAGCAGAGTTTGTTGGAGGAGCTGACAAATTACAAAAATATCTACGATTCACGTTTTATTTTTTCTACAAGATTTCTAGCTGCTGTCTGACCAGGGATTTAAAGAAAAACAAAAAAAATCTCTTTTTTGGGGGGGGTTTACTCTGAAAGAAAAGGTCAAACTTTTCTTTCAGACTCCTTTCGTAAAATATTCAGAATTCCTAAGGCTTTAAGAAAGCTTTTCACCTTGCTTGCTCTATATTGACTTTTAAACTGGTATATAAGGAAATATTCATCATAGTATTCACAGCGACTGTTCAGTTTAACACAGGTTAACAATCCATCCCATGGTGACTGTGATTTTGCCAAGTAGTGCATGTTCCTGGATCAAGTCAATTAGATTTTAGGGTTAGGTTTAGAGTTGATGATTACATTTGCATACTTTCATGATCTCACACAGATTAAGTTTATTAAGTCAACAATGTGTAAGGTCATGCCAACACCTTAAACGGTTTATTTTATCTGGAAAGCCCAAACAGTTTAGGCAAAAAACAATTGGCAATACACCTGGGTACTGATACAGATTTTCCAAATTTAATTTGATATGATTCACAAACTCTCGATTCGATTATGATTCATTTTGGAATTTTTCCACACCTAGAATTTTGCCCATGACCACAAATTTGTGTTGAATGTAAACACCTTTACTGCCAACCTGCCTGCTTATCCAATGTGCAGATGTGTTGTACGCGTGCTTATTTGCAGAAGCCCTGAACCACAAGGTGAAGAAAAAAAAAAATCACTAGGTGCAAATATTTTTTTAGGTGTCTAAGAGCTTTCCTGAACCTAAGTCCTACAATTTATTCTCTCAAGTTTTTTTTTCATGTACATTTTTTTTCTCTCTAAAAACCTTTTTTCTTACGTTTTTGTTTTTCTCTAAAAACCAAAAACCAAAATAATAATAATAATAATAATATATATATATATATATATATATATATATATATATATATATATATATATATATATATATATATATATATATATATTATTTTATTTTATTTTTAAACAGATTTTTTTTTCCTCTCAAGAGGCAAATAAATAAATAAATAAAAAATAATCTTGCTAGCTAACAATTAGCATGTGGCTCGGCCACCAGGTGCCACTATCAGCATGAAATCTTATGCTTAAAAGGTGACAGAATCTCTGTAATACTTTATTTGTTGATTTACATATGTATAGTTAAAAAATAACAAGAACAAGAATCTTTTGCAAATCATAATCAAGAAATAAAAATATATAAATGTTAGTCTTCTAATTCATGAAATCCCAAAATTAAATGAATATGCCTCAGGTTGCTTATATTTTATTTGGCATTCGTTGTCAAGTGTGTCAAAGGGAATTATTTCTGATTGTTTGATGACCACCACAGGGAATATCGATGCTGCTATTGATATTGCGCTTTTTTGAACTGTTGGCCTATGTAAACATGAGCTAGATGGACGTTTTTGACCATTGCGACGCCTCTCGCTGTGTATCAGTATTAAGTGTTGTGTTTGTTGGACGATGTGTGAACAAGAAAGCGCACACCATTTCTTCAAGCAGCTCTGCATCTTCCTTTAACGTGACACGGCATAGAGGCTTTGCCCCATAAGTTAATTGATTTGGGCAACCCAAACACGAGTCATGCCTTTAAAAACAACACTTAACACTGAAAACATGGAAACACAGTAAGAGGTGTCGCAACAGTCAAAGACACCCATCTAGCGCATGTTTACATAAGCCAACAATTTACAAAAGCGCAATATCATTAGCAGTATAGATATTCCCAGTAGTGATGGTCATGAAACAAACAAATATAACTCCTGCTGTCACACTTGACAATGAATACCATATGAAATTTATGTAACCTGAGGCATATTAATTTATTTGTTAGATTTCATGAATTAGAAGATGATCTTCATAGAAAAAGAAATAAATTAGAGAGAGAAAAAAATACTTTTAGAGAGTAAAAAAATATTTTTGGTAAAAAAATAAAATAAATAATAATAATAATAATAATAATAAAAAAAAAAAAAAAAAATATATATATATATATATATATATATATATATATATATATATATATATATATATATATATATATATATATATATATTTTTATAATTATTTTTTTACACAGAAAAAAATCTATTATTAGAGAGAGAGAAAAAAAATCTGTGAAAAAAAAAATTTGAGAGAAAAAAAAAAAAAAAAGTGTGTAGGTCATAGGCTCAGGAAGACACCTAAAAAAGATTTCACCCAGTGAAAACCATTAATACCATTTTTGTTTTAACCTCGCTGTTCAGGGCTTTCATAACGTTTTGACATGAAAACCAGAGAAAGACCAGATAATTCTTGCACAGTCTGATTTTTTTGAATAAGCTGATTTCTGGTTATTATCAGCGTATTGGTGTCCATGTAAACACTCAATGTTAGGGTACATCATTCTTATCAATCTATCATTTCTCTCTGATTTTAGGGGTAGGTTATGGCTAGGGTTAGGGGGTGGATAGAGTTAGGGCTTCCTTTCTTTGAGAGGTTCCAGGACCAAAAAGACATTAATCCAGGAACATGTCATATTCGGTAAAATCACTGTGATAACCGGTTAACCCTTTACGTAAATCTTAAAACACCCAAAAATCTAAATCCATCTGCTATTTGTATTTTATCTTTGTTATAACAGGAGTAAGAAAGGGATTTGCTAGTGTATGCAAAACCCCACAGCAATCCTGCTACTCTGGATGTGCTGGGCGAGTTTTAACAGAGACACTGGAAAACAGAAGCATGGAGAGCACACAACACTTTGCATGACTGTGCACTGATGATCGGCAAATAAGACTACCTCAAGCTCTGCTTTCTAATATGTTTTCTGGAACACTATCTAATAATGTATGTATTTTCTTGCAATACTCTGTCAGTTTTTAATTGTTGGTCTATGTAAACATGCAAGACTATGAGTGAGGAAGTTTAACTTAAAAACGAGTCGAGACCACTGCAATCTAATCCCTTCTGCTGCACTTTATTTAAATGCAAGGACACATCCTTTGTGAATGACCCCTAAGAGCTATAGTTATACCTGCACAGGACCAAAAAAAGGAGCGAGAAATCAAAAGGTGGAGAAACAGACAAAAAACTGAGAACGCTAAGAGAAAGCAGAGCTCTTACAAATGTACTTATGCTGATCAACAGAGCACAGGATGCAAATTTAACAAATGGAAAAATGTAAGAACAAGCAAAAAAAGAAGTGGCGGAGGTGTGCTGGCCTGGATAGTTTGTGGTCCAGTATTGGAAAGAGAAATACTGGCATAGAGACCCATCAGACAGTCAGTAAACCTCAGGTCAGACAGCCAGGGCTGTGCTCATCGCTGAAGGGGTCAAGAATTGTGAGGTGATGCCCAATTTGGGGAACAAAAGTTACCTTCTTATGTGTGTACAATGCAAACTTATTCTGCTGCACGGTTCCTTAGGCTTCTACTTACCCACAGCTGTTAACAATCTTACTCATAACACTTCAAATACGTTGAAACTTTACTATCATACTTATTTACAAAATTAAAATAGAACAGTTGCTTTTCGGCCTCACTTCTAACCGGTGGATGTAATAATTAAAAAGTCTTTCATTTCCTTCTTTTTTTTTTCTCTCCTTTTTCTCCCCAATTTGGAATGCCCAATACTCAATGCACTATAAGTCCTCGTGGTGGCGTAGTGACTTGCCTCAATCCAGGTGGCTGAGGACGAATCTCAGTTGCCTCCGCGCCTGAGACCATCAACCCGTGCATCTTATCACGTGGCATGTTGAGCGCATTACCGCGGAGACATAGCACGTGTGGAGGCTTCACGCCCCACTGAGAGCGAACCACATTATAGCGACCACGAGGAGGTTACCCCATGTGACTCCATCCTCCCTAGCAACAGGGTCAATTTGGTTGCTTAGGAGACTTGGCTGGAGTCACTCAGCACACCCTGGGATTCAAACTCGCGAACTCCAGGGGTGGTAGTCAGCGTCTTTACTCGCTGAGCAACCCAGGCCACCCAAGTCTTTCATTTCTAATATTAATGTATGACAGTCTTGGTGCCTTTTCATCAAGTAACAACACTTAGCATAAAACATGGCTCTGATACGTTTTTTTTGTTACATCATGTTAAAACGAGACGGTCCGCTACAAGTTTCAATCATCAAGTAATTTGTCTGTCCACAGTACCGTTGGAAATGTTGTACAACATGAGTTACTCACAGCCAATCAGAACATCTTTGATTTTTTTGCGCAAAAGCTCATATTTACAGAACATGAAAGAGATTTTTATGACTTCAATTTTTTTTTCTTTTCTTTTATCATTTGATTTTTTTTGTCACTTCACTGCATCAAACCAAGTCAGGAAGCTGTGTTAGGATAGAGTAGCGGGTGAGAACTTTCACAGTGATTAATAGTATCAAACATATTTTGATCTGAAGAATCTGCCAGGCTAAATTAGGAATCTGAAGCTTGGGAGGGACTCAAACTAATGCAGGAAATAGTTAAAGGAATGGTGTGGTAACCTAGCCAAGCATTTATTAAAACAGGCATAAATTACAAAAGAGAGGAAACTTGAGAGTCAGAAAACCTTTTGCTTGAGAAAGACATGGGAAAGCAAGAATGTTATTGTTAGCACAGCCCAATTTGCAAAAAAAAGTTGTGCGTTCATGGCTCACAAGCATTTGTTTATTCTCCTCCTCTTCTGTAGGGACAGAGCTCATCTATTTGACCGATGATGAAAGCAGTCAGTGAACCATACAGTTTGAGCCTTGTGAGTGCACATCAGTCATGAATGCCAAGAATCTTGTGTCATATACGGTAACACTGACCGAATCATCTCTCATAAAGAAGTTCTTCACAAGCCACTGAACCACTAATAGTTTCCAGAAAAACGGCCAATAAAGCCAATTCCTTCTCATTTTGCCTAAAACGTTGCCACATACTGTAACTGCTGAGTCGTGTTCTTGGAAATTCAAGGCCTTGGCAACTAAGAAGTTTGGCTACGGTCAATTGTGGTCTAATTTGACGATCAATGCGTGCAAAATATTTAACGTTAAATGGAGTAAAGATTTACGGTGTTGAAATTACTGACACAAAGTCAGAATTTAAGACTGTTAGCATGTTCAAAACCAACCACATGACTAATTGCTGTGGGAAACTGAAGACAATGCATTGATCAGTCAATGGTCCAATCAAAAAGTGTAGCTTGTATCTTAAAAAGATAGTTCACCCAAAAAAGTAAATTTTGTCATCTTTACACACATACGAGTTCAGAAAACTAGTATAGTGCATGAGTCATATGGATCCCTTTCATTCTTGTAGACTGGCATTGTAAAAAAAAAATTCATTGTATGGAAAAGAGGTGTTCTGACGTTCAGCCAATAACTTTTGTGTTTCATGAAAGAGAAAATATGGCGTTGGAATGACATGAGGATGCATAAATGAAGGCAAAATGTTCATTTTTTGGGTGAACTATTGCTTTAAAAGGTTAGGCTACCACAAGTCATAATTAACCTGCTGTAACACAAAAATTCTCCTTACCTGCCACCCTTTCGTCCGACTCTCTGTTGCCATCATCTGAATACCGTGCAAAATCAAGGGAGTCCAGAGTACTGATGCTGCCAGCTCGATCTAAAAAAAAAATTAAAAAAAATGGATGTTTAAATCAGTTACTCACACTCAAGTGTTCTTAAATTATACCCACCACAAAACACACTCTCATTAGAATAAAGCACTAAAGTATAATTTAGGAAAAATAATGTGGTGACATTTTAATTTGTTTTGGCAAACTAAAGCAGTCAGCAGTTCTACAAAATAGGCCATCCCCCCCACATGGACTCCACTATTTGTGCATGGCAACAATTGTAGTGCATTGTGTACACTGGCATGGAAACATGCTATTCAGCAAAAAAAAAAAAAAAAAAAAAAAATAATAATAATTCATTAGTGGTGCTTGCTAAGGGTAAACATCACTATTACTGATCATACTTAGGGTAAGGACGTATTGTCACCCTAAACATGCAGATATTACAGCTTTTCCTACTTGCATCACTTGTGGACAGTTTTGCCGCTTCCTTTGGTGATTGTTGTGCTGCACTGATAGGCTGAACACTGGGGCACATGAATGCTCTGACATTGCGATCCACATATATCTTCTCCCTCATAATGAGCAAATTAAACATTAAACATGATTGTCACTAGAGGGTAAAACGCAACTGTCGTATCTGGAGGTCAGAGACAGTGAAACGGGGGTGTTTTCGCCTGTCAGTCATTGATGCTCTATGACAGTTTGGACATACCAAGATGGTCACTCGAACACTTCCGGTGGCTTCACCTCCTGCGGTTCTCTCTCTCTCTATATATATATATGTGTGACCTAGATATCAATATAATATCGAATTGCCAGTTACCTTGTGATTCCCACCCCTAGGTAGATGCTTACTGGCAAAAGAGGTCTCTATATGATATCCTGGTCCCTATGTTTATGGCTCAAGTCCCTCTGTCAATACAAGTTTATTTGAATTTTTTGTTTGTTTGTTTTTTTTTGCACATTTTTTGTCCACCAGGTGAAAATCGTCTAAATGCTTAGAAAAGTAATAGCAAACCTCTCTTCAACAAGTCGCATGATTTGATGTACCATTTATGTCCGCAGTGCAAACAGTACCAAAGTTTAATACTGAGGGTTAAATGTTTGGTTAAAATCCCTAACCCCCGAAAGGGACATTAAAAAAGTCAGACCAGGATTTCTAAATTGCCTTAAATGCCCAGAATTTGCTTGTTTTCATCCTGAAGTGCTCTCTGTAGTCATACATGGATACATGTCATAAATACATGTCCATTTGCCATTAAATCTAGTGTAATTTTAACCAATTTTTGCTTTGCGTGTCTCCCTCAATCTCAGTGCCCGTGGTGCGTGTGATAGATGGAGAGAGACGTGCGCTCTTATTCAAGTGACCACGAGAATAAGGCACTTTTTAATGAAAACATAAAACAAGTAACTATGAACAAACACTTCGATATTCACAATAAATAAGTCTGAAAATGTCTGTTTGTATCTTACCTCAGTTTCAATGAACTTGTTTACATTCAGCTGATCTGTTCGCTGATGAAGTTTGTTAGAGGTGGATAGTTTCATATAGCTATGCATTACTCGCAACAGGAAACAGGAAAAATTCCCGACTTCAAATAAATAAATAATTACATGTGTCGGATGTTTGTGTTGTAGGGATGTACATGCAGAGTTCAGATTTTTTTTTTAAATCAATGATTGAATGATTAATGTGTACTCGATGAAATGAGATGATTTCCTTTTAAGTCAATAGGTACATTGGAATGTTTGGGTATAACAACATGGTGGTGTAGTGGCTTCACTGATATGACATCATGAGCAATCCAGTTCTATATTATATTTCAGTGGTCACAATCCGATATTAATGCGATGATTTTTGGTGTATTGCAATTGAAAACTGTACTATATTGTGATATTTTTCTCACTTTTTCTCATTCTTCTTAAAAGGACTTCAGAAAACTATTACCAAATCACCAAATAATGCATTGTTAAATTAATATAAATGTGCCTGAAATAATCTGTATGTATGTAACCATTTATTTGTGAACATAAGCAAAACTGAGCCTCAAAAAAAAAAAAGAAAAAAAAAAAAAGGATTTTTACATTTGACACTGACCTTTAAACAAAAACACAGCCTTCTGAGAAGTGAACATAAAATATTAAGTCATGCAGTCCTTGCAACTTAAAAGGGATAGTGTAAACAAAAAGCAGCCTGAGAGGTGAACAATGTTTTTTTAAAGTTCACTAAACATACAGTATATACTTATATCAAGTTCTTGCTACTCAAAATCAACTTCATTATATTCAAACTTAAAGTACATCAATAAAGAATAGATTAACAATAAATAAAACTGAAATAAAGTGTAAATTGTACCTCTTTTTTTCGCTAATGTATCTTTAAGACCTATTTACATGAACATTTACATTTATTCATTTGGCAGACGTTTTTATCCAAAGTGACTTACAAAAGAGGAATAATACATCATAAGTGATTCATCTTAATGAGACAGTGGTATGAAAACTGCTGCATTACACAGTTTCACTAACGTCAGAACAGTGAAACCGAAAGTCCGGGAAAGCGTTTTGGTGCCTGATAAACATGACAATGTTTAAACATGAAAATGACAACAGGGTTGTTCCTGGGTCAAAAATGGTCTACGGTGGTGGCTGACGAATACAGTCATCCAAATGATTGAAGTTGGTTTACTACATAATTGCATTTAATTAATATAACATCATTAATTGCATTGGCATTGGATATAATATATTTTTCATCATTTAAGTTAGGGGTTGACGATAAAACCAAAATCTTATATCACGATATGTGTAATGTTTTATCACGATAACGATATATATCACAATATAGTACATTTTTGTTGAAAAATCAAATTTGTCAAAATATTAAATAAACATTTTGTAATGCCTATTTTTAAATAATCAATTCAGTGAATTAAATACTTCTTTTAAATACTAATTTCTCTTTATTTGGAACTTGACAATAGGCAAAGTAAAAAAAAACTCAGCTATAAATAATAGGGATGTTAATGATTAATCGAAAATCGATTGTCGTTAATAATTTGATCGATTAAGCTCATCAATTGTCGTTTAATTAATTTAAGGGCAAATGTGTTCAGTAATCATAACAGCAGATGTTGATACAGTCACCTGTTACTAGAGGACACTTGCGCCGCTGCATGTCATTATCCAGTTCACAGAAGAGCCGAAGCACAGATCAGAGATGAAGCGGGCTCAATGTAAACAATGTTGGAGCGTTTCTCTATAAAGGAACATTAATGTTTTCAGCACACACCATGATAGTTTGTTAAAGTACAACATGACAACAAGCACTTTTTCAAGCACTGTTCCTTGTTTCATCCCAACCTACAATTACACCAGCGATCGCCCAGGAAAGCACAAGGTACATTCAGCTGACATCACACTATCACCAGAGAAGCGGTAGCCTATGTTATGTAATGTGTTTACACAGCGTGTTATAATTTGACTTAATTTCTAATCAAAAATAAGTCCAAAGATCCACAATGTGAAGTTTTAATGAACCTTAAGATATAAGTTACTTGTAACAGTAGCCTATTTCATTAACAGTAATTAAACAATTCCCAAATTTGAACTAAATATAGTTTAAATGTATTTAAATACACTGAACTAAGAATATTTTAAGAGGAAAATGCCAATACTTGCATTTTTTTTTTTTTTTTATTATTTATCATTCTCACATTAATGGCAAAAAAACCATGGTTACGTGACACTTGTGAAAGCGGCACTTACCTATACATGATAAGGTAAAATCATCCAAACGCTTTGAAAACAGCAAACTTTGACTTCGGAGACATTGGTATGGTATCCATTAAGGCTGCACAATTGATCGAGTTAATTTTCTGGATTTTCCTGTGGGTTTTTATAATGGCAGTTTTGGATTTATTGTATAAGTAAAATAAATTCTGTGGTAAACATCACTTGAAGATATGTGGATGTTTTGTTCTACAACATAAATTACACACAATCATACACCAAACGTGAATCTTAAAGCCATATTGAATCGCATGCATTTGTTTTTGTTTTGTTTTATTAAACACGGCGGCTTCAAAATTCACATTTGAGGTATGAAAGTCAAATTTATGTTGTAGAACAAAACGTCCACATATCGTGAAGTAATATTCACCACAGACCTTACTCATCCGGGCTTCCGGGTTTGCCTACAAATTGACGTCATGGCTGAACAGTTCTATTAGGATACATAGCTCTATAAAGAATCAATCATGCCACGGTCCAAATCACTAAGATCATATTTTTCCAAATTCTGATGGTTGATGTGAACATTAACTGAAGCTCCCGACCCGTATCTGCATGATTTTTTCACTACACTGCTAAGCTACTGATCTTCTGGGATTTTCACGCACGACAGTCTCTAGAATTTACTCAGAATGGTGTGAAAAAAACCACACAAAAAAACAACAACCAGTGAGCGGCAGTTCTGCGGATGGAAACTTGTTGATGAGAGAGGTCAACAGAGAATGGCCAGACTGATTCAAACTAACAAATTGTATGGTAACTCAGATAACTGATCTGTACAATTGCGGTGAGAAGAAAATCATCTCAGAATGCTATTCTGAGACACAGGTTGGCACAAGGGGGACCTACACAATATTAGGCAGGTGGTTTTAATGTTGTGGCTGATCGGTGTACATATAAAGTGGTGTGGGACTTTTAATTATATAGAAGCCCGAAATACACATTGGACTTCTATTTTGAAATGTCTGCGCTCCCAGTTGTGAACACACTGATGGATGATTCGCTGAGAAAGTGACTGATTAAAACTGCTAACCTGAGTTCCTGAGTTCACACCCTCAGTTCTTTTTGGGTGATTCATTAAAAAGACCCGGTTCAAAAGAGTATTTGGTCAAGACTCTCGCGCGGGGTTTGTTGTTGTGTGAGGTGCAGCGAGCTCATCATAACAGAATGGGTGAAAAGAGGCTTGAGACACACTGGTGAGACACATGGATGGCTGGTACTGGATATTCGGCATGTAAACCGCAAGATGAATATAACACATTTATTAATGCAGGAAAAACCCTTGACAAACCAAAATGCTGCCAAACTCTAGATTTGAATGGACTGTTGTTTTAGTACTAGATCAGTGTAGTTAAGAGAACGTTTTTTCCCATGACCATAAATTAATGTGGAAAAATGTAAATAACAATATAGATTTTTGGCACGTATCAATACAATATCGTAAAGAAAAATATCGCAATACTTTAACTAGGGCCCTATTAAATCAGTGTTATTTTTTTTCCAATTTCCATTTTATTTTTCCCAAATTCCATGTTTTCTGTTTTATTTTCTCTGAATTCCGGGTTTTAAAGTTTAATTACATTTTATCATTAAAAACATAACTGTCTAATCAAATGAATTCATAGAGTTTTAATTAAAAAAAAATGAGATCACAGCAATTACTTTTCAACATACTATTGCATTTTTATCAAATGAAGAGCTTCTATACTGATCATCAAAGCACAATCCAAAACCCCAAATTTGATTTGTTTTATTATTATTTTTTTCAATGTACAGCACCACAGTATTAATGAAAGCAGAGATTAAACTTTTGCTTGAGATATTTCTAAATATAATGTAATTAATTATTATTATTATTATTATTATTATTATTACCTTCTACATTGAATATTACATTTTATTATACAAAAGTAATATATTTCTGTTGCATTTTTTAATTTTTTATTTCAGGCGTCTAGTTAAATGGGACTTTTATTTTGGTGTTTTACCGCAAAACCGGATGTTTTCGACGAATTAACTTCTTAGCTACCTGAAAAGCCATTTGCTATATGATGATTTAATTATATAAATATATAGTATGCATGCGTTGTGGGTCACAGTGTATAAAGTGCTCTGCTCTTTGTCATTTATTCACACACAGAGCCCACGTGATGTTAACGATGCCGTTAGTATGAGCAGCCGGCTTCTCCCATTCACTTAATGTTGAAGCGCAGCTCATGCAAACTGTTTATTTGTTTAATTAAATCTCAGTTATTATGATTTGATCATCACAATAGGACATAATATGAATTTAATTTGATTAATTGTGCACTTAAACATTCATTTTATCTCAAATTTCATGACATTCTGTGTTTTATATTTAATTCCACGGTTCAGTCCGTGGGACCCTATTTAACATATACATTTTTCCCTCACCTCTGCTAGCAACCACCCATCACACCATAGCAACCACACTGAAAGAAACTAAAAATGATGCAGAACACCTTAGCAACCACATAGCAACGCCTTGGCAACAATATAGCATTGTGGAGGTGAGTTATACATGGACAAGCACAAGTCCAATATTCTTACAAATGTAGAAAATTAAAAAATCTTCTTGCTTTTTTAGATGAATTAAACACACACACACACACACACACAAATGATGCTCATATACAAAGAATAATTTGTATTATAGATTTGGCACATAATTTTAAATGTGCTGTCATTTAAGTGATATTATTCACCAGCCGCCGACACGGCTATATTACTTTCTTTTTGTACACTAAAATTAAATATCACTGTGAATTGAGCATCTATCACATGCTGGCCATAAAGCTCATGCACTCAGTCATGTGACTGCAAAGCTTTCCGTGAAGAGCAGGGACATTATCACAGATAGCAATGAAAAATTGCCTTCAAACTCTCCCAGGCAGGGGCAGAAATTAACCAGGGCTTGAGGCAAAAATTCCACTAAAAAAGTGACAAAAATGCCCCTGATATTTAACGTTTACTCTCATATAGTATCGACTAGGATGGGACGATATGGTTATCAGTATCACATGATTCGGTTCAATATACGATATGAGGTTCACGATTCAATATTATGACGATTCAATATGATAACACTTGTATGGCAGAATTAATTTTTTTAAATGCTTGTGCAATATGCACATTATAATTTCTCATCAATATAAAGTTCTTTAATACACAATATAAATGCTCAAAGTTTAAATAATAGAGTTTCTCATATCCCGTTCACTATAAGAAAAGATCAAATACAAATGAGCCTTCAAAAATAGTGGACTACATTTAGGCTGATCTGGTGCAGAACAAGCAATAGAATTGAACAGAACCTGTTCCGAAAAATTTGAAAGTTAATTTTTTTTTTAATTTATTTGTCTTGATTATTATAATCACGTTTTAACTTTTTAAAAATATAAAAAATTCTACATTCTATCAATTAATATTATTTCTTGAAATTGTGTGTATATGTGTATATATATATTATATATATATTATAATGTTTGAAATTTGAAATAATGTGTACAATTTACAAGTAATAACATTAAGTTCACATTCATTTGTATAACAAGCGCTACAAGCGCATCCCCACAGACTTGCACAGGTGTTTCTGTTCATTTTTTAGCGCATCTGTGCTATTTGTTATTAAAATGCATATTTATTTTTACTTTTTATCTGACTGTAAAGAACAGAAAGGATATTAAAAGACACATTATTCAATGAAAGTGGAGTGCGTGAATGTCATCTTTGACAGATACATACTGCATGGAAGAAATGTTCCATTTAAATAAAAAATAAAAAAAACACTTTAACAAAACAAGGCCATTTCCATGAATTACAGTTCTTAAATTTCTAAAAGCTAACTTCAAGCACTTTAAAAGCAGTTTAATGACCTTGTGGAAACTCTGTAAACAATGTAGAAAAAAGTGCAGTAGGGGTAAAATCAAGCAATAGAAAGATTATGTTTGACGGGTCATTCCATTTATGATCACATAGACAGAAAACAATGTTTCGAGTGTAGAAATATTGAGTTTTGCCTCGACATAGTTCATAATTTTTTTGGTTCGCGATATTTAGAAATTCTATATATTGTCCCATCCCTAATATCAACTGTCACTATGGCAAAGTAGAAATGTTTTAGATATTATGGTTATGACATCAGGAAGTGACGATAAAATTTATCGTAGCAACCACTGGCTCCGATGATTCGATCAACTTAAGCTTGCGATGCTTTTGGGAAACACAGTCCAGGAAGTTCTTTGCTTAATGTGATGTCATGAAACAACAATTGTTCTCTGCAGTATATTCAATACGAGCCCCCATACCCTTTGCGCATTGTCATTGCTTTGTATAAATTTGTTTCCTCCGACGAATATCATGTAATAAACAAACATATGCACCACTGCACTGCGCATGAGAGCAAGGAATTTTAGAATCCGATTGAGAAAGTAGTCAGATTCAAATGTTTACATGGCTATAATTAATCTATTCATCTGAATATTTTAGGTCTACACCACCCCTTTCAATCGAATGGAAATTTTATTTGGATCAAGCTCAATCGGATCATTTTTTCCACACTTGGAGCATTGTGCCTGTTGGCTCTTCTGCTACATTTACACTGAGATGATCATGGTTGCTGTAGCTACCTCAACTGTAAGAAGCTCCTATTAGCCAATCCTGACATAGGAGATGGGACTTGTCAGAATACAGGTGGAAAAGCAAGCAAGCAGTCTAAGTTCTGAGAGCACGCAGAGCACATTCAAAGAGAAAGAGCGAGTGAGATCTTGCACAGGCAAAAAACAATTGAGTAACATATTGTGGCACATACATACAATATATAGGCTAACTCCATAATCAAATGCTCTCTAAAATGAGAATGTCCTTCCCCCACACCCAGGGCCGTAACCACCATAGACACTGAGGGGGACATGTCCCCCCAATATTTATAGTAGTGGTCTACTGATATGGGTTTTTTTCCAAGGTTGATTATTAAATTATTACATTGGTCCCCCCAAACTTGAATATGTGGTTACATCCTTGCCCACACCAAATGCAAACAACAGTTCTTGGCTGTGACGTAATTAACGTAAAGTAAAACGTTAATTTCAGCTTTTTTTGTTTGCATGCCATCATAAGCATGTTTCCTAATTAGAAATGCTGCTGGCGTATTGTCAAATGAGACTCTTGTAGTTAAATGAGCGAATCTGGCCGTCACAGCCTTGGACAAAGGGAAGCTGACTCGCCGCCTCAGTTTTGTGAATCTCTGGGTGTGACTTGAATGACAATGCTAATATCTGACTTGTGCTGAATAAACATCTCGTCAAACTGGTTGACACTTGACAGGGAGGGGCTGGCAGTTATGAGGGAATATGTGAACTTGGCCTGTAACTATGTAACCCACTTACTGTAAGAGAAGGGTTCTCATTTTAATGTTTTAAATGAGTCATGGACTAGTGATTAAGCAATAATTTTTTTCACCCACTTGGCTATTCGTGTTAAAGTTCACATAACAAACACATTATTAGTTATGGCAACCTTAACCTTTTTTACACTCAAGTTTCTCTTACTTGCTTATATTTTCTCTTACCTTACACCACAGCAGATGCACTGAAGGACAGATTATATCACAGCAGGTGCACTGAAGGTCAGATTATATATTATCAAGCATATAATGTGGTTTTTAGATGTTTAATGATTGATTGTGATAGATAAGATGCAATCGTGAATGCGCTTGCCGGCTATGCACGCCGCCATGTTGTTTACATTCAATGCAACATGGGATTTTGAGTACGTGATAAAAGCATAGAAGGTTC
This sequence comes from Myxocyprinus asiaticus, assembly GCF_019703515.2. Lineage (NCBI taxonomy): Eukaryota > Metazoa > Chordata > Actinopteri > Cypriniformes > Catostomidae > Myxocyprinus > Myxocyprinus asiaticus. The sequence goes on from NC_059387.1 coordinate 19,843,690, forward strand.
TAAAAACATTAGTTGTGTCCCAAACGACACTATACACTTACAAAATGTATTCTGCACTCATGTAGTGTATGAATTTTCAAAGTATATTATCGTCCCAAATGGAACACTTAACAGTTTTTTACTACACGGAAGCGTTCACCATTTAACAACTGACGGAAGTGAAACTCAAGCGTTGTGTTGCCACCAGGGCTGTAGCTAGTGGGGTGAAAGGTGGTAACTATTCTAGGGGCCCAAAGATCCAGGGGGGTTTCACTTTCAAATTTCAGGGCTCGACAATAAGGACTGCCCGATTGCCCAGGGCCAGTGTGAGAAAGATTCGGGCCAGTTGCTAAAACTGTCACTTGCCTGATCGGGCCAGTGCAGCATTTATAACATTACTGCAAGCAAACAACAAGCGAGAGAGCACAAAAATTACACGGCTCGAATGAAGTCTTCTAACCGAGGAGCGAGCGTGAGTATATTTCTCTCGCAAAGACACGCAAATGCATAACATACTGGACTAGCCAAGTGCACGCACAAGATCGTGCAGACATCGAGGGCACTCGCCTAGCTATACACGTGTCTGGAAATCACGAGCTGCTCAATATCCAAAAGTATACATTTAATTAGGTAATGTTTCAAAATGTAAACATTAATTCAACATGATAATGGCGTTTGATATGAAAAGAAGCAAGATCACTATGGCTATTAGGCTATTATTATCAGAGCTGTTCAGCTGCAGGGTGAAGATGAATATTTGAAACAGTCGACTTCATATCATCCTCATATGTTACATGTCTCATTTCTGGACCATACAGGTATTTTTGTTTTTGTTCTTTGTATATCAGTCAGTGTTGGTCTTGTTTGGGTTGTCTGATTTCATGTTATATACACATTGTTTATTCACAGATTAGGCCTAATATCTACCTACTGTATATTACACATCACAACCGATTTAGTAGCAAGTCTGTTCTCTCAGCCAATAATCAAATCTTTAACTCTAAATCTAAAATCTAAGACTAAATCTTTGATCCCTCTTGTGAAAACACTACACATGGGCAAAAGCTGCATGACAGCATGACTAAACGGGTGACCGAAAGCCCATCATCTCCTCCACAGAACTGTTGGCTTAAAAGCACGTGTAAATGGCAGGACGGCTGAGGTTAACATGATGTATTTATGAATTTATAACTGTAAAGCGCATATATGGGGTTACATAAGGCATAAATCATATCTTGCAAAGTATAAATGTGATTCAATTTTGGGGGACATTGTCTTTTTTTTTCTCCCCTGTTTCTCCCCAATTTGGAATGCCCAATTCCCAATGCGCTCTAAGTCCTCGTGGTGGCGTAGTGACTTGCCTCAATCCGGGTGGCAGAGGATGAATCTCAGTTGCCTCCGCGTCTGAGACCATCAATCCGCACATCTTGTCACGTGGCTTGTTGAGCGCGTTACCACAAGGAGGTTACCCCATGTGACTCTCCCCTCCCTAGCAACCGGGCCAATTAGGTTGCTTAGAAGACCTAGCTGGAGTCACTCAGCACGCCCTGGATTCGAACTTGAGACTCCAGGGGTGGTAGTCAGCATCTTTACTCGCTGAGCTACCCAGACCCCTGGGGGACATTGTATTAGAAACATAAGATATGTAAAAAATATTTATCTTCGGACATATTTTTTTAAAGCCATGGTGGTAAAAACAGCTATTTGTCATTTCTGTGTTGGGGCCAGTGAAAAATTTGGCAGGGCCAGTAAAAATCTGAAGCACTGGCCCAATTGGGCCAGTAGAAAAAATCCTTAGTGTTGAGCCCTGCAATTTCAAAACTGTATTATTTTAATAGGTAAGGGGCCTAGAGCAATATATAGTCAGGGGGCCCAGAATTACTTGCTACGGCCCTGCTTGCCGCTAGCTTTAGCACGCTATCCTTCCTCGCCAGCTGAGTAAGTTCAACCTGCCACAGGCACTGCTGATACAGTTCTACTTAGCGGTCATTGAGTCTGTCTTCTGCACTTCTATAACTGTCTGATTTGGTTCAGCTATGAAATCAGACATCAGAAGACTACAAAGGACAATTCGGACTGCTGAGAGGATTATTGGTTGCCCCCTGCCCCCCCTTCAAGAACTATACATTTCCAGAGTGAGGAAAAAGGCTGGAAAAATCACTCTGGACCCCACTCACCCTGCCCATTACCTTTTTGAACTGTTGCCTTCTGGCCGACGCTTCAGGGCTCTGAGCACCAGAACCGTCAGGCACAGGAACAGTTATTTCCCCCAGGCTATCCATATCATGAACAGTTAAATTGACCCATTGAGCAATAACTATGTGCAATACACAGTTTAGTCTTTTTTTTATATTTATCCAACACATCCCACCTCTTCTGCCATTTCATTCCTCTGAAAAAAACAAACAAACATTTGCACTGTACATAACAGATAACAGATTTGTATTAGATTGCACTACGTATGTGAAAGTATGTATATGTGTCTGTGTGTGTATAACTATTTTTTATTTTTTATTATTATCTATGTCTTGCTGCTGTTTTTGTATTGTTTTTGTATTGTTGTACACTGGAAGCTCCTATCACCAAGACAAATTCCTTTTATGTGTAAGCATACTTGGCAATAAAGCTGATTCTGATTCTGATTCTATCAGTTCAACATTTATAACCCAATAATATACGTTCACACAGCATGGTATGATGGTAACGGGTTTAACCCATTTTTATAAGGAGCTGTTTTCACAGACGTTTCACTAGTTGTCATATTCTCCATTATTTACAATTGTTTTGCCAGATCACCATCGCTGCCGGTAACTCCGCCCCTTCTGCTATGTACGGCAAGTGTCCAACATTCCACACTCCACGTTTTGACGGTTGAAAAAGTGCATCATCCGGGTACTCGTAGTACACTTTGTTGCATTTTCAGTATAAACATACTACTTGCACTACTAACGCTTCAAAAAGATGTAAAATAGTGCAAAAGTGTGAGAGTGTTTGAATGAGTGACGGACGGAATGGGAGAAGGCTCAAGTGGATTGACTACTTTGTATATTTTTTGTTTGATGTCAGAAAACATGGCTGCAGTGCTGCATCAAAACAGTGCGCTTCGACGGTAACGGCTTTAAACTTTTATTTAGTGATTGTTTGAATGTTTGTAACATAAAAAAAATAAAGACTATTTGAGTAGCTGGTTCATTATGACAACCACCTCAGTCCCTCTTTTGCTGGTAAACAGCAGCAAGATTGCAGATCACACCGGTTTGATCATACGCATCTGAGCACAGCCTAGCGTAATCACACTGGTTTGATCGTACGTGCGAAAGGGTTAAATAGAAACACTCATGATAACATCAACAGTCATCTGTATAGTATGAGAATCTGTACAGTCAACTTATAACCAAGGTTTGACCTGCTTTTTTTGGTCTCCCAAAACACCAGAACATTGTAGAAGTGACTTTTGAACAGAAAAGCACCTCTCACCTTTCTTTTTTCCCCTGGATTTTCTCCCCAATTTGGCATACCCAATTCCCAATGTGCTCCAGGTCCTCATGGTGGCATAGTGACTCGCCTCAATCCAGGTGGCAGAGGATGAATCTCAGTTGCCTCTGCGTCTGAGACCGTCAATCCGCGCATCTAATCACGTGGCTTGTTGAGCGCATTACCGCGGAGACATAGCGTGTGTGGAGCCTCACGCTACTCTCCGCAGTATCCACGCACAACTCACCATGCGCCCCACCAAGAGCGAGAACCACATTATAGCGACCACGAGGAGGTTAACCCAACAAGACTCTACCCACCCTAGCAACCGGGCCAATTGGTTGCTTAGGAAGCCTGACTGGATTCACTCAGCACGCCCTGGATTCGAACTTGCGACTCCAGGTGTGGTAGTCAGGGTCTTTACTTGCTGAGCTACCCAGGCCCCACCTCTCACCTTTCTTAAAAACAGGAGTAATATTTTTTTTCTGTACTACGTTTGGCAACACAGACACTGGAATTGACAGAATTTGGCTGCTGAGTGTTTTGCATTGACAATAACAGTTGCAGCTATTCTTGCAGCTCAGGAATCTGAGAGAGGGATAAACACATATAGACTCGTAAGAGGGATGTAAAAAGAATGGGTACATTTGGTTCCTGTGCAATGTTTAACTGACAGGGGATGCTTACACATGCTCACAAAAGCTTTGCATTTACTTGAATGCTTGCAGCTGCTGTTACAGAATATACTGAAAAAATTCAAGCCCTGATTATTTATTTGGCATTTTTGTTATATAGCTTGTAATTTGTTGCCTTGTTATTTGAAGAAATTTTACTTGAGAAATATTTGAAGGCTACATGTCATTCTTTAAATGTAATCTAGTAATAATTACATTTAATATTTATATTAATATTTAAGTATCGTGTGGTACCAAAATTGGCATTGGGGTCCGCATAATTTTCATAGCACTGATATGAACTACTCAAAGTTTGGTAAAGTGACAACCCTAGCTGGGAAAACTTAGTTTCTAAAAGAGGCCATTTCCTCTTTGCAACAGGCCAAAATCAATACATCAAGCATTAACTTGATAGCAAACTGCCACAACAATTGAACCAAAGCCACACGGTCACAAACAAAACCTTCCCCTTATTCTCCCCAGTTAGAATTCTATGAAGAATCAGCACAACATTTTAAATACATCTATAAAGCTGCAAGCAGTCTATGCCTAATGTTGTATTCTGATTATAGTGTTTCATTCTGAGCTAAATGAAAACGCTGGTGAAGGAGGGACGGCACACTCAATTGTGTGACGGAACCAGACTTTGATGACTTGCCGACAGCTGCTCCAAAAACACTGATCTAATTAAGTCCCACATCATACAGTTAACATTCATGCCGCGGAGCATCCCAAATCCACTCCCACTCCAAATACACTGAAGCCTTTTCATCTCTGAAACACTAATTTTCTGTCTTTAACTGGCTGTTGCATCCCACTGGCGGTGGGAAATATAAGCTAGACTGTGTGAGGTGTTGAAATCATCTCTTCCTGCATCCCGTTAAAAAGGTTCACATGACAGAAGTGTGATTGAGAGCCATCTGCTCCATTTCTGCTGGTTGCCAGATCTTCTTTTGGGGAGGAGGTTATTTCAACAAAGCTAATAAAAAGCTGTGGTTCCTCAAGCCCCTGTGTTCTTAGAGTCATGTCAGTGCACAGCCATCAGAGGCAATTAGTCATGTATTGAGGAGCCATCTAAAAATAAGCCAGTTGAAAAAGCACAGTTTAAAAAGGAGATTGGCTAATGGTAACAGGCAGCCAGCTCAGGTCTAGTCCTCTTATTTCCATAGCATCCCCCTCCCCTTGGAGAACGGTGTCACTTAAGTATAAAAAGAGCTGGGGCACTGCCCTGATGATGAGGTCACATCCTGTCTTTTTTCCTATAGAGGCCATTACAAAGGCTTTGGATTACTTAATTTTTTAGATAATTCTACAATTTAAGTTAAAAAGGTCCAAACCTTTCAAGCTCTGAAAAGGACATAAAGGCAGCATAAAAGTAAATCATACGACTCAAGTGGTTTAATGAATGTCTTCTGAAGCGATACAATCACTTTTGGTGGAAAACAAACAAAAAAATACAGTCCTTATGAAGCAAAAAGCTTAACTTTCACCCAGTTCTGATATACACATTCATGAGAGAAGCTCACTCACACACAATACAACAGTAAGTTCTCACATAAAGTTATTTTGCATTGTTTCTCACCTAAAGCGATTGTATCACTTCAGAAGACATGGGTTAAGACACTCAAGGCATATATATGGATTGCTCCAATCAGGATTTTTACAGCCAATACCAATCTTCTTGTCACCTGATCGGCCTATACCGATTATTTCACCTTTTATCGGCATCTCTGCCATAACTGGATATATGAAAGCTTTCTGCACACTGTCACTATTAATTGAATTTTCCTCTTCCCAGTATCAATTTAATATCAATCAACAAAAGAGTTTAAAGTTAAAAAGGCTTGTTAAAAAAGCTTTTTTTAATAGGACTTTTGCATAGGCTAACAAAATATTCTCTATATATTAAGATAGATAGCATTATAAAAAATGAAGCTTAGTATAGGGCTGGCCTATTAATCTAATTTTATTTTCAATTACAATTTTGGCTTCTAACAATTATGAAAACAAGATAATCGAGATAAAACTATTATTGTGCCCCATTCCGGTTCGCAATTAAACACCCCGGCGTTATATCTTTAAAGCATCCTTTATTAAAGTTCAAATAATAAGGAAGTGGTTATGAAAATAAACTCAGAAACTGGCATTTCTCTGTGCGGTCAGTGGTTATTATTTATTAGAAGTGACCGGGGAAGAGACTGAATCTTCTCCCGGATGATGCACACTCTGGCGTGGGGACGCTCGTCACTCGCGCACATTTGCTGCAGCTAGATTATAACACGATGGCTCACGACGTAGTAAATCATAATATATGTGTCACATTCACTGTGTGTATCTTATCATGAAGAAAATCAGCAATACGCAGTTCTATTAAGAAGAGAACGTTTGTTTTTTGTGAGTTAAAGATGGATCGAAGTGAACATAAAGGTGAGAGAGTGTACTCTTAGCCCATTATACAGTCTATGTAGTCTTTTGTTTTTAACTTGTTTTCCAAAATAATATCTAAAACTCATTTAAAACAACGTACATTTACTTTAGGAGCTATACTGCAGAAGAAAACATTGTTATCTGAGAATTTTGAATAAAATTTTTAATCAGGGCTCGACATTAACGCTTATCCGTGATAAGTGGATTTTTAAAAAACGGACAAGCAGACTGATTAAAACGTCAATAATGAAAAAATAACAGGCTATATTTGTGATAGCCTAGGCCTGTGTCACTTATTAGAAAGTTCATATTCTTATTCTGCTGTTGAAAATAATCCAGAGTGCGTAATTTTATAATTCGCTAGCGATCTAGTAACAGTTGCGCCCTGTTTGATTGACAGGTGGCGTATGTGTGTGTGCTGAACATGCATGTGTCTGAAAATGCTCGCAATAATGCCAGTCTGAACGGTCAAATACAGTTCAAAATTCTGCCAAAATGAATACCTCACCAAGACAGGCATGTAAACACAGAGAGTGATGTCTAAAGTGAATGTAAACAGTGGAGAAAAAAGCGGATTTGTATTAAAATGTCGGACTTGTAAGTATAAATGTAAACTAATAGACCTGCTGCCGTCAAGTGTGTCATTATAATAATCAAACAACCATAACAAGAAAACGAGAAAACACTCACTGCTCTTGACTGCGTAACTTTAGTAGCTTTAAAAAGTATTAATGTATTATAATCATACAGTAAAGACCAGTAGTAATTTGTTACATTCCATTCTGAATGTTTACTTGAATACTTGATACTGCTGTTAAAAACTTTTAAAGCTGTTAAAAAAAGCACTGAATTTGTATTTGGTGTTCTATTATTTTTAATCTATTTCTATTCATTGCTATTTTTTTATAGTTATTTTATTACTGACTCTTTACTAGTCTTGAATAATTACTTAGGAACTTGAAGCCATTCTTCCATAATTAACATATTAGTTAGTGTTATTATTTGTTGTGTTTTTGAAGCTGGTATTGAGAATGTCAAATTTCACTACCGACTACTGAAATTTTGGTATTGTGATAATGTATAGCCTTTATTGTACATGGTAGATCTTGCTGCAATAACATGATGGAAAAGTAGATCTCATTCCATAGAACTGAGCATTCCTGCTGTAGGTGATGGCGATGGAGGCTTTCATTTACTTGACTACCATACATAACATAAAACAATTATCATATGACAATAGCCTCCTCCCCTACCCAGTGCCATTTACATTTCAAGTTCAAGGAAATCCACTGTTAAAAAGACAAGTTTTTATTAATTTTTTTAAGTTCAATAAATGCATTATGTTTCCAAGGTCAACGAGTAATTGTGTTAAATAATCGTGATCTCAATACTGACCAAAATAATCGTGATTATGATTTTTGCAATAATCGAGCAGCCCTAGCTTAGTGTCAAACTGAAGACAAACTGATAAACCATGGGTGCAATTAAACTTAATGTGACATTTTGGTTGTTGATTCACTGTCATTATTTCATATAATGATTATTATTCCTTATTTTATTGCTATTTTATTTTTGCATTATATTTAATACATTATATTTATGGTATCTTAATATTGTATGTATAAAGAATTATTTTATTCATAAATTCCTTTCCTGCCTTTTCTTTAGTTGTATGATTGTATTAATAGTTCATTTTTCACTTGTTACTGCTTGAACTTTAATGAGGGGAACACACGCTCTCTCATGAGGGCAAAAGATGAAAGGAAAGCAGAGAAAGAGCACATGTTTCTGGACTCTATAGGTGCTACTATTGTCAATGCCATTTAATCGGGAGATATTTAATAAAGATGTTTGAATTACACCACATCTTGTAACTTGCGTTATTACTGAGATGCTTATGCCCTGCGGAGACTGAGAAGCTGCTGCCATGAATGATAATAAGGACCGTTTCACAGCTTGCGCCATTTTCCCTTTGCCATGTCGTGTGTGAAACGGCACATTAATAGTACAGTACACAAACTTTTCATATTCTCCAAACCCCTCCTAATGCATTGTTCTTAAATGCTGAATCAAGTTTGTTGTCTTACGACACTATTCCAGTATTCCCCACACTCCGAGCTATGACAGTGCTGCTGAAGTCTTAAAGGACGCTGCGAGTCTTGCTACATGAGCAATCGGTTTATGCGATCGTCCAAATTACAGATCGCCGATCGAGTCATAAGATGTGAATATCAGCTGATACCGATCTATCAGAGCATCCCTAATTTTATGCTGTCCTTATGTCCTTTGGGGAGCTTGACAGTTCTTTTGGACCCCATTGACTTACACTGTATGGACAAAAACAGCTAAAAAGTTATTTAAAAAAAAAAAAGTCTTGTGTTCCACAGAAGAAAGTCATATGAGTTAGAGATGACATAAGTTCAAGTAAATAAGAGAATTCTAATTTTTGGATGAACTATACCTTTAATTTGTTACCCATCCCACAACCATTTAAACAGATACTTCACCCAAAAGATAATAAGTCATAATTTACTCACCCTCTTATTTTTAAATTTGTTTGACATAATAGGAGATTTTAGGAAAATGTTAGCCTCAGTTATTATTCACTTTCATTACATTATTCTTTTCCATGCATTAAAAGTGAATGGTTACTGAGGCTAACATATTGCCTAAAATCTAATTTTGTGTTCCATGGGGAAAAAAAGGAAGTCATATGGATTTAGAATTAGGACAACATGAGGGTGAGTAGGGCTGCACCTAACGATTATTTTTATTTTTTTAATCGATTAATCTAACGATTTTTTCCGATTAGTCGATTAATCTAACGACTAATTTGCCGATTATTCTATAGATTTTTTTTTATCATTATTACTTGATTAATATAACAATTAATTAACCCAAAATAAATATACAAAAGTTGTCTCATAAATATTTCAATATTTTATTAAATCATCTTCTCTAAAACGAATGTACAAGAAACAAACTGTGCACTGCAGGGCATTATTTTGCAACAAAAAACAGTGTTACTATGAATGCAAACTTTAATACAGTGAAAAAGACACTCTATTAGCATAACATAAATATATATAAATAAATAAAAATGTCCAAAATTCTTTTGAATGTCCATGTACTAAAATAAAATATTTGATGCCATGAGTGTACCTTGATTAACTATTACTATTATATTGAATGGCCATGGAAAATGAAGCAATGTGATAACAATTATACCTGGTCACAAAAAGTAGTCCGTTAATTTACCTGATTAACTTTCACCTTTTGCTGACCCTTTATGCTTCGCAGAGCTAATGTGTGCTTCTAAATCACTTGCACCTTTATTAGCAACTGACACATAAGTGCCAGCTTTACATGTCATACATTCTGCTTCCCACGGATCTCGACCTGGATGAAAGCATGGGAATTATTTTTTGCAAATCTTCTGTAAATTTGCACTTTCGTTTGGGCAATGTTTCCACTCAGCTGTCATTTGCTGCTGCTGTCAAGCAACTGTTTGATGCCGAACACGACAGCGCTTTGCGCGTTCATGGAGAGATTGACAGGCAGGAATTTGGCCAATAGTTGCTGCAAGTCTCTTATAATTGACCAATTGGTGTGCGAGAAGGCGGGACTTACAATGAGGGGTTAAAGCAATGCAAATATGCGTGCACACACAATAAAGTATTAGACCAGATGCACATCATAATGCAACTAAAATGAATCCCAGACATTTTTGCAAATTTAGAAATCCCGGCCGGACGCTTTTTTAAGGTCCGAATAAAAGGACATGTCCAGGAAAAAGAGGACGTATGGTCACCCTACGTTAGCAGCGGTGCAGAAATGACTTTTAACATGGGGGCAATGAGGAAACATTTAGAAAATCAGTTTAAAGTGACTACTACTAACAGAAACACATGTTGTAATACTAATATGTCATGCTTGAGTGGGGACAAAAAGTAAACAGGACTTACGGTGCTAACTTGCTGCCATCTTGACAAAGCGCTCCGGGATGCTTGTGCTTCAAGTGTTCATTCATGGCGGTTGTACTGCTGTGATAAGCCATTTCCAATTTGTATAGCTTACACAACACCACACTGTTGGGTCTCTGGCTAAAATACTCCCACACTTTAGAGTTTTTTTTAGCTGCAGCTTGTTCTTCGGGGGAATCCATACTTAAACCGGGCCCTGCCATTTTAATTACTCCATTGCGACGTGCCGACGCATGTTATGCAAATCGACGTATTTCTGTAATCGATGACTTCAATAACGTCGATGAATCGTCCCAGCCCTAAGGGTGAGTACCAGTAATGGCATTTTTGGGGGGAAATATCCCGTTAAGGTTTTTATTTAGTCTTGAACTGTTGTGCAAATGCTGAGAACTTGCAATTTTACTAATCCTTAGAATATCAGATCTAAACCATGTTGATGCGCTGAGGGAAAGATGGTTGAGAAACAGGATAAATATCACTCTTTGCAACAGGAGGCTGATTAGATGGATTAACAGTTATGCTTTGAATCATGTATAAGCCTGCATGACAGCTTTTTCAACATGCCCACCCACATATTCAGTCAGCAGCAGGTTGAGAAACTGAATGTGCAAGATGATGTGCACTTCTGCCAGCACAGGGTAGTGGGCAATCACATAAAAACCTACCCACATAGAGATGTAAACAAAAATTGCAAAGTGATACAGTCCAGGGGTATCTAATCAGCATTTTCTCATTTGATCAAACTGTTGAGCATTACCTAGCCATTTCAGCTTCGGCAACCACGCAGAGATTTTCCAAAGAAAGATTTGTGTATTATCATCTAGATTCCTATATGAAACACTGATCAGAATTATTGGCAACAAACATATAAATCAATTTTCAATTTTAATGCTTTGATCAAAGGAAAATAGAATAATATGAATGAATCACGCTCAGTATGTTTTGTAAATGATCTCCCGTTCATTGAACAAAACAACTCCATTGTCAATTCACACTTCAACTACATGCACAAACCAAGATCACAACCTAGTATTACAGAAAAGCACAACCAGTACTATTTGAAAGGCAAATAGTAAAAGACCAACAAAGGCACGCAGATAGGAATCCATTCACTCTATTTAGGAGCAAAGGTATAAGAATGACAGACCATGAGAGAGAAGTCCTGATTATGCACAATTACAAAGTGCATCAACTGCATCTGTCACTGCACACAATCAGGTTTTACATACCCCTCAAATGAACACCATCTTTTTGTCTCCTCCTCCTGTCCTGCACCTGCGCAGCTGGGATCAGTGGGAAGACCTCACAATGTTCATCACATCACACAACAATGACAATTCAGCCACATAACAAAACCCACCCTTCAAGCCTGTGTGCAACATCTTAAAATCTCATTCCATGATGCATGGGCCTGCAACACAATCAACTGCACTATGTAATTACCTAGTAGCATTAAGAGTATTAGTTTGCACAGCTGGTGTGTCAGTGTATTTTATTGGTTTGTGTCAAACCCAAGTGGGCTGCCTACCTAGACGACATTCAGGCAGTTTTGAAACATACATTATCTCATATGATGGATGCATTACTGAGTTATTGCAAATGCGTTTAAAGATTATATTATCTAATCACTTACTGAGTGGACCTCCTTGCTCTTTGCATGCGGGCGGAGTTCCGCTCTGCCTCTCGAAATTGCCTGGATTGGAGAAATAATCCCGAAGGCGAGGCAGCTCCCGTCCGGCTTCCAGAAGCTCGGTGTGCAGCTCTAGGGCCGTAAGGATGTACTGATCCCGGAGCAGCTGCGCGGCGATCGCATCCACCGACACCCGCGTCTCTGCGCCTCCAATACCGGCCACCGCAGCTGCCGATGCGGGTATACCGTCCACACTCGGGCTGGTTCGGTTGCTGGACAGCAGAGCGGGTGGCTCGGAGAACGCTGGCGGAGAGAAGGGACCGAGACTGTGGCCTTGCGCTCCATCACAAGGGCTGCGCTCGGTGTCAGCGCGATCCTGCCTCTGCTCCGCTTCCTCCTCCGAATCACTCACGTTAAACGGGTTGACGTTACCCGCCGCCATTTTCCCGCAAGGCTAATGTATGCCTCCGTCTTCCTGGACGGATGTCAAGATCGCTTTATTGCTCCTAATCGACAGGTCTAAGAGAAATATGCTTTGGTTGGTGGGGCCGAATGTCATTTCAGCTCCCCGCCTCCCTGCCTATAGCCGAGCGGAAATTACGCCATTGTAGACAGGATCCGCCAAGCTGACGTGCGAAGATCCAATGAGAATACATAAGAAGTCTGGATTTATCATCAAATGCACAATAAGACAAAATGCAGCCGTCAGTAAAACGTTATTACTAAAATTATGCTTAGGTGTAAACATTAAGATAAAGTGTGTACATCTACATTTATTTATTTATCCATCCAAATGACTTTCTAATGATAAAAAAAGTTTCTATAAAAAAATAAATAAAAAAAAAATCTTTTTTTTTTTATTCAGCCTGTTTTAGTGTGATTCTTTTCTAAGAGTTTTATATGTAGGCCTGTAACATTTTACAGTTGCTAGAGAGCTTCTCCCTGAATAGGGCAACAATGTTAAAGGTTTTTAAATACAGTTTAATTAGACTTATTCAAGTTTCCGGGGTGAGGGGCCTTAAAATATCATTCTTGGACAATGGGGGGCCTTGGAGCCAAAAGGTAGCAAATGAGCTTCTCCTTGAATGGTGCAACTCTATTATTTTTATTAGAGGAAATATATTCACATTAATTCATTTAGCAGACGTTTTATACAAAGTGACTTAAAATCAGTTTCCATAAAATAATTCCTAATAAAATATAAAACGTGTTTTTCTTTCATGCAATAAATAGATAAGTCCAGTTAACTGTATTTATTTATTTACTTATTATTGAGCTCCATGTTTCAGTTTGTTTTTTGCATTTTATATGTAGGCCTAAAACATTTTATAGTTGCTAGAGAGTTTCTTCTTGTTTAGGGCAAACATTTTAAGGGTTATTATTACAGGAATTATATTTAGCAGATGCATTTGTTCAAAGCAACGTACAAATGAGAGTTACAAAACCATATTTTCTATACAATATTTGTAACTGCTGCTTTAATAGAGAAATAGTTGCACATTAACAGCGAATCTGATATTTCAACACATGGCCCATTTTTCTGTCTGAAATGAGCTGAAACCTCTGTTGGGTTTGCAGCGGTAACTGCTTGGCTCTCAACACAGTGACACATCTGTTTACACCATCAGGGCTTTTTTTTTTTTTTTTTTTTTGCCATCTGCTGGTGTAAACTAAGCATAACATGTTTTCAGATTTTGCTTTCTGACCTCATGGCAAAATAATTTCTATATTTGCCTAATATTGTAGCCGGCTAATATTTTTTAATCAATTACACACCAGCACTTTTGAAATATGTTGAGGTTCTTTGGTGCCAAAGAGAGAACCCTCACACAAACACACATCTTCTTGCGCATATGCCTTCATAATGAATTATAGAGTATAGATAAGGTTATCATACTCATGGTTACTACAGACAAACTTATTGTTAGTCATTGATGTTATAATTATATTTAATTGACACTTTCTTATTAAACTGGGAGTGTTTGATATTTCCCTCAGTTTAATGTGAAGAAAAAAAAATGCAATTTGTTATATTTGGCTAAGAATTGTAATCTAAATTGTGCAACAGCTTCAAACCCGCTTAATATGAGCAAGTAACGCCCTTACAAAAATTTACTTTGAGAAGAGAAATTAAACAACTCAGGGAAATTAATTACCAAGATAAATTAAACAAAATGACAAATAGGCTTACTTTAAAAGAGATTTAATATAAATTTATTTCAGTTTTACAAAAGCAACATTTTACTATTGTATTGACTATTTTACAATCACTCAGTAATTTTTTCCTCATTCAAAAATTTTCACTCCTAAAGAAATTATTAGTAATTTTGATACATATGTATAAATCATGAGCACTCACATGAGATGAAGACTCCAGTCATATCAGTAACCTTATAAAAGCTGTTTTATTCTACATGGAGAGGGTCCCCTCATGGGGGCGGCCATTTTAGAAACACATGACCAGCCGAATGCCACTCGCTTAATCTCAGTAACCGTACTGTTATTGGACACTTTCACTCATGGATTAAATTAATCATGACTGACTGTAGTTAGTGAATTTCTACAATGGAATCAGTAACTGAAAAGTATTGTGTTTGAATGATGCTGCATCCATGCTGCTAGGTGTAAGTGTAAGTCCAAGACAACAAATTAAAATAATTACTCGGTGCACAAAGGGAAATATGGTTTCCATGGTCATTTCTGTCAGGCAAATCGCCCTTTAAGTGAAAGTGAGACTTTTACTTTAAAAAAATATATTAGAGTCAGCTGTGAGAACAACTTTTGAATGGTATAATGTTATGAAGTATCAGTAGATCCAACTACTATAAATAGCGTCCGTATATAATTAACACTTGGCTCAATTTTAAAACTTTTATGTGACAGTTTCAGACAAACGACTGGCGCATCAAACCCTGACGAGCAATACTTTTAAAAAACAACGGTACAGCAAATGGTTGGGAGCAATCTTTTAGGTTGATCTATCTTCGTTTACTTTGCTTCCCTAACTCAAAATAACATCTGACTTGATTGTCAAAAATACTGTCTTGTTCGGCAGCTCAATGGGTTTTGACTGTTATTTTGACATGCCAGTTCATTGTCTAAACGGCGGGAGGTTGACGCGGCGCGTGTTGTGTTGTTGCCTGACAACCTCGCAATGTCTGTCTGCACACCCCATCCTCTCAATTTCCTCGTCTAAACAAGTCTTTATTCGTTTCTGTGCCCAGAGAGCGGCATATAGCCTACAGCACTCAGTGTGTTATTGATAAGCTCTTCATCGATAAAAGCCTAATCTGATATCTGCTTCTTTCCTGTCCAGAGCTTTTTATTAACTGCTGAGTCTGAATATGGATGTCAACATCAGCAACTTTATGGAGGAGAGAAGGGTGAGAACAGAAGAAGCACCTTACATGGAAATGAAGGTGAGGTCACTTTCTAATGAAATAGAACTGCTTGTTGTGTTTGGGCGTTTTGAAATGTAACTCGGATATTTCCGAGGTTTCTGATTACCTTTTAAGTCATTTTTGGAATAACTGAATATTGTTTTTCCTTTTTTACATAGACAAGTTTTGATAACAAGAACCGAGAGAAGGAAAACCTCAAACCTGATTACAAAACACAACCTTCACAAGCCAAACAGATAAAAGGCATGTTTAAGCCCAGTCTTTTGATGTATTAAACTGAAATAGTTCACCCAAAAATGAAAATTCTCCCATCATTTACTCTCCCTCATGCCATATCCCAAAAGTTTATGACTTTCTTTCTTCTACAGAACACAAACAAAGATTTTTTAGAAGAATATCTCCGCTTTGTAGGTCCATACAATGCAGGTAGTGGTGGCCAGAAATTTGAAGGTTCATAAACCACATAAAGGCAGCATAAAAGTAATCCATATGACTCCAGTGGTTAAATCCATGTCATCAGAAGTGATATGATAGGTGTGAGTGAGAAACAGATAAATATTTAAGGCCTTTTTTTTTTATTTTATTTTTTTTACTATAAATCTCCACTTTCACATTCTTTTGTTTTTGGTATTCTTTGTGCTTATGTGTTGATCTGTTTCTCACCTTCACCTATCATATCGCTTCAGAGGACATGGATTAAACCACTAAAGTCCTATGGGTTACTTATATGCTGCCTTTATGTCCTTTTTTGGAGCTTCAGATGTCTCGCCACCATTTGATTGCATTGTATGGACCTACTGAACTGAGACATTCTTCTAAAAATATTTTAAATTGTTTTTCTTCAGCAGAAGAAAGTCACACAGATCTGGGATGGCAAGAGGGTGAGTAAATGATGAGAGAATTTGCATTTTTTGGTGAACTATTCCTTTAACAAATATACGTAGCATGTGCAAAATACATTAATTCAATAATTATTTTTGTAACAAGTTAAGGTCAGTCTGTGTGTGTGGGTGTGTTTTTTTTTTTTTTTACTATGTTATTTATAAATTAAGCTGGAGATGTTTCATGTTTATGTCTAATTTCCAGAGGAGGGTTTTGGCCTTGGTTTACCTCTGGGAGAGGAATATGAACGAAAGAAGCAGAGACTAAAGCAAGAGCTGCGTCTTGATTACCGGCGCTTTGTGTCTGAAGTATACTGCTTTGATGACTATAAAACTGATGTAGATTGATTATTGGAGTTTTTCTTAGTTATTATTTAAATTACAGATTTAAATAGTTTTGGATTGCTGATTTTATTTAGATTATCTTTCTTAAAATTTCCCCCTTAGAAAAAGACTCGGAATATTGCCGATCAACTTCCACAGTCTCACATGCTGTCACTCCCTATAAGAGAACGGAGATCAGCGAAGGTAACCAATTGTTCGTGAATGTCCATCTGTATTTTAGGGTGTCATTGGGCAAATTCTGGTTTTAGTGCCATAACCCAGTTCAGTCCATCTAACTTAGTTGCCCACCCTCTCTTATGGTGTTTGGCAAGCCCTAAAAGACAAGGAAAAATGATTTGCTAAAACATGTTGCTAACTCTGAGTGGATAAAGTATCCAGGGGCAACTATTATATTGCTGGACTGCAGAGCCTGTTTTGTGTACGCATTTGAAATTCTAGATCCATACAAACATAATAGAGGTTTTGTACTTTAATAGTGATATTTGTTTATCATTGCTGTTTAATGTAGCTGTTGGATGTAATGGTTATGTGATTCTACCCAGGAAAAGCTGCAAGATGAGAGGAACAAAGAATACAATCTCTTTCTGAGAGGGCAAGAGGGAGCGCAGAAAATAGGGATAACTTCAGCTACACCACAGGTTTAAATTAAATTTATTTCTTCCAATATTTATTTATTTATTTATTTTTGCTGTTACGAAGCTGTTCAGTTTGTAGTCCTAAAAAACAAAAGACAATCAGGAATTTTTCAAGCCATTTGTTCCTTCTGGAATTTCCAATGGGTTTTAAGAATAGCTGTTACAATTTATGAGTAAAATAAGGACTGTGGTTAACATTACTTGATGTTGGCCTTAAAATTGACATTATGTTGGAACAGCTCAACAAATGAGTTGAGCAACAAATGCATGCAGTAGTAATTTTCACAGATGTTATCATTTATTTAGAGGTTTAACTTTTTGAGTCTTGCCATAACATTTATGTCTTAGTATATTTGTATAATTTTGTCAGGCCCTGGAGAGAGATCGTTTTGGCTCTATCCCCCCGAAATATCCTACTGGTTCTCCAGAGGTACAAGGGAGCAGCCTGAACCCAGAGAAGGTGGCATCTTTAAGGAGGGATGCCACCACTCTAACTGAGCCCATTTCGAGGGTACAGAAGGTATCAAGGCCACGGAGACTCTGGGTAGAGTCACCAGATCACTGGGGAGGTCCACACGGACACTACAGAGATCACACCAGCTCTGAGGAGGAGCAGGAGGTGATAGAGCTTTTGGAGAAGGAGAGGCTCAGACATATACAGGAAGAAAGAGACATGGATGCAAAGAGAGAAGGCAAACTTGGCAACAGAACACACAGGTACCTATGACCGCAATTACTCTTCTGCAGCCTGCTTATTCTAGTGGCACTGAGAAGCAGTGCAATTATCATTAACTAAGCTAAAAACTAACCAAACACTTTCGATAACTGAAATAAAAATTAACACTTGCATAAATGAAAAAAATAAATCAAATTAGATGCACAGGTAGCTGTCTAAATCTGCTGGGCATTATTGCCTGCAGCACCTCCACCAGTGCCTTCGGTGGTGTTTCGCCCCATTAATCCTGGAACATCCCCTGGTGGTGGGGCAGCAGTCAGGGATGTCTACCTGTCACCCCCGCAGCTGGACAATGGATCCTTTCCATTGCTTCTCGTTCTTGCATTCCCATCAAAACATTCCTCCTTTACAGGTCATACCATGCAGCCAGGGTTCGATTACTCGAAAGGCCTCTTATCTGGTAGATAAGACAAGCACTCCGACTACGCCTACCACCCCTTCAGTGCCGATCCTTAAACCAATCCCCCAACAGTAGGAGAGTGATATGAGAGGCGAGCCGCGAGACTGCATCAGCCGCCCCTCTAACACCTAGAATGGCATGGTTTCACTCCCCCACTCAATCCCTCTGCAGAAACCTCCAGATAAGAACCAAGTGGATAACTGGAAATAATTCCTCCTCCCCATCCTTTCCCTCTCCCACATACTACCTTACCACTTATCACAAATGTTCCCTATTTCTACTTTTCACTTCTGCACACCCACTTATGTCCTTCCTTTTTATCCATAACCAGAAGCTCCCTTTCGCATCTTCCTCTGCCATTTCCTTCAGCGATTTCTTCAACGCTGATCCAGTAGTACAAATGTCTTTCAATAGGTGCTGCATTGGCCTTCCAATAAACCCTCGACACCCAACCTCCACATGGTAAGTGGCAGACCTACATCCATTTACCCTGCTCTCGGCGGCCAGATCAGCATGTTTTAACTTTTCCTCTCGAAGGCCTCTCTCTTCCCATGGGACAGTAAGCTCTCATTATGACTTTTCTAGCTGACGCCGACCATAACACTACGTCTAACCTAAAGGAGGTTATAGTGACCTCAGAAGGAAATTTCAGCTGCTGCCATGGTCGACCACCATTGACCAATCACTCGCAGGTGCCAGGATTGATCTTGCTTCCCTCTGTGCAGTGCCACATCCCTTTTTAACAAAGTCAGTGAACTTCCTCTGAGGAGCGTTATGGTCTTTGTTTGCTTTTACTGTACACACCTTTAGGGTCTCTGCCAGCTTTCGCAGGACCTGATTATGTCGCCACCTGTACCGTCCTTGTGCCAAAGCGGTCTTGCACCCAGCCAGCATGTGTGCAGATATGCCCTTGGGGCCCCACAGAGGGGACAACTCTCCTCTTTGCCATATCACAGAGACAAATTTCCAGGGCTTGGAAGAGTGTCATAGGTGGATCTTATTAGAAAACATAGCCTGGCCTCTGCTACATTCCACAGGTCAGCCCATCCTAAAACTCTATCAGATATACCATCCCATACTGTCCAGCGCCCTTGCTAATGCTGGCTGACTGCTTTAATCATATATCCTTCCTCTTACATCCTAGATACTTCTGTCACTACCATAGATTTCCTCTGTTTTCTAGAGGCTGCTGACCCCAGTTTGGGAGCCACACCCCATCCAAAGCCTGCACTTTCTGATTGGGTTCTTCCAACAATCTCTTGTTGCTTCAGTCTTGAAACCACACTGTTTACAACCTTTTCTGCCTTCCAAGTGCGGCCTGATCGAACCTGGGCTTGACAAGCCCTTGCAGCCTAGTCTGTCTGTTCCCTTAGTTCTAAGAACAGCCTGGTCTTCTCCTGCTTGTAGCCCAGGGTGATGGACTTAGCAGCAGTTGTAAGGCATTTTTTCCAAGCAATGCTACATCTGAAAGACAAGGTGGAAATCCAGCCAATTATGAACGCTTGATGTAAATTTTGGCCTTGGTGCTCCTTCCGTCTCCACTGTCTAATTCTCTCTGCCCTCCTCAAAACCGCTAACCTAGCCCTTATGCTATTCCACAATACCTTCAAGCCCTCCTTCACATGCTCCTTTGCTCTCCTATATGCCTTGCGGAGCTTCCTCTGCGCTTTCACCAGCTTAAGTATTTCCTTCTCTCTCTCTCTCCTACCCATCTCACTGGGACCACTCTTCCTCACTAACACTTCACCAAATCTACCTAGGCATTCTTCATAAACAATGTTAATAAACATGTTAAGTTTGGCCTCCACCCTTCCGCTGAGTGCTTTCTCCAAGGTGAAGCACTGGTCCTGATCTAGTCTGCTCCACGCTTTATTATCGTTAGATTTTGGCCAATTGATTAGTTTCCTTCTCCCTGGCTCCTCATTGTCTTGCCTTTCCGATCTTGTCTGTGGGTTACATCCTCCTGCGGCTTACCTCAAGGGCTTAACTTGTCTTGCTGTCTGTACTGGTCTTCTTGGTGCCCCTCCACAACAGTGGATTCAGTAGCTCTGTATCCTTCTTGTCTGCCCTGCTGCTGCAGTGCAAAGCTTGTGTCTGGCTGTTCATGCCACATTTCTTTCTTTCTTGATGAATCCGCAGACCCTTGTAAGTCATTACCCTCCCGCAACTGCATTTCTTAAGGATCCTTTGCTCATTAACCATGGCTGTTCCAGTCATGTCCATAGAGTCCATCCTAATTGGCCCATCTTCCATCCAGCCTCTTGGAGGACCACTGGGCTATTTTTCTTGTATTGTGCTCATAGTTGGGTGTAGGATGTCCCCTGTATGAGGTTCTGTAGGTAAGGTAACTAGCCTGCCCATCCCTATGCAGACTTTCCTGCAGTCAGTCAGTCAGTCTTTCCTGACAGTCCTCCAGTATAAATAAACTAAAATACTTTTCCAAAACTAGTTAAAAATAAAATGGCCATGAATTCATTTTAGTTTAAGACACACTATATTATAAAACTTAAGACCTTTACAACCCACTTTAATTTATGAAAATGGCACTAGACCGCAATAGAACTACACAGCCTTGAATAATGTAATAGCAGTTAAGCACATTTAAATTATATCAGACAATGTATTAATTTTGGAAGCCCTAAAACATTAAAGCTAAAATTAACAGTCATAGAGTGAAAGCTTATGAAAACGTAACTAAATTCAGAGGACAAATTGAAAATAAAATAGAAATAAAAACAAAGTTAAAAATTCTAATCTATAATAACCCTGGCTATGCAGTTGATCAGTTGTACACTACCGGTCAAAAGTTTTGAAACACTTATTCTTTATTATAATTTTTTTTTCCTTCACATTTTAGAATAATAGTAAAGTCATCAAAACTATGGAATAACATAAATGGAACTATAGGAATTATGTTGTGACTAAACAAAATCCAAGATAAATCAAAACTGTGTTAAATTTTAGCATCTTCAAAGTAGTCACCCTTTGCCTAGAATTTGCAGAAATGTACTCTTGACATTTTCTCAACCAAATTCTTGAGGTATCACCCTGGGATGCTTTATAAACAGTATTGAAGGAGTTCCCATCTATATGCTGGGCACTTAGTAGCTGCTTTTCTTTATTATTTGGTCCAAGTCATCAATTTCAAAAACTTTTTTTTTTAATTACATTTTAGTTTTATAATGAAATAAATTAATATGGTGGCACAATTACATTTTTGTCTACAAAAATAATTTCAAACATTTAAGCATATGCCTTCAGATCAAAAGATTTTTAAGATCATGAGAAATATTTCAGTCAAGTGTTTCAAAACTTTTGACCGGTAGTGTATGTGTGGGGAAACAAAAGAATATTGGACCCTTTTCATAGACCTGTGATGACACGTTTCCACGTTAGATAGCTGCACAAATCTGTCAAACTTTTTTTTTATATTTGCAATTTTTTAAATTATTTAGTGCAAATTTATAACATTGTATTTTGTATTATATTATCCTGAAATTAGTTTACTGCAGCGAGTTTCCACAGATGCGATGAGGTTGCTAATACAGCTGCTGAGAGGGTGACAGAAAATTTGCCATCTTCTCTCTTCTGACTGTCGTAATACAACACTCTCTATTTTTCTCTTCATTTGAAAAGTTGTGGAAATGTAATAGTGGTGTTTTTCTTTTGATGTTGGAGCAAATGGATAAGCAAAAATTATGTTTGCTGTGGTCTCCCATTCCCTCCCCTATAATCCGTCCGTGTTCCAAAACCCGGAAGTATGAAAAGGGTCCATATTCTCTTGAGCGACTTTCATCTCAAGTCTTTTATTTTTATATATATATATATATATATACAGCATGTTATAATAAGGCTCACATGGAATCTGCACATGAACTCTCACAAAAGCTCCATGGATTACCTTAGTGTTCACGCCTGTCATTCAAAAAATTATGTAACTGCAGTATGTACGTGCCCAACCATCCCTGCCCCACGACCCATGCATGTTCGTTTTATAGGATTTTTCTTGTTATATTTGCATTTTTATTTTTTTTATTAATGTTGTTTACATAAAAGGTACTATAAGTAAACTCTTAATTGTGCTTTCATCTACCTGTAGAGTGTTGTATTCTTAGCTATGATTATCATATTCCACAGACATTTCCCCACAATCAGCACAGAAAATATAAGTTTGCAGAATCTGTGTGGGTCTCGTTATAATTTCATCATTTGCATTATAATTTTCCCCTTATTTCCCACTTAAAATTATCCTAGCACTTTTGAATCCAAGATAAAGATGGATTGAAGCACATCAGTAGTGAAATTGATATTTTATTTTGTCATTATGTCCCATCCAACTTTCTAAAATTGCTCATATTTGTGTTTTTTCCATATGATGTACTTGCAACCTTAAATACTTTAAGCTCTTTAAGATCCTTATGAGTTGAAATTGTTTTCTTTACCATTGTCATTATAACTTCTGTACTCACTGTATGTCCAAGCGCAGTGATGTGTCTGCAGAATACTCTCTTTGTACTGTGAATTAGATCTGTTAGAGTGCAATGCACGAATAACAATTTATACAACATAACTCATTAGATTACATTTTCAGTTCAGTACGTTAAATGAAACAGACCTACACTTTGTGCACAAAAGTATATAAAAAAAGGATTTGAACAACATACAGAAACGATAAATTAATCACTTGGGTAGATGACACATAATGAACTATCATGTTTCAGCTAAATGCTTCAAAATAGCTAGATTACAGTATATAACAGTAGTTTCAATAGAAAACGGGCTTAAATGTGTGCTTTTGAAGAAATGATTAACAAAGCTTTTTACAGATGATGATTTTCACAAGTGTTTGTAGAGGACATGGATATGACTGTCTCTATGTTTTGAACCAACTAAACCTGTGGGGGAAAAAGCTATCATCACCATAGAAACATGTAAATAAAAATAACTTCAACTGTTGAAGAGTCAAATAAAAAGTAGCAAAAGTAGAATGGTTGTACTCAGTTTTACATTTTGCATTTACAGTGCATACACTCGGTGTAGTCAGATGTAATCTCTGTTAAATTTGACTTCTTTCCTGCTAGATAGAGTTAATGAAGACATTCCAAGAGGAGAATAGACAACCTTGACAGTACTTCAACTCAAGTACTAATCTGCAATTAGATCAATTGGGGTTTAAAGACAGTCTTTCAGTGAAAATAAAACTGCAGTGAATCAAATAGCTTTAAATTACTCTAGCAGAAGCCTGTATTTAAAAACCCTCCTGACAATTTGTTGCCTTTTGAGTCTGCCTGTGGCTGAAAAAAAAATCGAAAGACGTGGTGGATTTCAGCCTTCATTTTTCTTTTTAGAGGGAAAGTTGACCCAAAAATAAACCCTTCTTCAATTTCCTTCATGTTTTCCCAACCCCATATGACTTTCTTCTGTTGAATACAAGTCAACACATGAAAAAAAAACTGCACTCAAACAATTTCATGGGGTAAACAAAAATAAAATATCATAAATACTCACACATGTAATTATATATATATATATAGGCAGAATGTTGGGGATTCACAGCCTCATTGACCATTAATTCTCATCTTTTTTCAATATAATAAATGTCCATGTTGACTGAGGCTGCCATATGGGTTTGGAACAACATGAGGGTGAGTAAATTATGACAGAATTGTCATTTTTGGGTGAACTAACCCTTTTCATACGTTTTGTTGGATTTAAATCTGTGTATTTGTGTCCAACAATGGCAGTCCAGGAAACGCTGAGTGTGTAGTTTGGAAAGTTAGATTGGCTTGATTTTTTTGCCCATTTTATCAGTGGGATTTTATTGATTGGTCTTGAGGCTCAAAGCATGTGATGGCTCTGCAGTCAGGCTCTTTAATCCACTGGAAATGTGATGTGAATGGTGTGGTTGTCTGGCCGGGCTGCAGAGATTGGGGTGTGTTTACTGTAAGACACTGGCTGGAGTTTTATAGTTTAGTTTTTATTTGTTTGCTTTTGTGTGATTTTTATGTAGTCTACATGCGCCAACCCCAGCACAGAGCAGATCTGTCAAGGAACAGAACATGGCTGAGTTTGCTACAGGACTCATAATTGGTAAGAGGAGTGTTGTGTCAAATCAAATTTTGTGTATGTGAAATATTTTTGCAATCTCTGACCTGTGATTGGCGTTTAAGGTGCTGCTGAAGGGGACGAGGCCTCTCGGAGGAGGAAGGAACTTTATAGAGAGGAGCTGCTGCAGCAAATAGCTGAACAACAGAAGAACAAAAGGAAGTAAGAACCATGTAATGTATTTGAAATACTGATTGTTGGTATTTGAATTAAGGTCTATAAGAGCTTAAATATTAATTTCACTGTCTACATTCAATCTTGCAGAGAGAAGGAGCTAGAGTTGAGAGTGGCTGCAACAGGCGCTGTAGATCCAGAAAAACAGGTTAAGATCCTCAGGCTTTTAGTCTCTTAAGGTTAATTTTTAATAAATTTGATGTGATTTTTAAATTAAATAACATTTTGATTTTATATATATATATATATACATTTACATGTGTGAGTGTTTATGATATAATTTTATTTTTGTTTACCCCATGAAATTTTTTGAGTGCAGTTTTCTTTCATGTGTTGACATTTTCCCTATTGAAAGTTTGGGTGAATAGATCATCTATCTACTTTTTTTCTTTGTTGTGCAAAATAAGCCAATACGTGCCATGACTTTTAAGGACATTTTCCCCTTATTTGAGATTCACCCAACATGGTGACACACTAGATGGCAGCACATTTTCTCTGCAGCCACAGCTGTGAAACAACTGCTTTGCTATTTAAAATGTATTTTTTTTTAAATAGTAATTTCACCTTGATTCCCACAGCCAGACCGAATCAAACAGTTTGGTGCCGTGACCCGGCAATATGGGGGCAAAAGAAGGGATGTGCCCTACAGGCCTGGACTGGCTCTGGAGGTCTTGCGGGCTGACTCTGCCAGGCAGCCCAAAAACGAGAAACTTCTACAAGCATCGGAGGAGAGAGTGCCCCCCGAAAGGCCTCGAGTCGCTTTTCAGGCCCCATCTTTAAACAACAGTACTGTTTTAGGCCAGCTGGCTAATGC
Source organism: Myxocyprinus asiaticus (assembly GCF_019703515.2). NCBI lineage: Eukaryota > Metazoa > Chordata > Actinopteri > Cypriniformes > Catostomidae > Myxocyprinus > Myxocyprinus asiaticus. Next base: position 19,869,348 of record NC_059387.1, read on the forward strand.
CTCAGGCCCTGGCCTGGAGGTCGGAGCTGGGCTCGGGGTTAATGGTGGTGCCGCTGTTACTGAAGGCTATCACAGAAGCCTCTCAAGCACCCTGGGGGAGATAGTTGCCCCAAGGTTTGTGCATTTGGCGTTGTCTTACAGTTTGTTCAGTTGAATATAATTGCATCTCCAGTGCAGAATTTAAAATAAACCTTAGTTTATTTTATTCTATTATGTCAGAATTACAGATGTACATCCTCTGTTGGGTCCCACCCTCACTGACTCTTATCAAACGCCTCATGATAATGCATATTACTACTATGGAGCCAGAAATCCTCTGGATCCTAATCTGGCCTACTGTGAGTGTCCTAAAATCACTTTCATGTGAATGTATGGAGTTTATTGCTAATTAGAAGACTTTTCAGCTATTTGAGACATTCATTGTCAGCTCTAAAAAAAGAAAAGAAAAAAAACTGAACAATCAAAGCATCAAAACCTTCATCTTTGTCTGTTTGTATGTGTTAGATGGACCAACAGTTGGTCAGCAGTCACACATCCCTCCAGGAGCACATTGGCCCATCCTGCAGCCTTCCTCTGGAGGCCTCACACAGTAGGACCCTCTTTTGTCTGTGAATGTATTCTGTTATTTTACTTCAGTGTTTAATCATTCCAATTTCATGGGTATTGTAATATCATTAATGGGATAGTTCACCCAAAAATGAAAATGCAAAAATAATGATAGAACAGATTTGTAACAACATGACGGTATGACTTCATTCTGTTGAACTCAAATGGAGATGTATTAGCAGAATGTTAGCCTCAGTCACCATTTACTTTCATTGTATGGAAAAAAAGATAAGATTGAAATGAATGGTGACTGAGGCTAACATTCTCCCTAGCATCTTTTGTGTTAAATTCTGTTTAATTTATTTGAAACACAGTTTTTTTTCCCTACTTTAAAAGAAAAGATAACAGTAGGGGGCGCCAGTATCTTTGAGGAACAGACACTGCTGTTGCATTGCACTTGAGTTGAGATGTGGTGCTCTTTCGGGGTAGAATAGAGAACCTTGCATCACATTTAGAATCAAAAGACGTGTGCCATTTTATGTGCAATATCCCATTAACTTTTACTTATATTTCTTATAACATGCTATTAACCATTTTACAGCATTTTAATCAGAGGTACTCTCCAACATCTGTTTCTCCATAGAACGAGCAGTCAGGCTGGTATTACTCATTCAGGACCAGCATTCATTACACCAGAGAGGCTTCAGCAACCCCAGGGAAGTGCCCTTATCTACCAGGAAGCTCTTAAGCAGCAGGTAACCTTAGACCCATATACAATTATCATAAACAATGTACTTTTCTAGGGTTGCAAAGTCCACCGTGTTCCCCCAAACTGTTATGGTGGGTTAAATTTTTTTCCTGTGGTTTAAGGGTTAGACAGTTGCACAAATTAGATTTAAACGTAAGGATATTTGAGCAACCAACAGCCAGTTGAGCAAGTTTTGATTAGTCATTGGGCTGTCTTTGACACAGAGACCTGGCAACACCATTTGTGTCCAGTGTTTCCCATCAGACACATTCAGTCCAATTTAATAAGTCTGCAGTACACTCTCTTTCATGGCATTGGTTTAATGAAGTAACCCATTCATTCCAGTCTGAGGTTTGGTAGTTTAGTGGGATGCAGGATAATATCTTTATACCATAATGGCAGTGGACACAGATGAAGGGCTTCGAGGAGGACACATTTGATTATCCCCCTCTATTTCCCCAAGGAAATTTTATACCGAAAGATATGTAGCTTGAAAGATATTTGTGTAACTGGCTGGTTGCAAGATCATTGAGTCTGTAATAGTCTTTGCAATAGTTAGAAGAGTTTGAAGACAGAAGGTCTTGAATGCTAATCCGTATTGAGTTTACCAGGAACTTCAGCGGTTTGACAGGATGAGATCAGAGTGGAATCCTCTATTTCCCAAGGTAACAGGAATCTAGGGGCAGATCAGGGTTAGCTTACAGGGGAAATCTCAAAGATTGAACTTTCTTTATCTAAGTGCATTTAAAAGACTAATTACATCATGTTGAGCATACACGTTACGTTACTGCATTATGTTCTTATAATAACAGTGCAAATACCTGATATTAATTGTTCTGGAGCACAGATTCGTGAGCGACAGGAAAGACGGCATCGTGAGAAGGTGGAGAATAAGCTGTATGATGCTAAGATCGAGGTTGAGATGAAGGCTCACGAGCCCTGGGGAAGAGCTGGAGGAGGAGCCCCTCTCAGGGACGATCAAGGAAACCTCATCAGTATGCATTCAGAGTTCACTTCACTCAAACAACTCCCTGTTTAGTCAGCTGCAATCACTGCAGTTTAATAAAGCCTTAATTAGTGTAATCCATAACTGTCATAATGCAAGTGATTGCTGGTCTCACAGTCCCTTTAAGGCAAGTCAGTTCACTTGGCAGACATCTTGGTAATGTCCCTTATTTTCCATGTAGGCAACAGGTATACGCAATGGAGCAGAGGTGGGTAGATTAGACATAAATTTTACACAAGTAAAAGTTCAATTACTTAAAAAAAAAAAAAATTACTAAAGTAGAAGTAAAAGTAATAATGTTAAAAATTACTTAAAGTATCCAATAAAAAGAATACTCAAGTAGTGAGTAACTAGTTACTTTCACATAAAACGTAATGGATGTTTACTTTCCTATATTCCAGTACATGATACACATTTAACATGCATTACAGAATGATGATTAATAATAATAATAATAATGCTATTAATATTATCATTCACCACCATGTTGTTCCAAACCCATATGACTTCTTTCTTCCACGCATCAAATTAAAGGGATAGTTCATAAAAAAATTAAAATTCTCATTTTCTCACCGTCATGCCATTCCAGATGTGTATGATTTTCTTTCTTCTGTAGAACACAAATGAAGATTTTTAGAAGAATATCTCAGCTCTGTTGGTCCATATAATGCAAGTGAATGGTGATCAGAACTTTGAAACTCCAAAATACACAGAGGTAGCATAAAAGTAATTCATAAGTGATTTTCAGAAGCAATATGATAAGTGTGGGTGAGAAACGGATAAACACCTATAACTTTATATATTATAAAGTCCTTTTTTTACTCTTAATTCTCCTCCCTGCCCAGTAGGTGGTGATATGCACAAATAAAACACAAGAAGAACAATGTGAAAGCAGAGATTTATAAGTAAAAAATTATTTAAATATTGATCTGTTTCTCACCCACACTTATCATATTGCTTCTGAAGACAGATTGAACCAGTGTCATTTGAATTCCTTTAATGCTGCCTTTTTATGTGCTTTCTGAGCTTCAAAGTTTTAGTACCCATTCACTTGCATTCTAGTATAAACTAACAGAGCTGAGATATTCTTCTAAAAATCTTTGTGTTCAGCAGAAGAATTAAAAAATTCACACCTGGGATGGCATTAGGATGAGTAAATTATGTGAGAATTTTCAATTTTGGAAAAATTATTCCTATAAGGAGATGTTAGACAGAATGCTAACTTAAATCATCATTTACTTTCACTGCATTTTTTCCCCCCTCAATATTTTGAAAGGGAATGGTGACTGAGGATGTCAGTCCCTAACATTCTGTCAAACATCTTTTGGGTTCCACAGAATACAAAAAGTTTCACAGGGTTGGAAGAACATGAGGGTGGGGAAATTATGATATAATATGAATTAAAGGCTGAACTATCACTTTAAGGATGCTTCTCAGATTTGGATGAATCTGTCAATTAGAAGAGAAGTTTGGAAACCTTTTTCTAGTAATTATTACGGTGAAAAATGTGAACAATATCACACAGTCCCAAGTTATATATATAATACTTAATTATACACTGCAGCAAGATCATGCTTTATTCATGCCTTCTGTCATTATTTCACAGTTTTTTACATCCTATGTGAATTTAGTTCAGTGAAGGTCCAGCATTTTCAGTGTAGAAAGAATTTAGATAATTAGTTCTGTACACTAAGGGTAAACTGCACCGTATCTCTGTTTGGAAATGCTCACAATTGCGATAGGCAGGGCAAAACATTTGCACTTAACGCAGATGTTTACAAGGATTTATACTGTAGGTACTGATATATTGCAGCACTGAAATAAAAATGCAGACTTAGAAACTTAGGTCATAAAAGCTCACAGTTAAGATTCACGCTGAAAATGAATGAGTATCACCATGACGCAGACAAGCCCACATTGTCACAATCTCTAAAACGTACCTCACCGTATTTTCTTTAGTTGGAGCTGCTATTTTAATCTTCAAATACAGTTGAAGTCAGAAGTTTTCATACACCTTAGCCAAATACATTTAGTTTTTCACAAGTTCTGACATTTAATTGTAGAAAACATTGCCTGTCTTAGGTCAGTTAGGATCACTTCTTTATTTTAAGAATGTGAAATGTCAGGATAATAGTAGAGAGAATGATTTATTTCAGCTTTTATTTCTTTCATTACATTCCCAGTGGGTAAGAAGTTTACATACACTTTGTTAGTATTTGGTAGCATTGCCTTTTAAATAGCTTAACTTGGGTCAAACAGTTTGGGTAGCCTTCCACAAGCTTCTCACAATAAGTTGCTGGAATTTTGGCCCATTCCTCTAGACAGAACTGGTGTAACTGAGTCAGGTTTTTAGGCCTCCTTGCTCGCACATGCTTTTTCAGTTCTGCCCACAGATTTTCTGTTGGATTAAGGTCAGGGCTTTGTGATTGCCACTCCAATATCTTGACTTTGTTGTCATTACGCCATTTTGCCACAACTTTGGAGGTATGCTTGGGGTCATTGTCCATTTGGAAGACCCATTTGGGACCGAGCTTTAACTTCCTGGCTGATGTCTTGATGTTGCTTCAATATATCCACAAAATTTTCCTTCATCATGATTCCATCTATTTTTTTTAAGTGCACCAGTCCTCCTGCAGCAAAGTACCCCCACAACATGATGCTGCCACCCCCATGCTTCACGGTTGGGATGGTATTCTTCAGCTTGCAAGCCTCACCCTTTTTCCTCCAAACATAATGATGGTCATTATGGCCAAATGGTTCAATTTTTTTTTCATTTGACTAGAGGACATTTCTCCAAAAAGTAAGATCTTTGTCCCTATGTGCACTTGCAAACTGTAGTCTGGATTTTTTATGGCAGTTTTGGAGCAGTGGCTTCTTCCTTGCTGAGCAGCATTTCAGGTTATGTTGATATAGGACTTGTTTTACTATGGATATAGATACTTTTCTACCTGTTTCCACCAGCATCTTCACAAGGCCCTTTGCTGTTGTTCTGGGATTGATTTGCACTTTTCGCACCAAACTACGTTCATCTCTAGGAGACAGAATGCGTCTCCTTCCTGAGCGGTATGATGGCTGCGTGGTCCCATGGTGTTTATACTTGCGTACTATTGATTGTACAGATGAATGTGGTACCTTCAGGTGTATGGAAATTGCTCCCAAGGATGAACCAGAATTGTGGAGGTCCACAAATGTATTTATTTTTTTCTGAGGTCTTGGCTGATTTCTTTTGATTTTCCCATGATGTCAAGAAAAGAGGCACTGAGTTTGAAGGTAGGCCTTAAAATACATCCACAGGTACACATCCAATTCAGTACACCTCCTATCAGAAGCTAATTGGCTAATTGTCTAAAGGCTTGACATCATTTTCTGGAATTTTCCAAGCTGTTTAAAGGCACAGTTAACTTAATGTATGTAAACTTCTGACCCACTGGAATTGTGATATAGTCAATTAAAAGTGAAACAATCTGTCTGTAAACAATTGTTGGAAAAATTACTCGTGTAATGCACAAAGTAGATGTCCTAAACGACTTGCCAAAACCATAGTTTGCTAATATCAGATCTGTGGAGTGGTTAAAAAATTAGTTTTAACTAAGTGTGACTTCAACCTAAGTGTATGTAAACTTCTGACTTCAACTGTATATCCTTTTCTTGGTGTAAAATGAAGACATTGTGTGGAGTGAAGAAATGTTTGTTTTGGGCGCTTGCTGCTGTAGTGTTGAACGCAACTCGAGTGACAGCGTGCAGCTGTGAAGTTCCACTCTAGTAAGAGTCCCATTCAAATATCTCAATAAATTACGCATTTATTAACACTTATTAAATTAAAACCAGTAATGTAATGACAGGAATGCTACCAGTTGTAACAAAGTAAAAGTACTTTTTTCATCAGAAATTTATTTGAGTAAGAGTGAAAAGGACCCACTATGAAACATACTCCTAAAAGTAAATTGTTTCCAAAAAGTTACTCAAGTAAATGTAACGGAGTAAATGTAGTGCGTTACTACCCACCTCTGCAATGGGGAAAGCACAGAATCTTAAAAACTTTCGTCAAGATTATCTTTCAGTACAGTTTAAATCAGCAATGAAGTCTGACAACAGTGGTTGTGACGAGGAGGAGGGCGTGGCCGGGCTGTGATTGAGCACGGCCTGTGCTGAATCAGCTGATCAGCGAGAGTGCGAGATAAGGGGCAGCTGGAGATGCCGGTTGAGGAGAGAGAGACGCACGTTTATGTTGGTTTTAAGTTTAGTTTGACATTAAAACTTTGTTTACTGTTCAGCCAGTTCCCGCCGCCTCCTTGCCCATCCTTATACTGTTACAGTGGTGCCAAGGAGGAGGGATGCGCTGTCGCGGAGTTCTCGCCACTGCCATCCGCCAGGGGAGCAGCCATAGCCGTCTGCCTAGGGATGGAGGGGTCGCTACCTGCCGCCGAGTTTTACTTGTAACAGATGCTTACAAATAAAATGATAAAGAAACAAATATAAAATACATAGAGCCTAAGAGGAGGTTAAATAACACCAAAGATACACCACACTCCCCATAAAAGAAAATTAAATCTCAGCAGGACCGATACCAATAGCCAAGTGCCGGAGGAACCGCCGGAGGGGCCGGAGGGCTCGCTGCCGTCTGCCTGGGGAGGTGCGAGCTGGTGTCCGCGAGTGGTTGAGGACCGGGCGACAGCGTGTCCGGGAGCCAGCGACCAAGTTCTTCTCTCTCTTCTCTCTCTCTCTGTGTGTCTCCGCTCACCTTTCCCTCTCCCCACGCCTCTCCTCATCTCTCCCAGGGCTCCAGAAAGGTGGGGAAGACCTGCCGGCAGGCAAGGCCAGAAAGGCAACGCCCCTGCTCCAGGAAGGGAGGGGAGGGGAGTGCGTCATGCCAGGGGTTTCCCCGACCTGAGTCGGATGTAGGAGGAGTGTGATTAGGAGGAGGGCGGTGCCGGGCCATGAAGACACACGGCCAGCCCTGAACTGGGCTAATCAGCCGGGAGGGGGATAAAGACGAGCCGGAAGTGCCAGTTCGAGAGAGAGAGACGGACGTGGCCACGCTGCATGTTTGTTTTTTGTTTTGTTTTTTTTATCCCCTTTTTTTCACAATTTGGAATGCCCAATTCCCAATACTTAGTAGGTCCTCATGGTGGTACTCACCTCAATCCGGGTGGTGGAGGACAAGTCTCAGTTGCCTCCGTTTCTGGGACAGTCAATCCGCGCATCTTATCACGTGGCTCATTGTGCATGACACCACGGAGACTCCGCATGTGGAGGCTCATGCTACACTCCGCAATCCACGCACAACTTGCCATGCACCCCATTGAGAACGAGAACCACTAATCGTGACCACGAGGAGGTTACCCCATGTGACTCTACCCTCCCTAGCAACTGGGCCAATTTGGTTGTTTAGGAGACCTGGCTGGAGTCACTCAGCATGCCCTGGATTCGAACTCCCGACTCCAGAGGTGGTAGTCAGCGTCAATACTCGCTGAGCTACCCAGACCCCTGTTTATGTTAGTTTTAAGTTAAGTTTGACATTAAAACTTTGTTTACTGTTCAGCCGGTTCCCGCCTCCTCCTGTCCCATCCTTATACTGTTACAGTGGTGCCGAAACCCGGGAAGGAGGAGGGATGCGCTGTCGCGGAGTCCTCGCCGCTGCCATCCGCCAGGGGAGCAGCCACGGCCGTCTGCCTGGGGACGGAGGGGTCCCTGCCGGCCGCAGAGAGCCGGAGGAACCGTGGCCGTCTGCCGAGAAGGGGAGAAGCGGTTCTGTCTGCAAGGGGCTGGAGGACTTGCTGCCGTCTGCCTGGGGAGGTGCGAGCTGCCGTCCGCGACAGCACGTCCGGGAGCCGGCAAGCAAGTTCTTCTCTCTGTGTGTCTCCCCTTGCCTTTCCCTCTCCCCACGCCTCCCCTTGTCTCTCCCCCCAGGTTCATAGGAGGCGGGGTGGGCCACCGGCTGACAGAATGGCCGGGAGGGCAGTGTGCCCCCCCAGAGATGGGGAAGCCGGAGATGCCGGTTGGGGAGAGAGAGACGCACATGGCTGCGTTGCATGTTTGTCTGTGTTTATGTTGTTTTTTGATGAGTTTTTCATTAAACTTTTATGTTGACTGTTCAGCTGGTTTCCGCCGCCTTCTTGCCCATCCTTATACTGTTACAGTGGAATAATACATTTTACTTTATATCAAGCTAAAAAAATCTGTTAATATATGAATATATACACCGATCAGCCACAACATTAAAACCACCTGCCTGTAAGTCCCCCTCGTGCCACCAAAACAGCTCTGACCCATCGAGGAATGGACGCCACAAGACCTCTGAAGGTGTCCTGTGGTATCTGGCACCAAGACATTAGCAGTAGATCCTGTAGTCCTGTAAGTTGCGAGGTGGGGCCTCCATTGATTGGACTTGTTGGTCCAGCACATTCCCATAGATGCTCAATCATATTGAGATCTGGGGACATTGGGGCCCAATCAACACCTAGAACTCTGTCATGTTCCTCAAACTATTCCTGAACAATTTTTGCAGGGTGGCAGGGCACATTATCCTGCTGAAAGAGGCCACTGCCATCAGGGAATACCGTTGCCATGAAGGGGTGTACATGGTCTGCAACAATCTTTAGGTATGTGTCAAAGTAACATCCACATGAATCCCAGGACCTAAGGTTTCCCAGCAGAACGTTACCCAGAGCATCACACTGCCTCTGCCGGCCTGCCCTCTTCCCATGGTGCATCCTGCTGCCATCTCTTCCCCAGGTAAACAATGCACACGCACCCGGCCGTCTACATGATGTAAAAGAAAATGTGATTCATCAGACAAGGCCACCTTCTTCCTCCATGGTCCAGTTCTGATGCTCACATGCCCATTGAAGATACTTTCGGTAGTGGACAGAGGTCATCATGGGCACTTTGACCGGTCTGCGGCTACGCAGCCTCATACGCAGCAAGCTGTGATGCACTGTGTGTTCTGATACCTTTCTATCATGGCCAGCATTAAGTTTTTCAGCAATTCGTGCTACAGTTGCTGTTCTGTGGGATCGGACCAGATGGGCTAGCCATCGCTCCCCACACACATCAATGAGCCTTGGGCGCCCACAACCCTGTTGCTGGTTCACCGGTTGTCCTTCCTTGGACCACTTTTGATAGGTACTAACCACAAGCCATTTTGGAGATGCTTTAACCCAGTCGTCTAGCCATCACAATTTGGCCCTTGTCAAAATCACTTAGATCCTTACGCTTGCCCATTTTCCCTGCTTCCAACACACGAAATTCCAGATCTGACTGTTCACTCGCTGCCTAATATATCCCACCCCTTGACAGGTGCCATTGTAACGAGATAATCAATGTTATTCACTTCACCTGTCAGTGGTTTTAATGTTATGGCTGATCAGTGTTTTTTCAGGCTGGTCCAGCTAATGCGTGTTTGAGAGTAAAAAAACAGGCAATGTCTCTAGGTGTTTGACATGAAATGTGGGACTTCATTACCACAGTCACCATATTAAGCATTACAATTTCTCTCATTCATTTTAGCATGATCTTATCTCCTCCTTATACTGTCTTTGCTGTTAGTGACAGTATAACAAAAAATATTTTGAGTTTTATAACTTGTGTAAATGACAGTCTTGCCACTTATAGTTCCTCTGTGGTGTCAGTGACTTTTCACACACATTTATAGGCATGACGCTTATACTTGAAGTTCACATGCTGTTGGTTGAAAGATGTTGCATTGGTTTTTAATTGAAAATTCTTTATGGAGAGTATGTGGTATGATTATGTGATGTGATGTTGTGTTTCTGTGTTAACAGGTGATTTGAAACGAATGCATAAAAGAAACATGGAAGCCTATGATTCTGGAGGCAGAGGAGTCCGGAATCCGATCGCTTCAAAGCCAGGTGACAAACTCTTCCTCAATGCATCAAGTAACCCTGACCACATATTTACAATGTGGTTAACATTCATAAAGCCTATTTAAGTAAAGGAAAGTTTGAGTGAATAGAACGTGTAAATATTATCGAAATTATATAGATTTAACATGTTAATTCAGTGTGATTTTAACTGTAAAAAAACCCCCAGAAAAACACAATTAATAATGTCCCCTGACTGTAATAAGGAATATTCCTACCATCTGAGCTTGAAGTACCACCTGTTTTCAGCAGGGGGCAGTATGTGAAACTCCAGCTGTATAGGCAATGCGCAGCTGTATAGACAACAAACCGCAAGATAAGAATATTGTCTTGTGTTTGAAAAGAAACACAGCTGGATGAAGCGCAATTCCGAATGCAGGGAAGTTTCAAACTATGTATAACTTGAAACAGCAACCTAAAAACACTGTGTTTGATGCAACGCAGCCGAAGTGAAATGCTCCAAAATCATCCTGTGTACATTGATGCATCCATAAAAAAGCCCTTATAATAAATCTATCTTGGATAATTTACAAATTAATTTGCTAAATAAATTGCTGTGACTGTAGGCCAATGATAGGCTTAGATTCAATGAGATGGAAATTAACAATACTGTATGTTGTCTGCTAAAGCCACTTTTTGTATTGTCTTATCAATGTTTTATTTGTCTGCCACAATAATGTATTGCATTTAAATTTTCTTAATTTCATTGGTGGCTAAAAGTTTGGAATAATGTACAGATTGTGCTGTTTCAGAAGGAAATTGGTACTTTAATTCACCAAAGTGGCATTCAACTGATCAAGTATAGTCAGGACATTAATGATGTAAAAAAAAAACAGCACCATCACTATTTGGAAAAAAAAGTTATTTTTGATCAAATCTAGACAGGCCCCATTTCCAGCAGCCATCACTCCAACACCTTATCCTTGAGTAATCGTGCTAAATTGCTAATTTGGTACTTGAAAATCACTTGCCATTATATCAAACACTGCTGAAAGCTACATTGTCTTTGTGTTTGTTTTTGAGTTGCCACAGTATGCAATAGACTGGCATGTCTAAAGGTCAATATTAGGTCAAAAATGGCAAAAAAGAAATGTCTTTCTCTAGAAACTCGTCAATCATTGTTTTGAGGAATGAAGGCTATACAATGCCAAAACAAACTGAAGAGTTCATACAAAGGTGTACCCTACAGTCTTCAAAGACAAAGGACAGCTGGCTCTAACAAGGACAGAAAGAGATGTGGAAGGCCCAGATGTACAACTAAACAAGAGGATAAGTACATCAGAGTCTCTAGTATGAGAAATAGACGCCTCACATGTCCTCAGCTGACAGCTTCTTTAAATTCTACCCGCTCAACACCAGTTTCATGCACAACAGTAAAGAGAAGACTCAGGGGTGCAGGCCTTATGGGAAGAATTGCAAAGAAACAGCCACTTTTGAAACAGAAATACATTAGAGTAAAGAAAAGGTTGGAGTGTGCAAAGAAGAGTGTGATGGATCTTAACTCCATTGAGCTTTTGTGGGATCAGCTAGACTGTAAGGTTCGTGAGAAGTGCCCGACAAGACCGCCACATCTATGGCAAGTACTGCAGAAAGCACGGGGTGAAATGTCACCCGAGTATCTGGACAAACTGACAGCTAGAATGCCAAGGAACTGCAAAGCTGTCATAGCTGCACGTGGAGGATTTTTTTTTGATGAGAACTCTGAAATAGTTAAAGAATTTTTTTCAAATCATTATAGTAATTTTTCATGTTATTAATGTCCTGACTATACATTGTGATCAGCTGAATGCCACTTTGGTGAATAAAAGTACCAATTTCTTTCAATAAGAGCAAAATCTGTACATTATTCCAAACTTTTGGTCGCCAGTGTATTATATTTATAATTTATATTAGACTTAATATTATTTAAAGATAACTATTTATAATTATTTAATCATCATATATTGAATTATTTTCATTTCAAGGCCTTTCTCAGCAAAAATGTATGTAGCCTATGTGACTTCATTAGATTCATTAATTTGCATATCATGTCAATAATTCGATTTAAAATTTTAATCGATTGACAGCCCTATTAAAGTCCATTAAGCTAAATTCTGTCTGAGGGGGTCCCAATGTTCTGAAAAGGTTAACAATGTCTTAAGAGGATTGGGGATTCCACCATAAACCGTTTCAAACTAACCCATTCAAGTACTCTCTGCCTCTATAGAGCCTGAAGGTTTCCCTTCTAATCAGCCATCTATGCATGCACGGGGCAACCTTTTCAGTGAACTGCCCACTCCACAGCAGCTACATGACCAGGAAATATACAAGGACTGTTTGAAACAACAGGTATGGACTCACTTGCCTCTTTAAATCGGCTTTTGTTTCGTAGTCTATGCTTTTGACCTGACATCTCACTCAGTCTTTTTGTAATTTTTTGGGATGAACAGATCGAGGAAAAGAGGAGAAAAGAGGCAGAAGAGCGGGAGCGGCAGAGACTTGAGGAGGAGAATGAAGAGAGAAGACTAGTCGAACAGCGAGCTCGGATCCAGAGGGAGTATGAGGAAGAGCAGGAGAGGAAACGGCAAAAGGAGAAAGAGGTACTTTATTAGCAGTTATATCATCTGAATCCTGAACGTAACATTGTTTTTGATTTGGCCAGATTTTGTGTCGCACTGGATAGCCGCCCCCGCTCACTGTGTAATCTCATTGGTAACAAAATCCTGATCCACATAACTGTATATTAAACATCAAAAATGTTTTGATTGGGGCCTGGGTAGCTCAGTGGTAAAATACGCTGGGTACCACCCCTGGAGTTCGCTAGTTCGAATCCCAGGGCATGCTGAATGACTCCAGCCAGGTCTCCTAAGCGACCAAATTTGCCCGGTTGCTAGGGAGGGTAGAGTCACATGGGGTAACCTCCTTGTGGTCGCTATAATGTGGTTAGTTCTCGGTGAGGCACGTGGTGAGTTGAGCGTGGTTGCCGCGGTGGGTGGCGTGAAGCCTCCACACGCGCTATGTGTCCGTGGCAACGCGCCCAACAAGCCACGTGATAAGATGCACGGGTTGACGGTCTCAGATGCGGAGGCAACTGGGATTCGTCCTCCGCCACCCGGAATCTGAGGCGAATCACTACGTGACCACGTGGACTTAAAAAAAGCACATTGGTTATTGGGCATTCCAAATTGGGAGAAAAATGAAAAAAATAAAAATAATAATAATGTTTTGATTGGCAGTGATTTCTGTGATGGAGCACAACATTTTCGAGCTCTGTATGGATAGACAAATTACTTTGCTGGAAACTTGTCTTGTCACATCTTGTCACGCATTTTTCACTTATTTTATAGCAAAATGCCAAAAACGAAGAGCTGATCAGACAAGCTGAAGAGCGCCAAAAAGAAGCCGAGAAAAAGAGAAAAGAAGCAGAGGAGAGAGAGAACGAGACCCTGAGGAAGAGACTTGAGAGAGAGAAGCAGACACATCTGAAAGAGGTAAAGGGTGTACACTATCATATCTACAGTGGAACTTTTACAATTGTTCATAAGCACATACAAAGAGATTGTAAATCACACAGCAGACTTGCCATGTCCGCTTATAAGCAATTTTTCAAAAACATTGAAATGAAGAACATTGAAATCGCTTATAAATATGGGCAGTTGTGGTTTAATTGTTTTTTTTTTTTTGGCAATATTTCCAGAATACGGTCACGTACAGTGTTAATTTTTCTTAAAACTCTTTTGATGAAAATATCCTTTAAAATTAGTAAAAATGTCACCATGTAATATTCATTCATTTGAGTCAGTTTTACTCTGACTAAAATGGCATATAATTTTAGTCAATGAAAAGAATACCTTTTTGAGTTGATAAAGTGCAAGATGACAAAAATGTGGTTCAAACTGTAACCGACCAAACTTTATTAAAAAAAAAAAAAAAAAATTATAAACATTTTCTTAATTTAAACATGTATCAAACATATAAAACATAGATTACACACAACACACTGTACAACTGCCCTTGTGAAAACCTGAGCTCCTGAAATAATAGCATTAGGCCTATAATGAATATACTGAAGTATTAGCTACTCTTTAGAAGTTATTCTACTGTATTCTTTATGCTTTAGGGACTGTTATTAATTTCCGTGTTTAGCCAGTTTCTAATATTACACTGCGTGCAGCGTGTTTTCATGGAAACAGGATATTCTCAACGCAAGTTACGCAACTCAAGTTATGCATATTATAACTAGCATGTAAGTTAGTTCAAATTCACCTGTTCATCCGCTTCGCTGTCTGTGCAGATGTCATTTGTAATATTACATATACTGTATGTTGTTGATATAGTGAATAATCTTGTGTAAATAGGATGCATCTGAGTGAGGTAATTAACACGTTTTAAAGAGGTTCATTTTGCTGGTGTTCAGCACGTTTTACTCACACAGCTTAAGTGGGGAAATCCCTAACATACTGGATCATTGGATTAGATGATCCATATCTAATATCTTCTTCTGTTAACAGATGTTTCTCTAGAATAATGTTTCTTCTTCTGTTTATATATTGCACTGTTAATATCTTGCAGTATTATTTGTTACTCGTCATATTTTCGTCAATAGTATGCTTTAATAAAATCGCTTAATTATTATCATGATGCGTTTTTCGTCTCATATTCATTATAGCTGATGAAATCAAAAAACCCTTTGCCAACTAACGTTTTCCTCAGTGATTTTGTTGACGAGATTAACACTTTGCATATTTGGGCTTGCTAGTGCTTGGCCCCATATTACTATAAAGTATGACTGACCACTTATAGCAATTGTCAAATATCCCCACCTACTGTTCGAAACGCACTCTACATAACGTCATTATTAATTGGCATATGAATTGCCTTGTTTAGGGGATGTTTAATGCAAGTTTATGTATGTTTAAAAAAATCTAAAGCAAATGGCACAAAAAATAGAGACGACTGTCTGGCATAAGGGTTTTACCTCAAAGTAAACATCCCTTTCTTTGCTGACGCATCATTTTCAAATACCGAAAGGTTCACAAGGCACCATCGCCACCCTTACCAGCCTTGCAGAAGAAACTATGTCAGCAGATGCCCAGACCTCCATCGGTGGAGAGCCACTGCTCTACTGCAACTCTGTCTGTGAGTGACACAACTGTAAACATGCTTCACAAACCATCTAGACAGTAATGCTTGACTTGACAATTACTGAACTCCCACCCCAGAGAAATAGTGTTAGGAAACTTTACGCAGTGTGTTTCTCTTCATACAGGTGCGTTCTATGTCAGTGCCACATTCACCCCCAGTGCCCACCCGCAAGAACGAGATCAGGGTGACAGGTAATTTATTACATCCTGTGGCCACCACAGAACTCCCCTTCTATCACAGGTGCTCAGGCTTATCAGATATTGTCTGCTGAATTTGTTTTAGAAGAGAAGCAGACTGTTATCAGGGAGTTGTCTGCCTTGCGTAGACAGCTGCGAAGTGAACAGAGACGTCTGGAGGGGCAATTATTGCAGTCCAGCAGACATGGCAGTCCCTCTCCTGCTCCAGTCAGGTACATTTATAAACCATCTGCACAGACAGATTCCTAAGATTATGCATGTGTTTTACACCTTTATAACTATTCAGATTATTTACAGTGCTTGTGTTCTATGTGTGAAAAATTAGACCCTATATTCAAGTTGTGTTTTCCCTTACAAGTCTGATGAGCAGACATGCTTAAAATTCAACAGGCCATCAAATCAAAATTGGGAAAAGTTTGTGGCTTATAGGCCATAGCTGCTTTTCCACCATCGGGCCGAATAGTTCTGAGCGCAGTGAGCAAATGTTCCAGTAGCATTTCCACTTGACCACAGTTCAGCACAGCATGATTGCAAACCTTTCACGGCCCTGATTTCTTTGCACAGTTAGCTAACTGTCCAGAATGGCTTTAGTATGTGGCGACTCATGATTGTCAGATTTGCCAATGCCAAGGTCACTCGTTTGTTTCTAGGTAGCTGCCAAAGTTTGCTATGGTGAGGTTAATAAAAATGTATGTTATGTTTAGTGTAGCTTCATGATTTTATGATTGTTTTAGCTAGTATAGTACATTATTTTTCGACATGCCTTTTTGGTTTGGGTAATAGATTACACTTGCTAGCTCCTTAAAACGCAATTTAATATATCATTATATTACTTGTATAATATTTTGTAGCTTTTTAGCTAGTCTGGGAACGTTTACTTGTGTGTTTGTGTCCAGTGGCATGCACAACCCATCAGCAAATGATGGTACATTTCTCACCTTTTTCTCTTTGTTTTCCTTTTTGTGACATGGGACATGTCTTTCCTGTGCTTTAGCAGAGTAAAAAACAGGAAGCCAGTGTAGATTTTGTATTTAAGTCATTCTGTGTAGAATTGTACAATTTCTCTTAGTTCTTTTCTGCCTCGAAGTGCTACAGCAAGTTAAGCTCAATCGACAGCATTTGAAGCATAATGTTGATTACCACAAACATTTATTTCAATCGTCCCTCCTGTGGCCAATTTTTTAAGGGTTAAATGCAGAAATGTGAAGCTTATAATTTTATAAAAGCATTTACATTTGTTCTATTAAAACTTGTGTATTATTTGAGCTGTAAAGTTGTTTAAATCGTGTTTTTTATACGGTCGTTTTAGGGTTTGTCGACATTATTTTGTCATGGCAATGAAGTTGCAAAATTGACTATAACATTACACAGAAAAGGTTAGCAAGTCATTTTTTCACAGTAAAATCATGGTAACACGCATATTGTATGTCTTGTGGCTATACTTTTGAATTCACTTCCATTGTAAGTGTCTCACTGTAACCTAGAAATGTGCTTTATTTAAAGAAAAGGAGGAAATGGTCTAAATTAATTTTTGTGGTATCAACATTATGCCACAAATGCTGTCGATTGAGCTTAACTTGTATTGAACCCAGAATATTCTTTTAATCTAGTTCTGACAAGCATTAGCAAGTAGCAAATCAGGTTCATGGCTATGCAAGCTAAAGGCTATTAGCCTTAAAAAATATATATATACTCTCTCTTTTTATATCAGAATAAGGCATTTGTTTGTTAATATATGCATGCATATTGGTAACAGGCAAAGAGAGCACCCCCCAGAGGATGTTTTTGAAATGGCGAGACTGCTGCAAACAGGTCCCCTTCAGGAGGCCGGCTTCCCACACCACTGCAGCAGTAAACATGCAGAATCTTCGGGAGTTTAACCATCTGAAGTACAGAGGTAAATGTGAACTGAACTTCCTGTCTTTTACTTGCCACACCTCAAGAAATGTTACATTTTAAACTCTTTCAAATGGGGAAGTAATTTCACACACAAAACTACGTGCATCAGGGGCTCTTGCACTCAAGATATTATTTATTTTAGAACTTTTTTTTTTTTTGCTAAAGTAGAAGAATTTATGATTTACTTTTAATTTTATTGGTAATCTGACATGTTAAAAACAATCTTGACAAATGCTTTTGGAGATTGAGGTTTTGGTATTTACCAATTTAAGTGGACTGATTTGCCTTAAGGTTGCTTTGGTTTTAGTTTCTTAAGTGGAATTAAAACTCGATTTTTCTCATACATAATGCATGCTGCCTTGATTGGGGGGAAATCATTAAAACGTTGACATTGACAAAGTGTTGTCATGTGACAAGGCTGTTGGCACAGACCCTTATGGAGAAATTAAAAATGAAGCTGGAAAGTATCATCATTGCTATTATGATGAATGAATGTTTTACCATGTGTAGCTCAATGTCCATATTCAGCATCACTGCCTTTTGATGATGTAAATCAGGAGGAGAGGATGACTCTTATCTTGTGTGTGTGTGTGTGTGTGTGTGTGTGTGTGTGTGTGTGTATTAGACGGTGGATCTCGTGAGGAGGTTCGGCAGGCATTTCCTGACCCCTCCGTTGATGATCACAGTTTAGACATCCAGCAGCAGGCGCTGCTACGACAACAGCAACGAACCATCAACAGCCTGAGGGGCAGGGCCACTGGTCAGTCTGTGTATGTGTGCATGTTAGGAGTGGACATTTAGTGGTGGGCATTGAGCATTCCATCTGCGAATTTTTTTATTTTTTATTGTGGGTCTATGTGCATATTCATCATACAGATGTTTAAAAAAAAAAAATCAAAATACAAAAATATCCCTGCATTTTATTTAGTACAGTTGTCCTTCATGTTGCTGTTTTTGAATGGAAGAAAATGCAAAAAAGCAGCTGTAACTAATCACAAAATTAAAATGAGGCTGTTTTTCACACTTTGTGTATAGTTTTAAAGGTGCACGCAGTAACCTTTTGTTCGTGTCATCTTGGACTTACCTAGTGGTGTGGATGCAGCATCATTCAAAATCAAAAGTTTTCAGTTACAGATGCCATTGTAGAAATTCACTATTAACAATCAACCATGATTAATTTAATCCAAGAGTGAAAGTGTCCAATAACAGGGCGGTTACTGAGATTAAGCGAGTGGTATTCGGCTGGTCATGTGATTCTAAAATGGCAGCCCCCATGTGCGGACCCTCTCCCTGTAGAATATAACAGCTTTTATAAGGTTACTGATATGACTGGGGTCCTCATCTCATGTGAGTGGTCATGATTTTATACATATGTTTCAAAATTACAATTCATTTCTTTAGGAGTAAAACTTTTTTAATGGGGAAAAAAATAACTGAGTGCACCTTGAAACATTAAAATTATTTATTGAAGTTTTTTCTTTTCATTGTTCTCTCTTCATGATCGATAATTGCTGTCACTTCTGAGCACTCGGTGTGTGCGTTTTATATCACTGTTTTCACAAAGACCATACACATCCATTATCACCTGTATTCCCTGGGCAGATTACTTTGACCTGGTGTCTTCAGGCCAACAGCATCATGAGATGGTGAGTATATTGTCTGCACACTGGTGCACATGTGCGTTAGAGAAGCTCATGCTTCAGTATTTGCGTGACCCATTTTTCTGAGCCCTTCAAGGATATCTGCAGTCTGTTAGCACTCTCTTGACAGTTCTGGTTATTGACTTGACATTTTTATTGATGTGTTTATCCCTCCAGAGGGGGAGTTCTGTGGAAGATCCGGGCAGACTCTCGCTGTTAGACTCAGAGAGTGCCTTTATTGGTAAGTTCCCTTGAAACAAAAATCAGAAGAAAGCGTTTTACTCAGCCGTTAGACACATTTGTATTCTGTGCTTTATCACCCGCAAAGTTTAGACTTCTTGAGCTTTTAGAGCAACATTTGGATGACGTACTGAAGTGTACGTCAGTACTGAAGATGTCAGAGTGTGGCTTACATATTCTTCCATGTACTGGTGAGTGATGTATGTGTAATGGTTTCACTGTACTCGCGACAACCAAATTTCTCAATGTGCTCACAAAACCAATCTGAAAATAGATATAAAATTCTCCTCACTAGTTGAAAAGGTTAATAAATGCAACCTAGTCTCATAGACTGTAACTTCATTTTTGCAAACTGACTTTTACGTGCCAAATTCTACGTTTGGTAAAATTAACACTAGAGATGTTACAACAACTGTACGTTTTATTCACTTTCACACATTGCTACGTTATCATATCATACTTTTACTCTAATGCATCGTTTGAAAAATGACACATTTTAAAGCTTGCATTACAGACTACATTTACACACTTATTTAAATGTGATTAGCTTTCGCGGTAGCTCACTTGATAGAGTATTGGACTTTGTATTCGGAAGATCACGGTTTTAGCCCAGCCAAGCACGCAAGCTGACACATGTGAAGAAAATGTCATAGAAGCGACACGAAAAGAAATGGTTGCTTCAGAAAATGAGCTTCATGTTGCATTTGCTTTTAAGACACCATTGGTTAGGTTAAGGTGTTGGTTAAGGGTAAGGATGTCCATTTTGTTTACCTCTCATTTGCTCATAGGACACTATTGGTTAGGTTTAGGTTAAAGTTTTAGGTTAGGCAAGTAAGTTTCACTCATTAAAACCTCCATCAAATATTCACCTTAAAACTCTTGTGTGATCACGTCACCATTTCACTCGCTTTTTGCGCCCCCCACTGGACATTTTACTGGGAAACTGCAACCAAACATGTAATGAAGCATGTAATTTTGTTTTGCAAAAATGTTGCCATGGTCACATGGTTTAAAAATGAACATTTCTTTCCTTTGTTGACCTATTTCCTGTTGAAATAGGAAATTGTGGCAGAACATATGGAAGGATCTGTCCTTTAGCCTTTAGTTTACAAAAAAAATGTGTATACTCCCTTGCAAACGGGGAGCGATCAGAAATTGTGTTCAATTTTCTCTGAAGAATACTGTAAATTTTAAATATATAAGTCTAAAAGCAGACAAAAATGAACATAAAGCAGGAATATTCTAGCATACATGTGTCCTCAAAGCTAACAGACATGGACTAAAAGCCAAAAATCTCAATTACGATCTAAACGTTTTACAAACTATCTGTAAGGGGTAGGATTGGGGTTACAGTGTAGTAATTATAATTAGCTTAATTTGAAGAATACCAAGTCTATTGGTGGTCCTTACACGTATTGGGGTGTTTATGTGTCAGTATGAGCAGCAGACAATGCGTGACACTGCTCTCACACAGCTGCTGTCAGTGCCCGGAATCTGGACAGATGACAGCCAGTGTGACAGCTATGCCAGACAGAAGAGAGACTGACTCTGGGGTTTAGAGAACGCCTGTTCTCATTGACACCCTAGAGAGATCGACAGTCACCTTGTAAATGAGTTCCTGAAACAGTCTTCAGTCTCATATTTTCAGCATCATTACATTGGTTCAGTTTCAATTATCAAGCCTTGAATGCAGAGTCGTACATGTTAGAACTTGATAGAACACGTCAAGAAATCTCAAGAGATCCACAGCTGTTATTGGAAAGTGTGAAATCTTTTGTTGTAATTGACCAACATGTTGTCTTCTTCACAGATCCCAGTGCCGCTTCATTCCTTTTACGATCCCAGCATAACCAGAGAGATATACAGGACTCTGCCAGAGTGAGACCAACAGCCAGGAAGGGGGATATCTCTAATGTAAGTGACATTGTGTACGGCAAGTAAGGTTGTAGTTGTCTGCTTTAACTAGAATCAGTGTTATGGACAATGAGAGGTTCCCAACCTTTTTTTGTCTGCTGAACCCATATTACCTAAATTCTCAACATTTTGAATATCCAAAAAGCACAATGGCAGCATAGAATTAATCCATAAGACTCCAGTGGTTTAATCCATTTCTTCAGAAGTCATATGATAGGTGTGGGTGAGAAACAGATCAACATTTAAGTCCTTTTTACTATAAATTCTCCTCCCTGCCCAATTTAAATAATTTTTAAAATGAATGTATTGGCAAATACCTATCATATCTCAAGTCGTTCCTTTTTTTAAATTGTCTGTAGGATGTGATGTCCAGGTACACACGACCTGACAGTGGATCGGACAGCAAGTCCCAGCACTCATTAACCAGCACAGAAATCGAGAGGCTGAGGGAACGCACAAGAAACAAGATGACATCATTGAATAACATGAGAGAACATGACTGGAGATCAGGTCAGGAGCTCTGGAATCTGAAAGCAAAATCTTTTAACCAGAGTGTTGACATTATGTATGTTCCACTTTGTAGTTTATTTTGGGCAAGAACTGCTTATTTAGACAGGAAGAGACATTTAAAATGACCAACCACAGCACGATTTTTACATGACATTTTGGGCAGATAAACTGGGGGGCAAATAAACTGAGAACAAAACAGAATATGCAGTTGTGCTCAAGCATATGTTGGTTTTCTTTCCACTAAGTGGGTCTCAAACATAACTCTTGAATATAATTCAAAGATTCAATTTTTCCACAAACCTTGCAGATATGTCAAATCTAGTGACTAGTTTTTCCTCGCAAGAGTGTTTCCTGAAGGACTGTGCATTTTGACTCCTGGAAATTGCGTTGAAACAGATTGGAGCTTGTAATTTTGAGAAGGCTCTTGTCATTTATGTGAACAACATGCATCAGATGATTAGTGAATAGTCCATGGGTGCTCTGCGGGTATGCAGTCTGAGGGTGAGACTAGGTTTTTGTCAACTGGCTGTTCTTTGTTTCAAATGACTACTTATGTTTCCCCTTCAAAAATTGTGAATCTTCTACTGAAAAACAGTCGTTTAATGGTAATATGAGGGTAAAATATCTAAACTTACTATAAATCTTTTGTGCTGTCCAGGGTATGCTTCAGGAGGAGGGGAGGAGCTATGGTCACAGACTCCTCCTCCTGTCCACCGCCCTGTTTCCATTGACACCATTGCCACAGAGCCCTGGTTACGTCCTAGCTCCTCGGATACACTCAAGACATTCATGGGCGTTCGCAGGCCATCTAGCCGGAACCACACAAGCCAGGACTGGGATGGGCCTTCTACCTACCACGGTTAATCTTAGTGCTGTTTTCAAGATTTGAATTAAGAATGCCAGTTTCACAGCATCCCAACTTTCTACAGCTATTTTATAAGCAACTCCTTAAAGCATACTTAAAGGGATAGATC
The DNA here is from genome assembly GCF_019703515.2 of Myxocyprinus asiaticus. Classification (NCBI taxonomy): domain Eukaryota; kingdom Metazoa; phylum Chordata; class Actinopteri; order Cypriniformes; family Catostomidae; genus Myxocyprinus; species Myxocyprinus asiaticus. Next base: position 19,892,029 of record NC_059387.1, read on the forward strand.
ACCCAAAAATGAAAATTATTTCTTAATATCCTGACCTTTATGTCATCCCAGATGTGTATGACTTTCTTTCTTCTGCTGTACACAAACAAAGATTTTTAGAAGACTATCTCAGCTCTGTAGGTCTTCACAATGCAAGTGAATGGGTAACAACATTTCGAAGCTCTAAAAGCACACAAAGGCAGCATAAAAGTAATCCATAAGACTCCAGTGGTTAAATCCATATCTTCTGAAGCGAAATAGGTGTGAGTGAGAAAAATATCAATATATAAGTCCTTTTTTATAAATCTCCACTTTCACATTTTGTTTTCCTTTTGTTTTTGGTTATTTGCAGTCTTTGTACATATTGCCACCTACTGGGCTGGGAGGAGAAATTATAGGAAAAAAGGACTTAAATATTGATCTGTTTCTTACCCACAGGTACCACGTCGCTTCTGAAGATATGGATTACTTTTATGCTCCCTTTATGTGCATTTTGGAGCTTCAAAATGTTTGCATCCAATCACTTGCTTTGTGAGGTCCTACAGAGCTGAAATATTCTTCTAAAAATCGTCCTTTGTTCTGCAAGAGAGAGAAAGCCATACACATCTGGTGTGGTATGCGAGTGAGAATAGGAGAGAATTTTCATTTTTGGGTGAACTTTCCCTTTAAAGCCAAAAAGGAATGGTACCTTAACTATTTTTTTCAATCCAATTTCTTTTCTGTGTTGTCATAGTGCATCAAAATTTGTGCTGGCATCTTAAATGCTTGTAAATGAAATATTACACTTCTAAAACACTTGCTGTAGAATTAAGAGTTCACTGTTAGGTGAATCTGCTTTCCAGCAGAATGGAGCAGCATTTGAGTCTGTGCCCTCCGGTCAGAGAGTGCAGTATTGACACTTTATATACTTTGACTCGGTGTGTATATGCATAAACTGCATGAGTTCTGTCTGTTGTCAGGTGAGTTTTGGATTTGAGAAGTCTTAATGTGTGATTTGTTTGGTTTTACTTTTCACTTTTATGATTGTTTTACTTTTAATACAGAATAAAAGTTGTAAGTACAGTATAGAAATATAAGCTTATGCAGCTAGAGGCTTATAACAGAAAAATGAATTTAATTTAGAGCTTATTGACTTAGTAATAATTGTATATCTTGATAATGATCAAATACTACATCTGTTACATGCATTCACTTCAAAATTACTCTCAATATGCCATAAAGATTTCAAAAAGTTCATCAGGGCAAATTCAGCATGTTCAAAAACTTAATCAGGGTTCCCTCCCTTTTTGACCAATGAATTTTCATTCATTCAATTAGCAAATGAATCATTTACTTTTTTTTTTTTAAGGAATGATTCACTGACTAATCAAACATTACTCTGGCTTGTGAGTTTTACTCTACACAAGAGCAGCTCGTGAAATATTTTAGAGCAGAGAAAAACTAGAAAATACATATTCTCTATAGAAATTACCATGACTTTTCCACATCTGGAAAACACTTTTTTAAAACACCCTTATTTTTTCCAGGTTTTCATGACAGTGGGAACCCTGTTTATTGACCTATGACCTGATTAAAATGTGCTAGCAATAATGACCAGTGCCACATACAGTTGTACAGATCATTTTATTCCATATAGAAAACTTTACAGGGCTGTACCATTACAGTTCACCCTCACTAACCAGGAATGCTTCAGATCCTCATTTCTGTCGACAGTTTTAAAGCGGCGCTATCATTAATTTCTATACAGTACAACCCACCCCCAAAAACAAGATTTTAAATATATTAACTTTTTTCAAAAAAATTTACTCGTAGAGTGAAACTTAACTTCAAACAGGGATACAAACCAGTGATTCAGATGCAGCTCACATTTAAGTTGCCCTCAATTTCTAAGTTCCAGTTTTTTCCTTTTTTAAAGGATCTCAGTTGCCCTCTGTATTTAATTAAAAAAAGTGTCAGCATATATAAAATGGAGTAATCGAACTAATCAATTTATATACTGTATAATTTAGAAATCTCGAGCTGGACAGTTATGGAGGGATAGATGGCATAGTTCAATAATTTATCACAAAAGTAAAAATCTCCAGTGCATTTTTGATCAAGGAAACAAGTGCAGCAACTGAAATTGTTCCGAGAAATAAAAAAAATACAGAAAACAAAATCTAGTGTTGTGAGATTATATTACAAAGCTGGACTTCTGTACCACTAGTTTCTTCTGAGGAGTTATTTGTGCTAATGTTAGCCATTAGCAGTGCAAACAAAACAAAATAAATCTGAATCAAATGAGGAAACACTACACTGCTTGCTTGATACCAAATCCTTCTTTCCTTGAAACAGCTTTTAATATTATGCCAAGACACTTTTGAAATATATTTGGACCTTCTGAAGCTCTCAAAGGTCAAGCATTTGAATAGTAGTAGCAATTCAGTATCCTCATTGTTTTAAATAATTTGATTCTATTGTACAAGGCTTGGTCATTTGTCCAGTTGGCAGGGCATGCCTGGTCTGTGACTGGTTGTTTGTCCAAAGCACCCCATGAAAGGGCAAACAGGAGGTTGATATAAGTACCACAATAATAAATCTCAACTCTCTGATGCAGTCCACTCTTTCCTGGAGCTCCTCATTGGTTGCAGGAGATCAGATTACCACATCCTACAGTGTTCAAGACAGCAGATTAAAAGAGAGAAGCTTCACAACAGACAGGCACTGCTGCTCCTAGGCGCTATAGGGCATTTGGGAGCTTGGAGGCTGATCCGAGGCCTGTTGTGGTTCCAAACTGTGTGTGATCTGGAACACTAATCCGATGCGCAGGAAGAACTTGCGCAGCACGGCCCTCAGCTCTGGGATTAGGTCAAACTGCATGATCTCACACAGAAGAGGGTAATATCTCGACGCGTGGGCCTTGAACTGCAAAGCAAAGAGGAATATAATTTGAATTCCTTTACATTTTCACACCGCATGCTCCGGTGTAATCAAATTAGACTTGTGGTAATGATTACAACCAGGTGTGCGCTCATTATTGGTTATAGTAACGCAAACCCACAGTTTTGTCTCTGTCAGACTCAGTAATGCATTAGAGCTAGAATTGAGGCAGATTAAAAATGACTGATCATTAATCATTCATATGAATCTGTTTACTGCTGAGAGGGCAATAAATGTTCAATTATAGTTAAGCTTTTCCATTCAATAGATCCGGCTCCTGTACCATGGACAATGTCTGCTGAACCCATATGACCTAAATTATCTCAACATTTTGAAGCTCCAAATAGCACAGAAGTAATCCATAAGACTCCAGTGTTTTAATCCATTTCTTATGAAGTGATATGATAGGTGTGGGTGAGAAACAGATCAACATTTAAGCAGGTGGCGATATGGATGAAGAATGCAAATTGCCAAGAACATGAAATTGGAGATTTATAGTAAAAAAGGACTTAAATATTGATCTGTTTCTCACCCACACCTATCATATAGCTTCTGAAGACATGGATTAAAACACTGGAGTCTTATGATTACTTTAATGCAGCCTTTATGTGATTTTTGGAGCTTCAAAATTTTGGTCACCATTAACATGGATTGTGTAGACCTACAGAACTGGTATATTCTTCTAAAAAATCTTGTTTGTGTTCTGCCGAAGGAAGTAAGTCAAACACATCTAAGATGGCATGAGGGTGAGTAATATTAAAAAATATTTACTCAGCATTTATTATTAAATTTCATTAATACTATTTTTATTGCTATTATTATAATATCAAACAACACTGATTTTCAATATGTAGGTTTTGCATGTGCAGAAATGAATAAATAAATGACGCATGCACACATTTAATCGCACATTTACTGTAATTACAAAACCTTTTGTGATATATTTGCAAAATGTGTCCAATATACAGAAGTAGCAGGTGTCTAGAAAAATTGGGGACAAAATCTGTTTATATTTCTCACTTTGTGCTCACAGTTTTGAATGAATACGTCACATCCGGTAGCAAACAGTTTTGTCACACAAGTTGAAATATTTAAACCCAGCCAAAGCTTAAATCGTATTCGAAAATGTTGCATCCGGAGATGGGCGGAACTCATCGCAGCCACTGTGCGACTCTTCATTGGAAATAAGACATCTTGTCAATTTGTCAGATGCAGGCGGCTTTACTGCTTTTAGAAAATGGTTGTTACAGAATAACAATATTGATACAAATTTTCATTAAAACACTATTTTATTAAGCAAATTGCCATTCTTCCACTAGAAGATATAGACCTTGACATGTAAACAATAACAACATCATTCTTAGGGTGCGGCACAGTGATATGGCAAACAGGTGTTTAGTGCCGCTGGAATCAACATTTACATGTTTGTGTTATATTTAGTTTGTTTTAATTTTTACGTGTTATTTAAAAAAATACACTTTATTATTTAATTTGGCATTTTGTCTTTTACAATCTTATGAACCCACTTGCAGTTCCAGTATGAACCACTAGGGGTCACTAACCTCCAGTTGAGTAACCCTGGATGAAATCTGCGAATTCACATTCTGCAGTTTGTTAATGTGCGTTGAATGAGGCACTCACTCTGTCATCACTGATCTTGAGCACTTTGGTCAAGAAGAGCAGCAGCAGGTTGGTCCAGGCCTCACGGTGGCTCTCAGATGTCAGGGTGAGGAAGTAGGCCACAGCGTCACTGCACACACTGAGAGACGAACAAAGCGACAGAATGAGAGAGCAGTTTGAATGTAGACATTAAACACTGCTTATTTTATACAGATAAAACACAGATATATTGAACTTTTTCTAAAACTCAAGAAACAGTTATTTAATGAGAAGTCTTTCATTCCTTTTTTTATTTTTACTTCTTGAACAGACCTTCAAAAGCTAGCTATGCAGCCAAGTCTACAGGCAGTAGTTTACCTTTACAAAAGTTCCTCTGGTAAGCAGTTTGTCATTTTCTTTATATTTTTAACACCAGTGGTGGACTACAAGTTATCACTGCATTGTTCTCTTATATTTTGGCAGAAACTACTGTTATGGTACATTTCTGTAAGGGTGTAAAATAGGAATCTTATAACAGAGATGCATTAGTGCCTGTCACATGCATCTTAATTTAGCTTGAATGAGTATAAAATTAATTACTAGATACCTGTCGTATACCCTAAGAGCCATGGTGACCTCTGCTCAGTCTCCTCTCTATTGTCTTATGTATCCATCTGCCCTGCAGCCTCCTTCGCACACATAATCTCATCTAAATCTCCTTTATCCTAGTTAAGTGTGACTGCACTCTCCCACACACACACACACACACACACACACACACACACACACATTCAGAGAGCTGCTGGGCTGTTGAACAGTGAATGATTAGCAGCTCTTATAGTCTTTCTGCATACAAGGAAGCCAGAGTCTAGTCTGCCCTCTTTCTCATGACTGCACCCCATTAGCAGTGCTGCCTTTGAGATGCATAGAGAGTGAAATGGATATCTTGATATTACTTGTGTGCTCAGTTGAGTCAGCTTCACGTTAGAACTAGGATTGTGTACATAATAATACGGGATTAAATGAGAGAATTTACATTTTTATGTGAACTATTCCTTTAATGCATTGTGAACTATCATGGACTAAAAATACAGTTTATCAATAAATTAACATGAACCAAGATTAATAAATGCTGCTAATAAATATTGTGATTGTTAGTTCAGGACACCTAATGCATTAACTATTGTTAACGATTAGACGCTTATTGTAAAATGTTACCACTTTGTCAACTAATAAAATGATTGCATGTATGCACACTCATGTTTCTTCTTGTCACACACACTCAGTGCTGCTAAAACTGGAGCAGAGAGGATGATATGAGCATGTAATTAACCGAATAATATTTACATTGCTGCAGGGCCTAAAAGCACAGCAGTTCTGGTCACGAACACGACTGTGATGTCTTACTTGAGCAGTCTCCTCTGCACCTCCTCCCAGGCATCTTGCCTGCTGTGGTCCGTGTACATGCGGAAAAGGATGCGCAGGCCACACGCCAGGCTGCTGGTCTCCTGTTTCAACAGATTGGGCTTTGACTTCCCTTTGAAACCTGATCATACACACAGACACAATGAGCTCTTTTAATGTGGGACAGGAGAAGACATCAAGCCAGAAGTGACAAAGACTTTCCATTAGGCCACACAGGTGGTTCTATCTGATAACGGGAGGACATGATGTATCCTGGTGGCTCTTTTATGGGCCAAAATCAAGTCATAACAATGGATATTTTTCTTGCATCTCCAGTTTCTAACAACAAAGCAATGATCATGTTTCATTCTCATCTAAAATTAGATTACTGACCGGCCTTCCACAGTGCAGTCCTCTGTTCGTTATTAGAGTTGAAGGCCTTTGCAAAGCGATGAGATTCCAGGAGACAGTCGAGCAGTTTAAAGAGCTGTTCTGAGGTCAGGTAGCGAAACATTCCCTGGTCCTGAGTATCCACATGTACATCAGCATCCAGAGCATCTCTCTGCAGGGAAACACTTCATTTAGACAGTGTAATTGACTAGAAGTCAAGTTCAAATCTCTCTCCATCAAAAAGTGAAGAAAAAAAAACCCATCAGAGTTTAGGATAGTTGCAATGCAGACACCTGTGCTGCTGCAAAGTTCTCAGCATCCTCCTTCTTACTGGTCGCCGGAAAGAACACAATGTTGTCTATAGTCTGAATGAGCTCCAGCTGCACCACACACTTTATAAGCAGAGCTGCAAACAGACGCTGTTCCTGCGCTTCTAGGGAGGAAAAGCATAGGAAACACAAAGTGAACAGCTGACCAGAAATGAGCTAATGGCTAAAGTCTGATTAGATCTGCTAGACTTTCCATTTAATGTGGTTTGGGTATATTAGTTTGTAATCAGGCTAATAAATAATGAATAAACCAGTTTAAATGTTTTTAATGAAAATTGAAAATTATTAATGATTATTACACAGCTTTCTTAAATACTTAATTCTGATTGGTCAATTGCTGCATTCCAATACAAATACTTTTGTGTCATGACTGCTAAACTGAATAGCCTAACAGACTGTTGTCCCAAGCAACCGATTTCCTAAATATTTTCTTAGTGGAAGCTTTAAGCTAATCTACATGAAAGCAAAAAAAAAAATGTTACTTAATATACAGTTGTGCTCAAAAGTTTGCATGCCCTGGCAGAAATTGGGAGATTTTGGCATTGATTTTGAAAATAGGACTGATCATGCAAAAAAACTATCTTTTATTTAAGGATAGTGATCATATGAAGCCATTTATTATCACATAGTTGTTTGGCTCCTTTTCAAATCATAATGATAACAGAAATCACCCAAATGGCCCTGATCAAAAGTTTAGATACTCTTGAATGTTTGGCCTTGTTACAGACACACAAGCAGACACACACAGGTTTAAATGGCAATTAAAAGGTTAATTTCCCACACCTGTGGCTTTTAAAATTGCAATTAGTGTCTGTGTATAAATAGTCAATGAGTTTGTTAGCTCTCACGTGGATGCACTGAGCAAACTAGATACTGAGCTACGGGGAGCAGAAAAGAACTGTCAAAAGAACTGCTTAACAAGGTAATGGAACTTTATAAAGATGGAAAAGGACATAAAAAGATATCCAAAGTCTTGAAAATGCCAGTCAGTACTGTTCAATTACTTAAGAAATGAAAAATTCGGGGATCTCTTGATACCAAGCCAAGGTCAGGTAGACCAAGAAAGAATTCAGCCACAACTGCCAGAAGAAATTGTTCGGGATACAAATAAAAACCCACAGGTAACCTCAGGAGAAATACAGGCTGCTCTGGAAAAAGACAATGTGGTTGTTCCAAGGAGCGCAATATGACGATACTTGAACAAAAATGAGCTGCATGGTCAAGTTGCCAGAAAGAAGCCTTTACTGCGCCAATGCCACAAAAAAGCCGGTTACAATATGCCCGACAACACCTTGACATGCCTCACAGCTTCTGGCACACTGTAATTTGGAGTGACGAGACCAAAATAGAACTTTATGGTCACAACCATTAGCGCTATGTTTGGAGAGGGGTCAAAAAGGGCTATAGTGAAAAGAATACCATCCCCACTGTGAATCATGGTGGTGGCTCACTGATGTTTTGGGGGTGTGTGATCTCTAAAGGCATGGGGAATCTTGTGAAAATTAATGGCAAGATGAATGCAGCATGTTATCAGAAAATACTGGCAGATAATTTGCATTCTTCTGCACGAAAGCTGCGCATGGGACGCTCTTGGACTTTCCAGCACGACAATGACCCTAAGCACAAGGCCAAGTTGACCCTCCAGTGGTTACAGCAGAAAAAGGTGAAGGTTCTGGAGTGGCTATCACAGTCTCCTGACCTTAATATCATCGAGCCACTCTGGGGAGATCTCAAACGTGCGGTTCATGCAAGACGACCAAAGACTCTGCATGACCTGGAGGCATTTTGCCAAGACGAATGGGCAGCTATACCACCTGCAAAAATTTGGGGCCTCATAGACCACTATTACAAAAGACTGCACGCTGTCATTGATGCTAAAGGGGGCAATACACAGTATTAAGAACTAAGGGTATGCAGACTTTTGAACAAGGGTCATTTCATTTTTTTTCTTTGTTGCCATGTTTTGTTTTATGATTGTGCCATTCTGTTATAACCTACAGTTGAATATGAATCCCATAAGAAATAAAAGAAATGTGTTTTGCCTGTTCACTCATGTTTTCTTTAAAAATGGTACATATATTTCCAATTCTCCAAGGGTATGCAAACTTTTGAGCACAACTGTACATATATATATATCTACACACACAGTACATACTGTATACTGAATACACTGCCTGGCCATAACAAAAAGTCACAGTTTGGATTTAAGGCAGTGTTATGATCTGGGGTTGCTTCAATTGTTCAGGTCTAGGCTCAGCAACATTATGTAGCAATAAAATGAAGTCAGCTGACTACATGAATGTATTGAATGACCAGGTTATCCCATCAATGGATTTTTTTCTTCCCTGGCGGCACGGGCAAATTCCAGGATGACAGTGCCAAGATTCATCAGGCTCAAATTGTGAAAGAATGGTTCAGGGATCATGAGGAATCATTTTCACAGAAGAAATGGCCACCACAGAGTCCTGACCTTAACCTCATTGAAAGTCTTTGGGGTGTGCTAGAGAAGACTTTAAGGAGTGGTTCGACTTACTCGTCATCAATACAAGATCTTGGACAAAAATTAATGCAACTTTGGATGGAAATAATCGTTGTGAAATTGCATAAGGTTGTTGAGACAGTGCCACGACGAATTCGCACCGTAATCAAAGCTAAAGGCAGTCCAACGAAATATTAGAGTATGTGACTTTTTTTGGCCAGACAGTTGAGTATTCTAACCAATCACTAACATGTCCGTTGAGCAATGAAAAGGCAATGGCCATTCAGAGCCGCTTAAATTAGTCCTCCGTCCTATCAGTGATGACAACTGTCTGAATGCCCAGATACTTACTTTATGTTTCACCTCTGTTTGCGGTGGCACATGAAAATTAATACTGTAGAAACATCACCTGACACTCGAAAAGAAGCTGTAGAACAAGAGCGAAACGCACTCTGGAATTATTTTGGATTCATTGCATATTGCACTGCTCGCTTTGAACGTAGATGTCAAATACACTGCAAATGAAAAGCACGACAAAACTAAAACACTCCCGTTCTAATCAAGGCATAGACGCGGTGTAAATAATTGATTTATTATGCTGATTAGACAGCTTTGTTTTTAATGAGAGTATTTGCGAGAGTGCAGAACTTTGTGCGTGGCGTCATTGAGCTCGCGTCGAAATGCAGGTCTCAAACAGTGTAAACCTGCAGTGAGTGACAGCAGCCATTGTAATGGGAGAGTTTGTCGCGTTGCTCGATTTCTGTGTACAATTTATAAAAAATCTAATAACAGTTTTGTTTTGTCTTGTAAGGCGGCCAATTTGAATTTGATTTGTACAAAATAGCAATAAATTCAGCTTAACTATACTATGTTTGTTTTGGAGGTGTAGCCAACATAAATATGGCATGAATAGCATATTTCAGGAGTCACCGTCATTGTTATCGCGTCTGCTCTAATAAGACCCATTTGCCACACAGCTGATATTTGTAGATTTAACATTTTCACGAATCGCACAAACTCTGATCGCAAATGACTGTTTTTAATTTCCAAAGTGCATCACTGAGGCCAAAAATGATCTAACGATGATCGTACATGAACAAGATCACCATTGAAGATCTAATGGGATCAATGGTCCCCTGTCTCGCCACCAAAGGGCTCACTGAATTTCATATTATTTACTCTACGTGGTCTAATAATTTAAGCAGTAATTTAGCAATAATTTAATTTATACTATACTATAGATATCCGTTTAAAATAATTGTTATTTGCCCTAACATTAACAAATATCATTACAATATTTAAATGATACATACCTAAAGCCACACTGAACTGACTCTGTCTTCGGTTGTCAGCCAAAGCCTTCTCCATACTGCTCACAGACTGCTGGTCATCTGATCGCGTCTGAATATCCACGGACTTCTGAGAAATAGAGTCCTGTAAGCACCAGACGAGTACTTAATAACATTATCACATTAAAGGGACTCAAACAGCACTTATTGCCAGAGGAGTGTCTGGATGAGAAGACCCTCCATGAAAGTGCTTAAGTAAACACCACTTCCACATTTAGCATGGTCTTGAAATCTTATTTGAATACCAGCTGTTTATCTGAGTCCAGCTGAGTCACATGATCTCCCTCCGTACCAGCCGGCCTCCATGTCAACAGCCTGAAAACAACGAAAGATGAAGTTATTATGGAAATGAACAATGCAATCCATCAATTCGGGGTGGGGGGGGGGGGGGGGTCATGTTGTTCCAAAACAGTACAACTTTCTTCAGTGGAACACAAAAATGAAGACCTGTACACACATGCAGATCTCATTAACTTTCAATGAGAGCTGCTGACATCTGGCGACACAAGCGACAGTGACTAGATGTGGCCATGGCGAGCGACACAACAAAGCTGAGAAAAGTTTAACTTTTGGGAGTGACAACCAACAGGAGTGTAGAAACAATGAAGTCGAGTGCAGGCAAGAGAGAGGAGAAATTTCTGTGAGCAATTTCACGATTTTATATGATTTATCTGTAAGCACATACATGGATATAATAAAATGATTCATGGAAAAGAAAAAGTTGGCTTGATTCAAACATTGATAGATCATTCATCTTATTAATTATATGATTCGTTGAGCACTGCGGCAGTTCATATAAAAATCATGCATTTTTAAAGACAAGAAAAGTGATTAATTGTCAAATTAGACTGATATATTAGTTTTACTGGCAAAATGCCTCATCTTTTATCAGGTTTTCAAGACATATGGCCAGATGTGCAGTTCGCCATTAATGTTAGAGCGACGGCAGTAGGAACGCCCACGAGCGACTTCACAGTACAGAGACTAGCGACTTCAAGCCATAAAGTCGCTGCACCTGTGTACAGGGCTTGAATGTGTCAACAATATCCTGGCGGTTCTTTTCCACATAATAAAAGGGAATGGGGACTGAAGCTGTCAAGCTCTTGAAGACAAAAAAAACAACAACAACAAAAAAAAACTAACCAAAATCCCATTGGAACCCATATGAGGACATGCAAATTATTTCTGGGTGTACTATCCCTAAGATTCAACACTCACGTATGTGGGATGGTGGTTTTGAAGATATCTAGCATACAGTTGCAGGTTTTGTCCCAGGTCTCAGGGTTAAACTTCTCACCATTAAGTATGACCACGTTTTCAAGGCAGTTAGTGCCTGATCTTGCTAACTGCTCATTATCTGTGGGAAGTAAGGATGCATATAGTGACATCATGACCTGAAGACATTGTACATATGCATTTCAATGAACTGGCTACATACGGTAAATAAGAACCTTTGCTTTTTGGACCTTCAAGCTTTCAGTCTAATGCAGGTACACTCACCTTGCTGCACACACCAGTAGAGCTGAGAGAGGATATCATCTAAGAGAACATCACTGAGAGATTCAAAGTACTGAGTGAAAACATCACAAATTGCATAAAGTGCATGATTACAGGTGGTGGTCATCCATTCTGCTTTCTGTGGGATGAGACAAAACAGAACATTAGCCATTGTAATACATCCTGGTTCAAGAATACTGCAGCGGGCCTATCTGATTATGTTTGAATTCAAAAGAGAGGTCCTCTATCCAAGCAATTTTAATGCTGGTGAAAAAATTCTAAGATGGTTAGTATTTGTTTGCATATCCTCCAGTGAAAAAAGATCCATCCTAGTTTAAAATTAGTGGAGATCATCAGATTATTTCACCTTATTTCCTGTAATCATAAGAGATTTCAGTGGCGATGTTGACTTGCCTCTGTCTGTTGCTCAGGAAGCTTCATGTTGTCGAAGATTCTGAATACGATGCGGAACAGATCCTGCCACCAGTGTTTCTCGTAGGTGTGACCGTACGTCTTCATCACCTCAAACATCACCGTCAGACCCCTGACAAACACACACATTGAGCCCGTTAACATGCATACCAATATACTGAATACTCCCAAAAATCAGCTTATTTAAAAAAATCAGACAAAGCAAGAAATCCATGTTTACATGACATTTGAAATAATCACGTTATTCTCTGCTTTTGACATCAGACCGTGAAGAGGAATGCGCACAACACGTGCGCATATTGGATGAGCCGGTAAGAACGGCAGTTATGATGTTTACATCAAAATCGTGTAATAGCCAAAAATTAACCCGTATCGATCAGTTTATTCTTACGCCATTTATGACCTTACACCGATTAAGAAAAGCTGTTTAATGCGTTTACATGACCACACACGTTGTTGGCTTATTAACCTCATGCGACCCCGCATCCTCCTGCGCAGACATTATGTTTGGTCTTTGCTATACGCTATGAGTAATTTAATCTTATTTAAACTGACTGATCTCAGTTCAGAAAACTCTGGGCTGTCAGTAAAGAGTTAAACTTTTGACGCACCTAGTCATGTGACAAAATAATATGGCAACGATCGCAGTGGATGTTTATTATGCCCTGGACATGCATCGCACGTAATGAATAAGCATGCACTGCTCCACACCATCAGTTTCTGTGCTAGGATGTGCAGTTGAGTCGATTGGTACCTCCTGAAAATGTATATAGGGCAATTTTAGCCACAGAAAGAGGAGAAAACATTAGTGGCTTCTCGCACATTGTACAAAGATGCCTGGGTTTGTTCCTGGCAGGCAGCAGATGCCCTAACCCCTCCCCAACCCTAATCGGAGCCTGTAAGGCTGAATAGCCTGCCAGAAACAACTAAGGAAACCTTCCTCCTATTGCGTGAAGTTTCAGGAAGAAAAAAACAAAAGGATAATGCATTCATTTCGTAAAAAAAATATTAAATCGCAGAAATTAATGCGTTAAATTTACCAGCCCTGATTTTGTTATACACCGATCAGCCACAACATTAAAACCACCTGCCTAATATTGTGTAGGTCCCCCTAGTGCCACCAAAACAGTGCCAACCTTCATCTCAGAATAGCATTCTGAGATTATATTCTTCTCACCACAATTGTTCAGAACGGTTATCCAAGTTACTGTAGACTTTGTCAGTTCGAACCAGTCTGGCCATTCTCTGTTGTCCTCTCTCATTAACAAGACATTTCCGTCCACAGAACTGCTGCTCACTGGATGTTTTTTGTTTTTGGCACCATTCAGAGTAAATTCTAGAGACTGTTGTGTGAAAATCCCAGGAGATCATCAGTTACAGAAATACTCAAACCAGCCCATCAGGCACCAACAATCTTGCCACGGTCCAAATCACTTAGATCACATTTTTCCCCATTCTGGTGGTTGATGTGAACATTAACTGAAGCTCCTGACCCGTATCTGAATGATTTTTTGCACTGCACTGCTGCCACACGATTGGCTGATTAGATAATCGCATGGATGATTGTTGGTGCCAGACGGGCTGGTTTGAGTATTTCTGTAACTGCTGATCTCCTGGATTTTCACACACAACAGTCTCTAGAACTTACTCCGAATGGTGCCAAAAACAAAAAACATCCAGTGAGCGGCAGTTCTGTGGACGGAAATATCTTGTTGATGAGAGAGGTCAACAGAGAATGGCCAGACTGGTTCGAACTGACAAAGTCTATGGTAACTCAGATAACCACTCTGTACAATTGTGAGAAGAATATAATCTCAGAATGCTATTCTAAGATGTGGGTTGGCGCTGTTTTGGCGGCACGAGGGGGACCTACACAATATTAGGCAGGTGGTTTTAACATTGTGGCTGATTGGTGTATATAACAATGACATTCATACATTTTTAAGTGTGGCTTAAGTGTCCAAATACAGGCCAGTTTTAAAGATCATAATTCATAGACCACCATGGGAGCATGAAACACATTAGCTCTCATGCCATAACATTTAAACCTTTTTTGGCTGTATTGTGGTTCTGGCTCTCACCTGGTTCGGACGTCCAGTTTACACCTGTTGATGATGCATAACAGCTCGAAGAGGATGGGGAACCAGCCTCTCACCCAGACACGATCCTCTGGTGCAACATTCATATCATCACTGGTGTAGTCTTTAAATGCCTGCCAATCCACAACACAAACATTCACCTTAGCCCAAGAGAGCCACATTTACCCTTTTAATTCCTGTTTGTTAGCTTTTAGGCCACCTATATGCTGGTATCCTCTAAATTCACTTTAGGCAGATAAACATTTCAAATTTACCATAGTGACTTAAAATATTGATGACTCATTTTGCACTACACATATTTTTGTCCACTCACATGCTCTTTAAAATGAAAATGCCCCTCCCATCTGCCTCTGACTAGCAATAGCAAGTTGAAAATCATGATTCATGGCTGTGACGTCCACTTAAGGTTACTAGCTATTTTAAAAAATGGGACAAACCCTTTGATATGTCCCACCACAATTTCCTGTTTCAACAGGAAATATGTCAACACAGAAAGAATACTGCACTCGTCAAGCAGTTTCATGGGATCTTTAAGGCGTATTTATAGATGTGGTGAAGTTTAGCCTCAATCTGGCAACCCTCATGTGCTGCGTTTTCATTGAAACACTCTGAGGGTCCGCCGTGGGCTTCCACTAAAGTGTTTACAAGCATATGCACAGCTCACCGCACAGTCATTCTTCACAGATAGCACAAAACAGACTGTTTACATTTTCCATCAATTTAGTAAAGGCCGTAGGTTATGCTCATTAAGGCATCATGAGAGTTTCCTCGTTAAAACTGCCCTGTGGTCTGCTCAATTGTAATTCAGTTAGTGAATGTCTTTCTAAAGCCTGACCTGAGGTCAGATCACATTTCAGTTGTTATGAAGTGTGTACTCGTTAGCACTGACCTGAGGTCGGTCAGAGACATATTTGGCGCAGTGGCGGATCAGACGGATAGCCTCCATGCTGGTGTCAGGGAAGGAAGCGTTACAGGCGAACTCAGAGAGACATTTGACAGCGTCTTGGAAGGAGTCAATGGTAGCAGGGAAATGCTTCTCAAATACATTCGCTGTGAAGGAGAGAAAACACTGGTTGAGTGTGTGGTCTGTTACAAACAGCATAAAAAAAAAAAAAAAAAAGATGTACTCTTTTAATATACTCCTCTTTCCTCTTGTAAATAAATGTTCATCTAGACATTTTATCGAAATTAAGTTGCAAAAATGGTCCAAACAGAAATCTCCATGTTATGATGTCGCAATCACGGACACATTAACCGGCCACAATTTTTTATCAACACCTACTTAGTATTCAGCACCTTGGTGGGGGTGTTGTTACTCATTTCCCATGCAAAGAAATAAGCCAGTCATACCAGAGGTCATTTACGTAGAACATCTCAGAGGCTGTTCATGCCAAAAGCATTTTTGCATCCGTCTGCGTCGTTTTTCAATTGTATGTAAACATGTGATTTTCTAAATATGCTGCTCGAGACAATGGCATTCTGTTCTATTCGTGGTGCTGCATCTAGCTTTTTTAGCAAGGACACGTCCTGTGTGAACAGCTCTTTAAAAGGACAGTAGCAAAAACAGCTCGTTTAATTCTAGGAGTTGAAAACTGGAAATGTAAAACTACATTATGACTAGTGGTCGAGGCCGATATCTGGTATTTTTTAATTATCGGCTGATAAATGTACCGTTTAGTTTAGCATTTTTTTGTTTTGTTTTATTATATACAGTACATAGGCTACATGTAAAATGTGAGTTCTGTTGTTTTAAACTGCAAAAAAACAAAAATGCAAAAATGTTTTAGAAGTATAAAATAGAACATTTTCAAATCAATCATCATGCTATGATATTTAGTTTTTTTTTATTTAGTTTTTTTTATCTTTTAATCTTCTATTTATCTTTTGTTGTGGCTCTCTTTAAAATTTTGGCGTGTCATGTGTTCAACAGATCCAATCAATGTTCAATGGAAATTATACATTTTTAGTACAATAAAATTGTTTTTTTTAATATATTTTTAAAGCATAATTCCTGAGCAAGACAGTGATCTGATGACAAATCAAAGTGGCAAAGTATTGGTATTGGCCCAAAAAAATTCATACCGGTGCATCCCTATTAAAAAAAAAACAGAATTATTTATTACTAAAACATGCATCTATCACATACATCTTATGTCCAGGACTGCACATAAGCTGCATGTGCTTTCTATGTTTAAAATCACCTGAATGCTGCAGAATTTTCTCAAAATCAACCAAGAAAATGCAAAAAAGCAGGCACTTACTGACGATGTGTCCAGTTGTCTGGAAGGCCAGCTCCACTATACTCTCATCCTGATCAGAGGCGGCGAGATGAAACACAGAGAAAATGTTCTTCCATCCTGATCTAATATTCCCAGCCTGAGAGTTGACCATCTGAGCTATACAGCGGACCACCATGTCTCTGATGGTAGGAGATCTGCAGACAGATCAGTTACATGTGAATAAAGCATCAAAGTTCATTTTTCAGTCATGATGGCTTCTGACACTGTTTATGTGTGTGTGTTCACTTACTAAGTCTAAAGAGCACTGCAGGGTCTATAAGAGCAAATACAACTTTCTACTCTCTGTTCTTTCTAGTGTCAGAGAAATAACTTTGAAAATGTAGCTTGCCAAGCTGCTTATAATTTTAAATAGTTAGGCTACAGACAATCTACTCTTTTGAAAAAGTTGCTTAGTAAGTCAGCTTACTAACAAAGTAACAAATGAGATTTAAGCTATTTAAGGGGACAATATATATATATATATATATATACACACTATATTGCCAAAAGTTTTCGCTCATCTGCCTTTAGACGCGTATGAACTTAAGTGACATCCCATTCTTAATCCATAGGGTTTAATATGACGTCGGCCCACCCTTTGCAGCTATAACAGCTTCAACTCTTCTGGGAAGGCTTTCCACAAGGTTTAGGAGTGTGTTTATGGGACTTTTTGACCATTCCTCCAGAAGCGCATTTGTGAGGTCAGACACTGATGTTGGACGAGAAGGCCTGGCTCGCATTCCTCGCTCTAATTCATCCCAAAGGTGCTCTATCGGGTTGAGGTCAGGACTCTGTGCAGGCCAGTCAAGTTCTTCCACACCAAACTCGCTCATCCATGTCTTTATGGACCTTGCTTTGAGCACTGGTGCGCAGTCATGTTGGAACAGGAAGGGGCCATCCCCAAACTGTTCCCACAAAGTTGGGAGCATGGAATTGTCCAAAATCTCTTGGTATGCTGAAGCATTCAGAGTTCCTTTCACTGGAACTAAGGGGCCAAGCCCAGCTCCTGAAAAACAACCCCACACCATAATCCCCCTCCACCAAACTTCACAGTTGGCACAATGCAGTCAGACAAGTACCGTTCTCCTGGCAACCGCCAAACCCAGACTCGTCCATCAGATTGCCAGATGGAGAAGCGTGATTCGTCACTCCAGAGAACGCGTCTCCACTGCTCTAGAGTCCAGTGGCAGCGTGCTTTACACCACTGCATCCGACGCTTTGCATTGCACTTGGTGATATATGGCTTGGATGCAGCTGCTCGGCCATGGAAACCCATTCCATGAAGCTCTCTACGCACTGTTCTTGAGCTAATCTGAAGGCCACATGAACTTTGGAGGTCTGTAGCGATTGACTCTGCAGAAAGTTGGCGACCTCTGCGCACTATGCGCCTCAGCAATATAGTGTATATTCTGAGCAGTATTTATCTAGCTCAAAAGCAATGAGGAATTCAATAAGGTAAATATATACCAAATACAGCTAATAAAAAAAGAAAATAATTTAACTGAATCGTCAAAATGATCAATTTACTTTCATTCATCTTTTTTCCAATGAAAGTGAATGGTGACTGTGGCTAACATTTTGCCTAACATCTTTTGTGTTCAGTGGTAGAAAGTCACACAGGTTTAAAACAACATAAGGGTGAGAAAATTATGACAGAATTTAAATTTTTGTGTAAACCATATTGTGTATATAAACTACTATAGTACTGTATGTACTAAACGTGATATTAACATGATTTTGAAAAGCATGAAGGCCGGCATTTCAGTCTCCTAAACACAGAACAGAGCCCTTCAGGGATGACATTTAGGCCGAGCAAAACAACAGATATTATGTCAAACACAAACCTCTAATGCAAGGCTCACGTAGTTGTCCATCAAACCATGAAATTAATTTCTTACAATATGTTTGCTCATTCAAATGGCACGCTACAATTGACAGGGTTTCTGCAGGTTCGAAGGAATGAAATGTAAGACTTTTTAAGATCAAATAAAAGAAAAATGTAAGGCCACTTTCGCATTAATTAAAGAAGACACATTAAATAATTCATTAGCTGGTAAATACAAAACCAATGAGGCTACTTGGATGTTTTTTTAAATTTAATTGTGCATTTATGTGTTTTCCTTTTTAAAATAAGTTAATACAACATTAAAACTCTAAATGAATTCAAGTATGTAGCCTATATTGTGACCCTTCTCTTCAGTCACTTGCTTTCCAGCAAGATGTGATGCAATAGACCAGTGCTTTGGCAATGTCACCGTTTACATCAAACACGGAAGTGGTGGCAAAAACCATGTGCAAAAAGTAAACTTTTATCAGATTACGTTGTTGAAAAATGATTCTGAGGGCTCTCGTTGACTGCTGTGGCTTCAAGCAATCAACAGAGCTGGTTGGACCGAGGAGATCATTTCAACTCACAACTTTGCAGCAAACATTTACAGCGAACATGATTACATTACATATTAACTCATTTCATTACAGTAATTGTATCGCTAAGTATATGTTTGTATTTATGATGGTTTTGTGTCATACTTTCGTTTAATCATCTAATCTGTCAAATCTAACAACAGCCAGCGGGCTTTCTGCCACCACTTACTGCATATGCATACAGACCTTATTCACAGTAGCACCATGTTTGATTTTTAATGGGAATGGAAATGAAGCTGTGAGGGATAAACTTACCATCTCTTCAGTGGCATGCACAGTATAAAGCTGTAAAAAGCTCCTAGATCACATCTGAGTTTCCACAACTCAAGTTGTCTGGAGTATTTTTGTCTACTGAGTGTCCTTGAAAATATATTTTTCCAATGTTTTGTCTACGGAATGATCCAAAAACACTTTAAACTGCAGTGCAGCTCACTGAAGAGACTGTACGTCTATCCCTCACAGCCTCGTTGTCATTCCCGTCAAAAATCAAAGATGGCGCTGCTGTGAATAAGGTATATATTTTTTCTTGGCAGATATCGTTAACAAATACTTTAACAGGTAGTTAAAGGGCAGTTCATTTAAAAATGAAATTTCTGTCATCACTGCTCACCCTCGAGTCTGTATGAATTTTTCTCACCATTCACTGTCACTGCATCATTTTTTATTCAATGAAAGTGAATGGTGACTGAAACTCCCTAATATCTCCTTTTGATATCCACTGAAAGTCATACAGGTTTGCAACAGCATGAAGGTAAGTGATGACAATTTGTATTTTTGTGTGAAATATCGCAAGTAAAAGTCAAAACTCGTCAGTTACCTTAAAAATGGCCGTTTAAAGTTGACGACATTTATTGAAAATGTTAACAGGTTAAATTATGAAAGAGAGCTGTGCTGCATAATTAGTTATGACGTATATTGAAAACAGATTATATACTAAATATTAAATATAGATAATATATTTTCATATTATGTATACTATTATTATAATATTTATATAATTATATTATTATTGTTTTGTATATATTTAAAAAAAAATAAAAAAAAATGACTGATTCAGATGGCAGAGGAAATACCTGTCAGATGTCAGATCTAGAGAGATGGAGATGAGAGATATAACAGGTGTAACTCTGCAGCTGAGTAGTTCTGTTAGCTTTACAATTCTTGTCAAAGGTGATGTAAAAAAAGGAAGCAACACGATTTGAAAGGTGTCAAAAGACCGCTCCAACCTCGCACGCTTGCAACTTGCAACATTGACAGCTTTGTCGATTATAAGCAGGAGCGATAGTGTTAGCATCACTCGCTTACACAGATGCAGAATAACACCATTTGCATTTCTGATTAACAGGTTTATACATGTGTAACATCGTAAGTTCAGTAAAAATGCGCTTCTCTGTGCGTGCTCACACTTAACTCAAGTGTCAGCTGCTAAATGCTGGATGCACCAGAGAGATAGAGAGTGAGAGAATAGAGATAGAGAATAGAGAGATAAGAGAGAAGAGAGAGAGAATAGAGAGAGAATAGAGAGAAAGAGAGAGAATAGAGAGAGAGAAAGAGATGATGATTTTGACTCTGCTTTTTTAAGTGTCTCCTCTATTCACGCCCCAAAATTTAAGACCTCACCAAACGAAATTTAAGACTTCTTGAAATGTAAGATATTTAAGACTTTTTATGGCCTTAAATTTTAAATAGTAAATTTAAGACTTTTTAAGGACCCGCGGGTACCCTGATGTGAAGAAAGTCCTGGCAGCTTGTATTTCACTTCCTTCGGCGTGCAAGTTGAAATACTCACCTGTTCTTTTTCATTATGTGCTCAAAGGGCCTCAGGAAATCCTTCTGGAACCTGAAATTGGCCAACTCTCCCTTTTCCAAAAACTTCATGGACAGCTGCCTGAGAGAATCCACAGCGAAAATAGCAACATCCTCATTGGGATTACAGCCAACCTGAACCAAGATGGAAAGAAAGAGAGACGGAGAACATTAGAGCAATGATTGCTGCGTTTTCCTTTTTGGCCAGTTTTCAATCTGTTAGATATGCCCTCCAACAGGCCGACTGATATTCAAAAGCCTCATTGGAGTTCTCTGATATCTCACAAAACCACAGAGAAATGGATGGATTTCCTTTAGTTGCTAATTTGGAGGCATTATGAACTCACCTTGTTGAAATGATCTCCTATAACCTCCCATATTCTGGACCACTGTAGCCTGATGCGACCCATGTTGTAGTATGATATCTCCACAATCTTCTGCAAACTGAACATTCGAGGGTGTGTAGGAGAGGCCAGTTCGTCCATTGAAATTGCACACAGCCACCGCACAAAGTCCACTGCAAGACACAGCATCGGTCAATGGGAGTTGCTTGAAATTCAACATAAAAATGTTTAACAATAAGAGGGTGAATAAATGATGACATCATTTTATTTTTGGGGTAAACTATCCCTTTAAGGAAATCTGGTTCTTACCAATGGCATTTCCATCAAGTCTGGTAGAGCCTGTGAATATCCTGCAAAGAAGAATATGAGTATTAGTAACAACACAGGGACATAGTTAGTAGTTGTAACATTATGAGGATTTATCGATATTAAAATTAACAATAGCCACCATACCTGTCCACGGCGACTACCACACTTTGTGAGCTGGTCTCACCGATAGACTCCTGTATGCTTGCGATCTGTTTACGATCAACATTCCCTCCTACGGTGAGAAAAATCAAAGCTGGATATTTATGAAAACTCATTCTCTCACACTGTTATACTGGATTTCCTTAAATCAAGCTGATTAATTAACAATATCTTGAACCGATCTTAACGGATAACACTTAAGCTTGAGATCAGACACATTTGATGATGTAATGCCAAAAGAAAAGCTGCGGTGTTGATAGTGCTGCTGTGAACTAGGAATGACTGACCTAAGCCCAGATACTCGTCAGATGTTTGTTCCTTGGTGCTGGTGATGAAGCCTTCCTTCCCCCGGACGGTTCCTGATATGTACCGAGCCTTGACTCCGGTCCCGATGAGCTGGGCCAACTCAAGCTGACTGATGCACTTCAGGATCTACAGAGTACGTAAAATTATAACATCTACCAAGTCACAATTCACTTTCACGGCATCTTTCCATATAATGAAAGTGAATGGTGAGTGTGGCAGGGGGCGGAGGGCGGGGCCGGGTCGTGATTCCGCACACCTGGCCCCTAATAAGGCTGATTAAGCCCGAGAGAGATAGGGCCGACCGGAGACGGCGGTGTGTCAGAGAGTGAGTTACGGACAGCTGTCCGAAACCTGTGTGTGTGTTTGTACTTTTGTTTTAGTTAATCATTAAATATTATTTATATTGTCAAGCCTTTACATTGATGTGTTATACTGGTGCCGAAACCCGGGAAGGAGGAGGGATGCGCTGTAATAGAGTCCTCGTCACTACCATCCTCCCCAATGGAGCAGCTGCAGCCATCTGCCAGGGGACGGAGGAGCCCGGCCGCCTGAGAGCGGAGGAACGGCCGCCGACCGTGAGGGGAGGAGGGGCTCCTAACCGAGTGCCTGGAGCGTTCAGGGCCGTTGCCATGGCCGGAGGAGACTCCTACCAGCCGCTGAAACGTGGCAGGGTCTGAAACCGCTGACCATGAGCGGGGAGGGGTTCCTGGCCGACCGCCTGGAGCGGGAGAACCGCTGCCAGGGGCGGGGGAGACAACTTTCATCCACCGAAAACGCAGTGGGGCGTTCTGTCCACCAGGGGCCGGAGGACTGCCTCCGATCCACCCGGGGAGGGGCGGCTGTCATCCAAGAGAGGGTGGAGGAGTGGCCGAGGACCAAGCTACGGCGTATCAGAGAACCGGTGAGAATTTTTTTTCATCTCTCTCTCTCTCTCTCTCTCTCCTCCTTCTCTCCCGCTGCCACTCCGCATTGGCCTTTCCCTCTCTAATTAAATATTACTTATATTATCTTAAGTTGGTACAGGCACCGTTACGGTGTGAATGTACTGTGTATTTTTGTTATTGTTTCCCTCTCCTTGTCCCCTTCCTCATCCAGGTAGGCGGGGATGACCTGCCGGCAGACAGGGCTGAAGGCACTGAAGGGGGGGTGGGTGAAGAGAACGAGGGAGGAATGTGGCAGGGCGGAAGGAGGAATGTGGCAGGGCGGAGGGCGGGGCCAGGGCCGGGTCATGATTCCGCACACCCGGCCCCTAATAAGGCTGATTAAGCCTGAGAGGGATAAGGCCGACCGGAGATGGCGGTGTGTCAGAGAGAGTGTTACGGACAGCTGTCCGACACCTTTGTGTGTGTTTGTGCTTTTGTTTTAGTTAATTATTAAATATTATTTATATTATCAAGCCGGTTCTCGCCTCCTCCTTTACATTGATGTGTTACAGTGAGATAAAATATTACAGCTAAATATACTGAAAAACTAAAACTGAACTGAAACTATAAAACAATGAAAGAAATAAAACTAACAATAACATAATAAATGATAACATATTTAAAACTAAGTGAAAACTAAATTGAAAGAACAAATAAAAAAATAATTAATAAATTCCAAATGTACAACTATAATAACCCTGTTTGATGCAGAGCTCACCTCATGCCAGGAGTTTCCTAAATAATTTCCGTCAGTGTGGGCCACTGTGATAAGGGTCTTGATGGTGTCTATGTTCTTCTGCTTCATCTCTGTGATGCCAGAGCTGGCCGTTAACAGCGTGAAGCGTGCCAGGGCCTGTACATATGCGTCTCGCTCCAACTGGAACAAACCAAAAACAGCATAACAACCTTTTAGATCTGCCAGCATGAATGTCAGGACGAACCCTGCACTGATTCTGTGTGTTAAAGGGATAGTTCACCAAAAATGGCAATTCTGCAATCATTTACTCACCCTTCCTCATGTTGTTCCAAACCCATATAACTTTGCTTCATTCCATGGAACACAAAAGCAGATGTTAGGAAGAATGTAACCCTCAGTCACCATTCACTTTTCCATACAATGAAAGTGAACAGTGTCATTCTACCTATCTCCTTTTTGTTTTCCACAGAACAACAGGAGGGTGAGTACATGATGACAGAATTGTAATTTTTGGGTGAACTGTAACTGTAAAGGGAATTTAGGTGATCTGTCTACCTGAGTACTTGACAGATAACTGGTTAAATTTGGCGTGTGAAATTACCTGAATGCTGAAGATGCATGCTATCCTGATAGCACAGCGGATCCCCTCCAGACACAGAGAGGCCACCTCAGTATCATCACAGTCCTGCAGGCCCACACTGAACGCAGCCAAAAACGGTGTCCATGCCAGCTTTATGGGTTAAAAATACACGAGAGATCAAGATAATAGGAATACTGAAAATATGGGATCAGTACTTACATCCAAGCAGAATGTATGTGTATATGCATAAGTATACCTTAAACATGGGTCTGACGTGCTCGAGGTGGGTGGCGCTGGTAAAGGGGGCCTGGACATGGCTCACTGCCTCCATCAGAGCCTTGGCTGTCTTTGCCATCTGCTCCATCTCAACATTATACAGAAGCCTCCTCTGCTTCTCACTGGCCACACCTGATCCAGAATCATAAAGTTAACACAAATCCCTTGAATAATAGTACAATTATTGTCTGATACTAAGCAAAATGAACTAGAGCAATTAGACTAGACTTTAATGAAACAGCAGGTTATCTCTTGGAATTTTTCAATCTTTTGATTTTATTTGCTATATATCTTGGCATTTATGTATTTGCTCTAAAATGGCTTGAAGTTTTTTTTTTTTCTTCGGAGCAAGCATCATGGTGACCAAACAGCCATTTAGCCAATTAGATTCACTTTTAAAACATCTATAAAATACATAATTAAGACATCTGTACTAACGTTCTCATTCTCGCAATTCGCAAGATAATTTGCAAGGATTGCAAAACTAGTCTAATAGAAAAAGTAATAGCCAAAAAAATAAATAAAAAAAAACATAAAAATCATTATGTGTTGCTTAAATGAATCTCCAGCAAAATCACTGCAAATATACGGCACTGTTCAAAATTTTAGGCACATAAGATGTTTCACACAAACATTTGTCTTAAGATGATTATTTATATCTTCAGCTTTAGTGTGTCAATAGGAAATATAAATGTTAGACTCCCAAACATTACTTTTGCAAATAGAAAAGATTAGAATAGAAGAACAGGGAGCCCTGCAACAGATGTCATGGCCCCAACAAAGGCCCCCACTGAACATCGTGTCAGTCTGAGATTACATGAAGAGACAGAAGCAATTGAGACTAAATAGATAGAAGAACTGTGGTGAATTCTCCAAGAAGCTTGGAACATCCTATCTGCCAACAACCAAGAAAAACTGTGTCCAGGTGTACCTAGGAGAATTGGTGCTGTTTTAAAGGCAAAGGTGGTCACACCGAATATTGATTTAGCTTTTTTTTTTATGTTTACTGGACTTTGTATGATGTTAACTGATAAATGAAAACTATTTATTTCATTATTTTTGGAGATATCCACACTATGCAACATTTTTCACAAATGCCTAAAACTTTTGCACATTACTGTATATCGTAAACACTCTATATATCGTAAAGACCTAGATATTTTGATTACATATTATAAAACATATTTGGTTATGGTTAATTATAAAAAAGTACTTGTGAAAGATGTTGTTGCTTTGTCTGTGCATCAAGTACTCACTTTGCTTGTTTGATTTGAGAGTTAATTCCTTTGTCTCTTTCATGGATATTTTTTTCCCTGCAATTTCATCATAAATGGCTGACAGATACTCCTCCGGTAAGTCTTTACTGTCATTGATCCCTCTGTTCATCTTGATGTATTGCTCTTTTGTCATTTTATTCTTCACCTGCGTCAAGATAAAAAAAAAAAAAAAAAAACGGACAGATCAGAAGTGGCTCCTGATTGGATGAACTCTTGTTTTCTGTTGTACTGTCAGAAACATCCATCACCAAGATTTTGCAATTCCACTCACACCTCAAGACTGAATGCTAAACAGATGTTTCCAGCTCCAACATTCACATTAACATTCATAGAATCAGGACTGATAAGGAAAAGCATTCTTCATTTGAAAAGTTCTCAGTTAAAGACAAAGTTCACGCAAAAAATGAAAATTCTGTCTTTATTTACTCAACCTCATGTCGTTCAGCCTCTGGTCTTTTAATAATTGTCATTGTATGGTAACTATTAAAGAATAGTTCTTCCAAAAAAAGAAAATTCTCTCATCTTTACTCTCCCTTTAGGCCATCCCAGATGTGTATGATTTCTTTCTTCTGTACAACACATATTAAGATTTTTAGAGGAATGTAGAAATCAGCTCTGTAGGTCCATACAATGCAAGTGGATTTATAGTAAAAAATTTTTTAAATAAAAAGTACTTAAATATTGATCTGTTTCTCACCCACACCTATCATATCGCTTCAGAAGATATGTATTTAAATACTGGAGTCTTATGGATTACTTTTATGCTGCATTTATGTGCTTTTTGAAACTTAAAAATTCTGGCCCCCATTCACTTACACTGTATGGACCTACAGAGCTGATATATTCTTCTAAAAATCTTAATTTGTGTTCTGCAGAAGAAAGTAAGTCATCTAAATCTGGGATGACGTTAGGGTGAGTAAATGATGAGAGAATTTCCATTTATGGGTGAACTATTGCTTTAACAATCAACGCTAATTCAAAACAGAATTCGAGTTGGAGCACTAACCTGCGGACTGTGAAGATCTGTAGTCAACATGATGATTGAATACGCCAGGACGTACGCTGTGTCTGCGCTCGCAAACAGTGTTTGCCTGAGGAGAGAGAGATAAAACGAGGACAAATCAGGTCTAGTTAATTTTGCAGCATAATTAATGCTGTAGGTTAATCTGTTTCGACAGCTGGGAAGTGCAGCACTCACCCTTGGTTGCATTCTAAATATCTAGCAGCAAATTTCTCCATTAGTCGATCGATTTTCTGGGCCTCTCCTGGCAGACGGAAACCCTCAAGGAACATTCGTAGCGCCGGTACAAAGTCTTTGCCCTGGAAGTCCATTTGGTCGACGTAGGCATACATGACCTCTTTATTGGTGCGATCGTTGTCCCCAAGAAACTCTCCTACCTGGATCTGTTAGGTTGAAAACAAAAGGACAAATTACTCTGATATTGACTGTGTAGGTAGGCATGGAAATAAACAGCAAAAACACCAAGGTTCATAACTCCAATCGCAGAAAAACAAGCTCAATGCTACATCCTATAGCCACACTGATAGAGAACATGGCAGTAGAGGAGAGTGGGGTAAGCTGTGCCACTTTTACTAAAGCTGTCCTCTAGGTAAGGAGAAATGGGAAAGAATTAAAACTAATAGCCTAATTATTTCGAGACTATCTGCTTTCGAAGAATGCATCTATAACATCTGGCCACAGAAATATAAAGTGGTCCAGTGACACAACTCGCCACAGATTAGGGGTAAGATGAGTCACATCGAGGGAAATGTTGAATTATTGGGGGATGTGTGAATGATTTACATTTCAAAGAAAAATATTAACATAAACAAGAAAAAAAAAAAAAAATATATATATACATACACACAGGTGCATCTCAATAAATTAGAATGTCGTGGAAAAGTTCATTTATTTCAGTAATTCAACTCAAATTGTGAAACTCGTGTATTAAATAAATTCAGTGCACACAGACTGAAGTAGTTTAAGTCTCTGGTTCTTTTAATTGTGATGATTTTGGCTCACATTTAACAAAAACCCACCAATTCACTATCTCAAAAAATTAGAATATGGTGACATGCCAATCAGATAATCAACTCAAAACACCTGCAAAGGTTTCCTGAGCCTTCAAAATGGTCTCTCAGTTTGGTTCACTAGGCTACACAATCATGGGGAAGACTGCTGATCTGACAGTTGTCCAGAAGACAATCATTGACACCCTTCACAAGGAGGGTAAGCCACAAACATTTATTGCCAAAGAAGCTGGCTGTTCACAGAGTGCTGTATCCAAGCATGTTAACAGAAAGTTGAGTGGAAGGAAAAAGTGTGGAAGAAAAAGATGCACAACCAACCGAGAGAACTGCAGCCTTATGATTGTCCAGCAAAATCGATTCAAGAATTTGGGTGAACTTCACAAGGAATGGACTGAGGCTGGGGTCAAGGCATCAAGAGCCACCACACACAGACATGTCAAGGAATTTGGCTACAGTTGTCGTATTCCTCTTGTTAAGCCACTCCTGAACCACAGACAACGTCAGAGGCATCTTACCTGGGCAAAGGAGAAGAAGAACTGGACTGTTGCCCAGTGGTCCAAAGTCCTCTTTTCAGATGAGAGCAAGTTTTGTATTTTATTTGGAAACCAAGGTCCTAGAGTCTGGAGGAAGGGTGGAGAAGTTCATAGCCCAAGTTGCTTGAAGTCCACTGTTAAGTTTCCACAGTCTGTGATGATTTGGGGTGCAATGTCATCTGCTGGTGTTGGTCCACTGTGTTTTTTGAAAACCAGAGTCACTACACCCATTTACCAAGAAATGTTGGAGTACTTCATGCTTCCTTCTGCTGACCAGCTTTTTAAAGATGCTGATTTCATTTTCCAGCAGGATTTGGCACCTGCCCACACTGCCAAAAGCACCAAAAGTTGGTTAAATGACCATGGTGTTGGTGTGCTTGACTGGCCAGCAAACTCACCAGACCTGAACCCCATAGAGAATCTATGGGGTATTGTCAAGAGGAAAATGAGAAACAAGAGACCAAAAAATGCAGATGAGCTGAAGGCCACTGTCAAAGAAACCTGGGCTTCCATACCACCTCAGCAGTGCCACAAACTGATCACCTCCATGCCACGCCGAATTGAGGCAGTAATTAAAGCAAAAGGAGCCCATACCAAGTATTGAGTACATATACAGTAAATGAACATACTTTCCAGAAGGCCAACAATTCACTAAAAATGTTTTTTTTATTGGTCTTATGATGTATTCTAATTTTTTGAGATAGTGAATTGGTGGGTTTTTGTTAAATGTGAGCCAAAATCATCACAATTAAAAGAACCAAAGACTTAAACTACTTCAGTCTGTGTGCATTGAATTTATTTAATACACGAGTTTCACAATTTGAGTTGAATTACTGAAATAAATGAACTTTACCACGACATTCTAATTTATTGAGATGCACCTGTATATATATATATATATCTAAAGCACTATGCCATTCCAAAGTATTATTGTGCTGCACATAATTCGTATTTCCAAAAACCATCTAGAAAATTTTTTTATAAGTAGTGACACAGTTTGTAATTAGTAGTAATATTAGTAGTAGTAACAAGTAGTAACAGTATTTCCTGCACTTGGAGGCAAAGCGTACCATCACTACTAGTGGAGCTACTGGCACATTTTACCCCGAAGCATCTGACACCCTTTACCCCACAGCTACGATTTTAGGAAAATGCTTCACTTCATATTTCATGGCTAATCTTTAGCCAAATCATTTACATGGCTTTGTACATTGGCAATTCACCAACATGTGCAATGTATATATCTTTTTAACTGGATTGTTTTGCATTCATTTTAGCCGCATCATAGAAAATTTACTTCGACATGAAAACATTTTTATTTAGCTTTTTATTTCATGTGCATGTCTCAATCACAGGAAGCTATATATGATCGGGAATTTCTAAATATATGGACACATTGTCCATTTATTTAGCAGTTTTGTGCACAGTTTACCCACTGTTTACCCATTGGCTCATCTTACACTCCCTTATACTAGAATGTAGATTTTACTGAACATCTGTTCAGTGTGCATCATTGAAATCCCTTATCTTTTCAGTTTGGATATTACAGTATTCCATGCACATCTTGGCTGTGTCTTGGCTGAAGTCATTCAAGCAGTCTAACAGCTGTTTTGCTGAAGAACTCTAATTTTAGGGCAGATATAAGGAGCTCTCTTTCCCCATTACTGCTGCAGTCTTTTGAGGCCTGATGAGTGAGCAAATGAGCTGCCAATTAATCACAATGGAGGACCAAATCATCTCTAAGTGGAAGTTTGGCAACATTTGGGTGAAGCTTCTCAAAATGTAATCATTTTTGTTCTTCTGAAAAATCCTCCAGCTGTGTGTAGAGTTTAATACGTATAGTATACTGCTTTTATGTGAAAACCTCTCAGACCCAGATGTTGCATATTTCATCCACAGAGTACACGAAATGTACAAGGTAAGGGGAAACCACTGTATCTGATAGGTAAACAATGGTGGTATGTCTTACAGAGTCAAGCCTCTCCTCCTGGTGTAAAAACTGGGCAATGTCTTCCGGCGTGGTTCCCAGCATGCCTTGCTCCTGCAGGTACTGAATGCCCCTCTTTGGTTTTTTGTTGAACCTGAGCATTAAGGTATCGAGAACAGCATGAAGGTAAGTAGATGTCAGAATTTTGTATTATTGGGTGAACTGTGCCTTTAACAGTGTGTATGGTGCAGAGTGCTACACTGTAAACCCCAATAATATTGTCATTACTGGAAAAAAACAAGTTCCTTGAACTAATTTTTCTAACAAATCCAGAGACTTAAGATTTTGTTTGTAACTGAAAGTGTTATCTCAAACTATTGAGTATAAAATTGAGGATATGGGAATACCCACAATGCCCTGCACTTGAATTATTTAATTTAGTTTCCTTGGTCTAAGGGAACCTATGGGTGAATTTAAATAGTTATTAAGAATTTATAGAGGGTTTAGCTCTTTTGTAGTGTCATTATGTTGTTTTGTTGCGAATAGTTGTTAAGTCTGATGTCACCATTAAGTGATCTGTGTCACCTTTGGTTAATCTGGACTCTGTTAACACTATCTCAGTTCTCCTTGTGCATGTGCAACAACAGTTGTACATCAGTACAGGAATATATGCATTTCTGTGGAGAAATATGTTTATTTAATGTTTGGTTGACCCAGAATCAGATATATTCTTCATTATTTAAGCTGTGTTATTGTATGGCCTAAATTTGAATCCATTCAATTAAAAATTATTAAGTTTAAACAACAACATTTAAATGGCAAATCTGAGTTAGTCTACTTGCATCTAATTACCTTAATTTAAATAGTTAAGTGCAATCTCTATGAACACCAAGTTTATTAAACTTAACTGCACAAGTTCTGGAGATGCCATTAATCAATTCAATTGAGGGAACAAGTTTACGTAATCAATTGAGTAGAGTCAACTTATTAGGGTTTTCAGGGTATATAGATGCTTCTGATTCCAGCTTGATGGCTTACAGGTCGATGCCTTGCTCTATGATCTCCTTCTGTTGTTTGAGGACCTCAAACTGTTCAGGGTTGTCTGTTCCTGACATCTGTGTGCTGTAGCTCCCGATGCCAGACGAGGCGGTGGAGTCCAAGGAGTTTATGCTGCCATAACGGTTAATCGTTTCCGGGTGCTTCGACTCATTGTTCTCCTGCTCTAAAGGCTTTTCTTGGCCTAATGGATAGAGAGCGAGATTGAACGTTAAAGTAAAGGGACAAGAAGTTATTAGACACAATATGGCCAGTTATTTTTAGGAGGTTGATTTAACACAAGAATTCAGTGTGATTAATTAAATAAATAACAAAATAACACAATTACTCATGTCCCGGATCCACCATCAGAGCAATTCAAGCTTAAAGTACCACCTGTTTTCAGCAGGTGGCAGTAAGCGATACTCCATCTGTATAGGCAATATGTTTTTCAAAGTTTCAAACTACGTTTAACTTGACACAGCAACCTAAAAACGCTGAGTTTACGACACAACGCAACCAGAGGGATGCTCCAAATGAGTCCGTTTGACGAATGTGTACACTGATACATCCTTAGCCAAGCCCTTATAATACATTTATCTCACACAGATTGACGAATTCAACTGCAAAATTGATTGCTGTGGACTGTAGGCTAATGATAGGCTTTTGTTAAATAATATGGACGTCTAAAACCACTTTTTGTATTGTCTTCTCAATGATTTACTCGTATGCCATCTGCCACAATAATGTATGCATTTCTATTATCAGAGTTATTATATTTATAATATATTATATTGAAATTATTTGAATATAACTATTATAATTATTTAACCATTATAAATGGAATTATTTTTATTTGAGGGCCTAAGCAACTATTTATATATGCGATAAATGTGATTAATTAATTGTTAAATCATGTAATTAATTTGATTAAAAATGTTTAATCCATTGACAGCCAGAGTTATTTTGTGTATTTTTGGTCTACTACTGAAAGTACCTCCAAAGAAGCCAACCATTGCATGTCACTAAACAACAAACAGACTGACAACTTGTCTGGAACCCCGCAAACACAGACAAGCAGAGTGATACAAACAGTGAATAATATCTAAATATCAGCACTCTTGGAACACTGCTAGTCCAATCAAATTAGAGGACCGGAAATTGCTGTTGTATAATTTCAGAGAGAGCAGAAGATGAGACTAGTTTGTGAAAAACCACAAGCCCCAATAGTTCCAGGGAGCAGGGACAGCATTATTAATTGATTTACTGGGGTCCAGGCTGAGTGATATATGTGTTGGTGTATGGACTTTCTTCTTTGGCTTGGCTCCCTATACAAGTTTCCCAACACAACACTTCTCTAATAAAGTCTTTGGCCTCAGCTGACTCATATCACAAAAACAGCACTGTGGGGACTCGGAGAAGTCGTGACCTGAATACACAGGGTAACTGATCTGAAGTTGGTGCAAGCAAAACAAGCAGACAGTTTGGGTATGTGGAACCCTGGCTTGCAGTCAAAGGGGTCTGATTACACATTGGAAACACTGTAAAAGATTCAGTGGCCAGCCATCACTGTAACATGAGCCGTCAGGTAACGTCCTCATTTCAGAGACATAGTTTCGTCTCTCAGAGAAGCCAGTTGCAGCTAGGAAATACTTGCTCATTCGTATTCAGCTGAACACAAAAGACAATTTAGCTGCTCTTATTTAGGGCTGGTATCGATCGATCTTACTCTCAGTACTGTCTAATATACAACAGCTAATTTAGCCATGACACAAAGCAGTATTAAAGAATCAGTATCTGGTTTACGCAACACTAACTAATGCAATCAATTCCAATGTTACTAAGGGAACAAACTGCTATTACCTGCTTTCCCTGTGATGTGCCTCCGTTAAGAGAGAAGAACATACATTGATAACAGCATGATGAGCATACAGAAGGACCTGAAAGCCTCAGTCATCCAAAACAAACATAATGCACCTGGAGAGCTAGATAAGATGAGCATCCTATAGGCTGATGTATCTTTCTATGCTGATACAGGACCATTTGGACATACAATAAGGCCTGTGAGAATGGCTTTGATGTAGATAAAAGATTTTGCTTACAAAAAAAAAAATATAATTGCAACCACTGCTTCTGCCAACATAATTATCGCAAGTTACTATATGCTATTACTTAGCTATTACCTATGTAATATAATAAACCTATGATAATTTGGTGTCAGCCACCACAGTCATTTTATATTGTTTGAAAGAGATCCCATATTAATTTACTAAGATTTTACACTTGTAACAGTTATATAGTAAGTATTGAATCAAGACAGAATTCCTATTATAAAGTTTATAATATAGGGAATTTTTTTTAGAAATGGCATGCTGAGAACTTGCTGTAAATGTTAATGTGAACTTAGATTTAACATTTCCTGAAGAAAATGCGAATGGTGCCAAACTCGCTGCCATGATGCTTGGGTGATGTTGATGGTTGCTAGGGCATTGCTATGTGGTTGCTTTGGTGTTCTGAGTATTTCTTAGTGCATTGCTATGTGATTGCTAGGTTGTTCTGGGGGGTTTCTATGGTGTTACTCTGTAGTTACTAGATTGTTCTGGGTGGTTTCGAGGGCATTGCTAGGTGGTTGCTTTGGTACTCAGAATGGTTTTTAGAGCTATGTGGTTGCTAGGTTGTTCTGTGTGGTTTCTAGGGCATTGCTAGGTGGTTGCTTTGGTGTTCAGAGTGGTTTTTAGTGCTATGTGGTTGCTAGGTTGTTCTGGGTGGTTTCGAGGGCGTTGCTAGGTGGTTACTTTGGTGTTCTGAGCTTTTTTTTTGTGCTTTTGGTTGCTAGGTTGTTCTGTGTGGTTTCTAGGGTGTTGCTATGCAGTTGCTTTGGTGTGCAGAGGTGTTTTTAGTGTTATGCGGTTGCTATGTTGTTCTGGGTGGTTTAGAGGGCGTTGCTAGGTGGTTGCTATGGTGTTCTGAGTGGTTTTTTTAGTGTTATGCGGTTGCTTTGGTATTCAGATTGGTTTTTAGAACTTTGTGGTTGCTAGGTTGTTCTGTGTGGTTTCAAGGGAATTGCTAGGTCGTTGCTTTGGTGTTCAGAGTGGTTTTTAGTGTTACGTGGTTGCCATGTTGTTCTGGGTGGTTTTGAGGGCGTTGCTAGGTGATTGCTTTGGTGTTCTGAGTGGTGGTTAGTGCTTTGCTATGGGGTTGCTAGGTTGTTCTGGGTGGTTTCTTGGGTGTTGCTATGTAGTTGCTAGGTTGTTCTGGGTGGTATCTAGGGTGTTGCTATGTAGTTGCTAGGTTGTTCTGGGTGGTTTTAGTGCTATGTGGTTGCTAAGTTGTTCTGGGTAGTTTCTAGGGTGTTGCTAAATAGTATTACATTATTCATCGATTAGAATTAATCAATCCCTAGCCTATAACAATAACCACAACTATCGGTTGCTGGTCCAGGATGGCTACATGAGATATCTGCTTCAGTGAGAATGCAGATGCCAGCTTCTCCTTTCCACACCACAGGTGACAGTAAAGCGACACAAATACCGGGGTTGCTGCTCAAGATTTCTATCAAGCACCTCGTTTGTGTCCCGACGAGCAAGAGACTAGAAATGGGCAACAGCCAAAGAAACAGAGCGCTCAAGAGGAAAGAAAGGCATTGGGAGGCAGGAGACAAATAATAATTAGAAAATAAAAACATCACCCATGCCTCCCAAACCACTGTCTAATCATTATTTTCAGTTGTTTTATCCCTTTATGAGCCAGTCTTTTATGTTATTTGTTGACTTGTTATCATCGGCTTGAGTTTGTGAAAAAATTTTGGGATCCTAGCTTCATTCTGGGATGAGAGGCGTGTGGTTGATATATCCAGTCTGCGATCAGTTCTGTACTGTGCGCTTTGCTTTAGTATATGCACATCTGACCATTTGTTTCTAGCATCTCGCTCTGTCTCTTGCGTGCCCTTAAGTGCCACTGCAGTGCCGTGGTTTAAATTGAACTCAGAAACGATTCAGAATTTTTGAGAATCGATTCAGAATCATTGGCAAAAGAATCATGATCTGAGATTTTTCTCCCACCCCCATGTACAGTCGAAGTCAGAAGTTTACATACACCTTAGCCAAATACTTTTTTCACAATTCCTGACATTTAATCCTAGAAAACATTCCTTGTCTTAGGTCAGTTAGGATCACTACTTTATTTTAAGAATGTGAAATGTCAGAATAATAGTAGACAGAATTATTTATTTCAGCTTTTATTACTTTCATCATATTCCCAGTGGGTCAGAAGTTTACATACACTTTGTTAGTATTTAATAGCATTGCCTTTAAATTGTTTAACTTGGGTCAAACATTTTGGGTAGCCTTCCACAAGCTCCTCACAACAAGTTGCTGGAATTTTGGCCCATTCCTCCAGACAGAACTGGTGTAACTGAGTCAGGTTTGTAGGCCTCCTTGCTAGCACACACTTTTTCAGTTCTGCCCACAAATTTTCTATCAGATTGAAGTCAGAGCTTTGTGATGGCCACTCCAATATCTTGACATTGTTGTCCTTAAGCCATTTTGCCACAACTTTGGAGGTATGCTTGGGGTCATTGTGCATTTGGAAGACCCATTTGTGACCGAGCTTTAACTTCCTGGCTGATGTCTTGAGATGTTGCTTCATTGTATCCACATATTAAACAACTAAATATAACCAATAGTAATAGTGATGCTGGCCTTGCAAATAATAGTAATGATACTTGCCATAACAAGATGGTTGCTTCTTATAGGTAGATACTCTAGAGATTGAAATAACTGCATGCCTGAGGTGGGCTTGAGGCAACAGAGAAGAGCTCCCATTAGACCCTCTACTCTGCCAAACCATTACAGCCAACTTTGATAAGACCAAAATCCCCTCAGCTCCGTGCAGCATCTCTAGCCTGGCAAATGGAAGGAAATACTTTTCCCAGCTGTTCTGTTCAAACAGCATTCAGGCCCGTATAGCAATCGCGCGGAATTGCGTTTCCTGCCCCTATTTGGGGCAAAAGACTCCTAGTGCGCTGTCCTCATAAGCCACTGTTTATCCATTTCGTTCTGCACAAGCCGGAAGCTACTGTTAAGGTTGCGTAAATGCACTCTGAGGACAGCCACTTAGAGAACAGTCAGCGCCGCAACATGGAATATTATTGTTAATATTATATAAACTGCTCAGATTAAACGTTGTTCTGCAGATATTACTGAATGTGGAAAAAGCACTGTGTAAGGAGCAAGTATTTATGATACCTTCAGCAGAGGTTTGCCTTACCAAGACTTGTCTGGGAATTAGGGTTGACATATTGGTCTTTGCTCCACTCCACCATACACTTGAGAATGGACACTAGACACTCCAGTCCTTTCTTCCTTAGAGTCAGTTCCTGAGGGACATTATAAGAACGGATCATTAACTCTGTTTTAAATGCAAAATGTTCTATATTTGCTCTATGCTTCACATTTTAAGTCTTCTGAATCCATTTAATAGTTTTGTTTGAGGTCATAACAAATTTTAAGTAAACAGAGTTACAAACAATCATACTTCACTGATCGTTTGGACTACATTTATGGTGCTTTTTGTTTTGTTTTTGACAGCCGCTGGTCACTGTATAGTTTTGTTGTATGGGAAAAAGCAGAATTGTGTTGCATAGGCGAAAGTCAGTCATGCCATTTTGGAATGACATGAGGGTAAGAACATTTTCAATTTTGGGTCAGCTTTCCCTTTTAGGACAATGTGTTGACAAAATTATTTACCTGAAGTGGGGATGTACCCAGTTCATGTCCTCCTCGCCCTTGTGCAATCTTAGAGAGGTCATTCACCAGCCTCTCAAAAATATTAGCAGCATTCAGGTCACAATCATAATTTACATAGATATCTACCACACTCTGGGCATCTGTGAGAAGAGAAAAATCATATAAATATTCATAGAAACCCCCTAAAGCTTTTTATAAGTGAGAAGAAAAAGAAAACATACATACCAGCACATATTCTGGTGAGGGTTTGAATGACCATCCACTTGTGGTCATATGAACTTGTGGACGTTTCAAGAATATATAGAAAAATCTCTTTGAAAAACACCTGAGAAGACAAAGGGGAAGAAATAAAGTTGAGTTAGACCCTCAGGTGTGAAAACCATATATGGCGTGTTAGAATTGAGCACTGCTAGGTGGTTGCCTCAGTAATATAGTGCTTCTACAATTGAGGATTCTCAACCAAAGTGTCAGTAATAAGTGAATGATGTTATAACAACAACATAAAGAGCTGAAAAGATGAGCGACTTGATTGAAATCTTACAACGCAACACTGTGCACACTGGAACGAGGTTGAGAAATGCACACACAGACAGAGGCAGAATTTGTGTAGAAGCCTTCATCATAAACCACAGCTCAGATTAATCCACACTGTCAGCTAGACACTCCACATACTGACACCATCAGGGTAAGATGTACAAATAATTATTATTTGGGAGCAACTGAGTTCAGGCACCTCAATTTGCATCTTGAGATGTGTCTTAAAGTGGGACAGGAGGGTGAGGAAGATGGACAGGGAGAGCTCGAACACCTCGGGGACGGAGGAGACGCCATTTTTGGACAGTGCCACGCACAGGTACTGCTTGATGGCATTGATGAACATCTCATTGGTCTTGAAGATGGGCCCGGCGTTCTGAAGAATGGACAGGAGGAGCTGCAGAGAGAGGACCTTGGACCGCAGCTCGTGGGATCTGCCGAAAAGGAATCATGTCTTGGGTAAACAGACCACGATGGAATTATATTGTTTTTATTCTTCACTCTATAAACAATGCTGTTGTCAATGCCAAATTAAATCTTTAGAGCAAACTGAAAACTTTCGCTTTAACCCTCTGGCAAAAGGAGCATGAGCGCTTTTTATTCAGCATTTTTATTCTGTACAGTTATACTATTCTGAAAACACAGTAGTTGAAATGTATTTATTTTTTATCAACAAAAAAGTTTGCTTTTGTTTATCATTATCCATCCCAAAGACAGACATGTATTTAGAAAGCACTATGAAATATGATGTCAGTGCTGAGAAATGCTGTTGGTAGGCTTTCTGGTTGTAAGTCTATCATTTAATGTTAGTAGGTTTCTGACTGTAAATCAGATGCCTTGAAAATAGGTTAGTAAACACTGGCT
Source organism: Myxocyprinus asiaticus (assembly GCF_019703515.2). NCBI lineage: Eukaryota > Metazoa > Chordata > Actinopteri > Cypriniformes > Catostomidae > Myxocyprinus > Myxocyprinus asiaticus. The sequence goes on from NC_059387.1 coordinate 19,930,556, forward strand.
GTGCAATAACCCAGAAAATTATTCAACCATAAATACCAAAATATAATTTAGATTATTGTTCAAGACAAGTGCAAAGCACAGGGCTGTCAGAGTCACTGCAACCATAGCTTTCCTTTCAAACAACACATACAAAGCCTGTTGTCTCAAAATATTTCATTTCAGATTTTTCGGAATTAATTAGCCTATTATCGAAAAGCAGTCTCCAAAAATACTACAGATCCCAAAACAGTGCATGTGTGATTACACTGTCTACTATCTAATTACAGAGAAATTCCAAAACGAAATCAAACAGAACAAAAAATGAATAAAATAAAAAAAATCATACAGAACGAAAACAGAACCAAACAAAAACAAACAAAAAAACAAAAGCAAAGCAAAATCAAAGAAAAGCAAGCAAATCAAATCAAAAGCAAAGCAAAGCAAAACAAAACCACAACTTTTTTTTTTAATTAAATAAAATCCAAATCGCATGATCATATGTAACTCTATATGGGGGGGGGGGGTACAACAGGGCCTGGTCCTTTTACAAAGAGTGATCAATACCACTGACACCACCTTCCTGCCTCACTACCCCTGAAGATACACCAGAATGAACGACCCCCTTTCTATTCAATTGACAGGGAGGAACATATTTCTTGGCCGACTGTTATATATTCACCTGTTAAAGGACAATGGACCAACAACAATAACAACAACAACAACAACAACTCAGCCACTCTGCACTGGAAGCCAATCCAATATCAACCCTCTTGCTCTAAAACATCAACAGCCACAGTTCTCAGACTAGAATATCAACAGAGGCCACAAAACTTAATTAGACCAGCTCAATTAGACAATGAAATTATTGTATATTGGGCATTCATAGGCCTGTCACGATAACTAATTTTGTTGGACGATATATTGTCCCAGAAATAACTTAATAATAATCCAAGTACACCCTTTCAAAGAGCAATGAACTTTTAATTCTTAAGAATATTCAGACATTGGAATCGGAATGTAAAAAAAAAATTTAAGTCGGGAAGGCGACTTTAATTCATCTCCACCTGCGGGAAAATGTTAAAATGTTTTTTTGTTTTCTAAGATTAGCAGTAAAAATGGCTGTTTAATGTTAACAAAATGCATTAGAATTCTAACGAATCCTGAGAAAGTGCCCTGTTTATTTAATACTCCATGTGAGTCGTTGACAAACATAACTGTGAACTTTTATCAAGATTGAAGATTTATCAACATATTAAAATTAATCAACAACCCCACACCTTTACACACTTAACATGTCCTCTCTAGAAACATGTCTTGCATCCCTGAAAAAACAGAGACATTTGGCATGTCCCAGCAGAAATTACCTCAACAAAGATTTTGTTTTATTTTTTAAAAAAGTGTTCAAAATGTTTGGTATGTTCAAAACCACATGAAACAACCATAAATATAGTATAGTATTGCAGTTCTAAGATTTATTTTTTATTTTATTTTTTTAGATTATGTAGATTTTCCATTTTCATTATGGAGAACCTTATTTTTGACTGACCCATGTATTTTAAAGACAGATAATATATTTTCATTTTATGTATATTGTTGATATTATAGTGTTTATATTACCATTATATTTTTATATTAGTATATTATTACATATAAAAATTGACTGATTCACATGGCAGAGAATACCTCTATAGGTCAGAAAGAGCTCCAGAGAGATGAAGATGAGAGATGTAACAGGTGCTTAAACGTTTCTCTTCATCCTACAGCAGGTAGCGTTACAAAAAGCATTTTTGCTATTTCTGCAGTTCTTGTCAAAGGTGTTGTATTATGACTTATGATGGAGGCTGCAAACCTGGATCGATCCGACGTTACGCACTTGCAACTTTGATGGCTTTGTTGTTTATAAACAGGTGTGATAGTTTTATCGCATCGCTCTCTTAACACAGGCGCAGTATGTCCACTTTGCGCGCTCACACCAAATTCAACAAGTGCTGCTGCACGAGAGAGGGAGAAAGGACGACGCGAAAAGCTGTTTTCCTGTATTCGTGCGGATTCTGGAATTAATACTAAGACAATACTCAGAATCCCGCGCAGAACTTCAGACACTACATTATTTTCAACAGCAGGATGTTTTTTTTTTTTTAATAAGTGATACAGGCATATGCTAAATCACAAATAAACATGGCTTTTTGTTTCTTGATTTTCTCCCCTTTTCTCCCCAAACTGGAATGCCCAATTCCCAATGCACTCTAGGTCCTCGTGTTGGCGTAGTGACTCGCCTCAATCTGGGTGGCGGAGGACGAATCTCAGTTGCCTCCGCATCCGAGACCATCAATCCGCGCATCTAATCATGTGGCTTGTTGAGCGCATTATAGCAACTTTATAGCAACCACAAGGAGGTTACCCCATGTGACTCTACCCTCGCTAGCAACCGGACCAATTTGGTTGCTTAGGAGACCTGGCTGGAGTCACTCAGCACGCCCTGGATTCAATACTCGCTGAGCTACCCAGGCTCCCAACCTGGTATTTTTTATCATTATTAAGGTTTCAATCAGACAACTTGTCCGGTCAGACAAGTAAAATTCACTTTGACTTGCCCTTGAAAAAAATCCACTTGTCCCGGACAAGCGTTAATGTCGAGCCCTGAGTTGTATTGCCACTTTTCGCTGTCACTGTTTTTAAACAAAGTCGACATACCGGCTCATTCACGTTAACGGACTCCCTCTCTCATTCGGCTTAAAGCCAAAATGTTCCCACACTGGAGCTCTGGAATACGGCTTTGAAACCAAGTCCATTTGGACTTATTCTTCCAAACTTTCTGGCTGGATTTATGCAGTCGTCAGGAAAAACACCTATTAAAACACCTATTATCCTTGAGTAACTCGTAAACTTCACCTGTCGCTGTCTGCTGTCCGCTGTCTGTGTGTGTGTGTGTGTGTGTGTGTGTGTGTGTGGAGCTGACGAGAGGACAGAAGCAGCATGACTGGCTAAAATGGTGGTGACATTCATTCTTATGTAAACAAACATGCATGTAAACCCAGTGGGCAATATCGAGGTCAGCAAAAATGATCGATGTCATGTCCATATATCATACAATAAGTCGATAACATAATTATCGTGACAGGCCTAGCCATTCATTTCTGAATCCAACACAGATTCAGAAAGAAATGACATAATGTGAAGGCTTGAAAACAATTGCATTTGTATAAGGTTAATAGATTTGTTAGAACAGTAGAGTTACTTTGGATCAGGGGGACCATCTGAAAGCGGCTTCATGGAGAGTTTGCAGAGTGAGCGGAACACCAAGAAAGCATCTTTCTGGAGGATATGGGAGAACTTTGCACCTGGTGCTGGCCCAGTGGTAGCTATGGATTCCTGTGGGATAGAGAGATCATGTTATTCTCTTATTACAATCAAATTTAATTAGGGGTGACAATTAATCATTGTGTACAGCACATAGTATAATAAAGCAACCATAAAAAGCAACAAGGCATAAAGTTTCCATTATGTTCTTTAAGCTTACACAGTGGCTCCAAAAAGAATTGGGACATATAAGCCGCACTTAATTTCAGAAAAAGAAGTTAGGGTTTAAATGTAAAAAAATTATATATACAGTTCAAAATTAAAAGAATAGTTCACCCAAAAACTAAAAACAGATCAAGATTTAAAGAGCACCTATTATGGTTTTTTAAACGTGCCTAATTTGGTTTAAAGGTCTCATACAATAGATTTACATGCATCTAAGGTCAAAAATCGCAGCATTACCTTTTTTTTTCCAGTGTCAAAAACGACTCGTTCAATGATCCGTTCTAAAGGATTAATTCTAAACTCCTCCTTTCAGAGAGCATACTCTGCTCTGATTGGTCAGATGTCCCAGTCTGTTGTGATTAGTGTAGTGTTTGAAGGCGGGTCAAAGCTGTTCGCGAGCAGCCAATGAAGACCAGAGGCGGGGTTTTTTTACCAAATTACATAGGTTAGTACAGGAAGTAAGTCTGGAATTACTAACGACTCGTTTCAGGTGTTTAGAATCGGTTCTTTCTGTTGGGAGTCAATAACTCCATTTGTCGTGCACTTTGATTTCTGAAACTTTGCAGACTTTTTTACATTCACAAACAGCTATATAACACACTACATGAAAGGTAATATTTGAAAAACCATAATAGGTGCTCTTTAAGTCCTATTTTACTATAAATCTCCACCTTTGACCAGCCACTACCAGTAGGTGGTGTAATGCACGAAGAATGCGAATCGCCAAAAAACAAAAGAAGAATGTGTAAGTGAAAGTGGAGATTTATAATTAAAAAAAAAAAGTCTGTAAATATTGACCTATTTCTCACCCATATCTATTATATCACTTTTGAATACATGGATTTAACTACTGGAGTTGTTTAGATTACTTTCATGCTGCCTTTACATTCTTTTTGAAGCTTCAAAGTTCTGGTCACCATTCACTTGCATTGTATGGATCAACAGAGCTGAAATATTCTTCTAAAAATCTGTGTTTGGGTTCTGCAGAAGAAAGAAAGTCACACACATCTGGGATGGCATGAGGGTGAGTAAATCATGAAAGAATTTTAATTTTTGGGTGAACTATCCCTTTAAGACAAAGCATTTCAACACTTTTTGGTTGTCAAATGTTAGTGGAACATGTTGAACCATAGCTCATAGTTCAACACTGCCAACAAACTCATTTGATTTTGAATAATTATAATCATAAAAGTCAGTTCTGGATACACAATAGAGTCTAAAACAAACAAAAACACATTTGTAAATAAGCTAATGCACAGATACCTTGCCTTCTTACTATTTTATACCATATATGTTGCTTTTTTTGTATCTTTTCTGACAAGTCAAAATTGTTACCTGAGTGTCATTGGAGGAGACAGACAGTCTATCGTCAGGTAGGGACGGAGTGAAGCTCGCAGAGATGGGCGTGCCAGGGATGCCATTGGCGTGAACGTTTTCACTGTCGCTACCCAGCCCTCCCTCCTCCTCCAGTGAGTTTGGAATGTCCTCAGCTGGCTCAGCTTCGCCTTCATGGCTTTCCTTGACATCTGAACATGGATAAACATGGTTCAGGCATGGTTTAAAATGTAAACTGAACCAAAACCAAAAAGCAACTGCCTACCCTGCTTAAACTATTATTGAAACTATCCTAGAGTGGTTAGCTGGTCTCCCAGCCTTGCCAAGCTAGTCCAGCTGGTCTATTTTAAAAGCTTTAAAGAGGTTTTGGGCACTTGTCACCTGGTCAGGTTGGGAAACCAGCTAGCCGACCAGTTAAACACTAGCTTGGCCAGGCTGGGAGACCAACTTTTATTTAATTTTATTAGGAAGCATTTCAAAGCAAAAACACAAGTTACCTCCAGCCACGGTGTTTACGACTTCTTGCAAAATGCTCTGTACAATCTCTTGCGCCTTTTCTTCGTAGTTCTGGCTTTGTTCTTCCACAGTGGCTTCCGTACCATGCTCAGCAGCACCTTTAAATGACGGCAGAGACAATTCAAGCTTCTAATTCCATCAAATCACTCATTTCACTACTACTATGCCGTGTCACATTCAATCCCCACTTTCTCAGTTTCTCAGTTTAACTGTTATTAAGAGGGGATATCTTATTGCTTGTTATGGAATGATCTGTTGAAGGAAAGCAGCACAATTAAACTTATGCTAAACTAAGAAACACTGACACAGTTTTCCAATAGTGTCATATCTTCAGAGGATGCCTCGTTCTCTGCAGATGCCTGAATACATGATGAATTTATAATGACTTGCTATCAGAAATGTGATGCTACAAACTTAACTACATTTTAAAGTAGCGTGACAGTAGCTCTGCTGTTTTTGAAAGAATGTATTAGTAGCTTTTCCAGTAATGAGCAACTTTTTCCAACAAGTAGCAGCGCAGTATGACAATCCGCTACATCACTTTTATTGTCCTATTTAAAACTGAGAGCAATCTGAGCCAATAATCACTAATAATATTGCTTCTAGTCCTTTCATTTGCAACACTGGAAAGTCATTTTCCCACTGCATCTCGCACAAACAATTCAGTTTTGTAGTGAAATATCTAGCTATGCTGTTTATAATTATGTTTTGGACCCAATTACAGAATATTTTTCTAAAGGCATCTTTACACAACCAAGTTTGTTCTGTGCCTGCTCAAAATTCTGCATGCATAAAAGCCAGAATAAACTAAGCCTGCTCTGACCCACCTCAGTTCCTAGAATCAAAGGCAATTCTGATGCTGCTTTGGTTCTGTGTAAATGAAATGCAGCATTAGACTTTAACCTTTGTTGTCGTCAAGATAAAGTGTTTTAAAATTCAATGTTATATTTAAAAGTATAATTTCATATTTTATTAATATCATATTTATATATTTATATTTTTATATTATATATTTTTATAACAATATTTATCCAAATATAATTGCTGTGTAAATACATCTAAATGCCACTTCAGATGCAGCTTCTGTGCCACCTTTGCAGTGTAAAGATGGCTTAGTTCTTAGTTGTATATGGAGTAAATTAATTACATAAGTTCAATGTTGTCACCCAAATCCTCACTATATTTGTACAAGATAAATACTGTTTTGATTGCAAAAACAAATTATATAATTTGGAAGTTAAGCATTTAACCCTTCTATGGTATTCTGTCATTTTTTACTGAAATACATTTTTAAAATGTAATAAAAATGGTTTCCTTTATCTGAGCAGTACAAGACGTGGTGACTTTTCCTCCATTTGCCAAAAATCTGAAAAAAAATAAATAAATGGTGTTTATATTGAAAATAAATGGAAACTACCAAAAAAGAGCATTTTTTTTTGTTTTGTTTTTTTGTTTTTTGGATCTGTCAAATACGATCAAGAAATCAGTGACAATGCAGAAAAAAAGCAGACAGAAATTACAGGGTGAGACTCTAAAACATCCTCAGTGCAAAACATACACACCCACTCACACAAACACACTTACACACACAAGAATGAACTGGTGAGACTTTAACCCAATGCTTTTTTTTTACATTTGTCAAATAAAACAAATAAATAAGCCACAATGCTAAACACACACACTCAGAAATGAAGGGTTTCGACGATAACACACTCACAATGCAGAACACACACACACACACACACACACACACACACACACACACACACACACAGAACCAGGGCATCAATAAGTGGAGCTCTACAGACATCTTTTGGTCATTGTTGGCATTACAAGTCATCTGTGTTTTTCCAGCTGATGACAGCAATCTGACACACTCACACTCACATTTGCAAAAAAAAAAAAAAAAAAATTGTACGATAGAAAGTTTGAAACTGCAATTGTTTTGAAAATGTTTACTCTGATTCTTCTGTTTTATGCTCTAATATCTGTTTCCTGATGTTTATTTTCTTAACATTACTATGCATTTACTTTGAATAAATTTTTTTTTTTTAAATAAATTATTGGTTTAAAAAATGCTTGTGTGTCTTCTCTTTGTAACACCATGATCAGGTTTGATGACAAGCATAATGACAAACTGCAAAAACTGACACTTCAAATAAATTACAAAAATGCTAAACTTTGACAAATAATAGTTTGAAAATGTCTAAATATATCTCCAAATGCATATCTTGTGATAAAATATAAAATTAGGTTACAACAAGCCATCATACTACACAGTAGGTTGCTACAGCCATCTATTGCCTGTTACTGGCATGACATGGTTTTCAAGTCATGCTATTTATATTTTGTTCACCAAATGGCAGAAATCTGCCTCCAATTTATGTCACATTCTCATATTTTCTTCATTTCAATATATAGTAGTGTAGGTTCTGAATTTTTTTATTTTGTTCCAAACGTTTGCTTATTTGTATATGCAAATTAATGGTACAATTGAGAAATTTAGGGTTAGTAAATAATGTAAATTATGGTTATGTAAATAAGATAAAAATAGAATAAAATCCCAAAAGAAATGCATAATTTTATTTTTCTTACTTCAGGGAAGAATTTTTTTTTTTTTTTATCATTATCATCATAAAAAAAAAAGGATTACATATCTAAACCTGGACAAAAATGACCGTGAATACCAAAGAAAGGTGCCATTTTTAAATACCATAGGAGGATTAAAAAGATATGGACTCCTCAAATAGCCCCAGTGAAGTTAGCATCTTTTTGCAAGGTATTTTGTGGCTTGTGAAGCTAGAGTTTCAAAGTGTCTTCTCCAACACTGGTATCTAGAGTAATTTAGAGAAATTAGCATAATAATTAACATAAACAGAACCCTAAAGCTGAGATTATGTGTGCACCAACATGCTCTCTTCTTAAAGGGATAGTTCACCCAAATATGAAAATTCTCTTATCATTTAATATCCCCCATATGGGTTGTTCCAAACCCATATGACTGTTTTTCTTCCATGGAACACACCTTTTTTAAGGCACAATTTTAGGGACTGACAGACTCAGTCACCATTCACTTTCACGGTGTTTAAAAAAGATACAATGAAAGTGAATGGTGACTGTGATTAACAAAACAAGCCAACAAACATCTTTTGTGCAACAGAAAAGAAAGTCAAGCAGATTTGTAACAACATTAGGGTGAGTAAATGATGACAGTTATTTATTTATTTTATTTTTTTTGTGAACTATTCCTTTAACACCTCTGTGCTTTTCTTTACCTTGCGCAGCAGCAGTAGCCTGGTCTGCCTCGGTCTGCTCGTTCTCTGCAGGGCAGAAGTCGGTGCCGTTCTCTGGCTCAGGACTCTCATAGGGAGGGGAGCCCTGCTCGGCCTTGCTGCCCTGGTGCCCCGGCCCCCCGTTGGCCTCTGCAGACAGGTTTTTGGCCGGCGTATCAGCAGCGTGCCGCTGTCCAGGAGAATCTGGCTCTTGCTGGCTGACTGGAGAATGCTGCCTTTGCCTCTCTCTCTCCATCTGCTTAGCCTCCTGTAGCTGGGGCACACATACACACAAGGTCAAGCCACTTGTATCAGGGCATTCACAAGCTTTATATGCGCTCTTGTTTCCCTGGGCGACTGTGAGCCCAAACCAAGCTGACTCACATCCATTTCTCTGAACGGGAGGCAAACAATTGCTTTTAGAAATACATGTTATTTCTCAATAGTGTAAAACAAAAAAGAAACACAAGACCAGGATCTTGTAGCATCTTACTACACATATGTACAGTACACTATATACAGTATGTTTTTATAGAGACACATGGTGAGTTGACTACATGCACCGGACTATGAAAAAGTGAAACATGCTTGCTGAAGTAAAATAGTGTTTTAAAGTAGGACAAGTTTAAAGCTCATAACTAACAAGTGACACATCTTGTGTGATGATCAAAGTCAGTGCAACATATACTGTATATACAGGGCTCCAGACTAAAAAAAAAAAATGACCAAGGAGCACAAACTTAAACATTTAAGAGCCAAATAGCTATTTTAGTTGCCACATCACAGAACTGCTCAATTTAGATTTTTGTTTAAAAACAAGATAGAAAGCCAACAAAAAGACAGCTGATAGCTCATTAATCGAGTGTTTAATATATATACAGTTGAAGTCAGAAGTTTACATACACCTTAGCCAAATGCATTTAAACTCAGTTTTTCACGATTCCTGACATTTAATCGTAGAAAACATTCCCTGTCTTAGGTCAGTTAGGATCACTTCTTTATTTTAAGAATGTGAAATGTCAGAATAATAGTAGACAAAATGATTTATTTCAGCTTTTATTTCTTTCATCACATTCCCAGTGTGTCAGAAGTTTACATACAATTTGTTAGTATTTGGTAGCATTGCCTTTAAATTGTTTAACTTGCCTTCCACAAGCTTCTCGCAATAAGTTGCTGGAATTTTGGCCCATTCCTCCAGACAGAACTGGTGTAACTGAGTCAGGTTTGTAGGCCTACTTGCTCGCACACGCTTTTTCAGTTCTGCCCACACATTTTCTATCAGATTGAGCTCAGGGCTTTGTGATGGCCACTCCAATACCTTGACTTTGATGTCCTTAAGCCATTTTACCACAATTTTGGAGGTATACTTGGGTTCATTGTCCATTTGGAAGAACCATTTGCGACCGAGCTTTAACTTCCTGGCTGATGTCTTGAGATGTTGCTTCAATATATCCACATCATTTTCCTTCCTCATGATGCCATCTATTTTGTGAAGTGCACCAGTCCCTCCTGCAGCAAAGCACCCCCACATGAGGTTGGGATGGTGTTCTTCTGCTTACAAGCCTCGCTTTTTTTCCTCCAAACATAACGATGGTCATTATGGCCAAAAAGTTAAATTTTTGTTGCATCAGACCAGAGGAAATTTCTCCAAAAAGTAAGATCTTTGTCCCCATGTTTGATAGGGGCAGTGGTTTGATGGGGCAGTGGTGGCTCAGTGGTTAAGGCACTGGGTTACTGACCAGAAGGTCAGGGTTCAAGCCCCAGCACCACCAAGATGCCACTGTTGGGCCCTTGAGCAAGGCCCCTGACTCTATCTGCTCCAGGGGCATTGTATCATGGCTGACCCTGCACTCTGACCCCAGCTTAGCTGGGATATGTGAAAACAAATACATTTCACTGTATATATGCAAAAAATTATGTATAATGTATGACCAAAATAAAGGCTTCTAAGGCTTCTATGTGCACTTGCAAACTGTATTCTGGCTTTTTTATGTCAGTTTTGGAGCAGTGGCTTCTTCCTTGCTGAGCAGCCTTTCAGGTTATGTCGATATAGGACTCGTTTCACTGTGGATATAGATACTTGTCTACTTGTTTTCTCCAGCATCTTCACGAGGTCCTTTGCTGTTGTTCTGGGATTAATTTTTTCGCACATATTGTAACTACGTTCATCTCTAGGAGACAGAATGCGTCTCCTTCCTGAGCAGTATGATGGCTGCGTGGACCCATGGTGTTTATACTTGCCTACTATTGTTTGTACAGATGAATGTGGTACCTTCAGGCATTTGGAAATTGCAATCCCAAGCATGAACCAGACTTGTGGAGGTCCACATATTTTTTTTTTTTTTTTTTTTTGAGGTCTTGGCTGATTTCTTTTGATTTTCCCATGATGTCAAGAGGCACTGAGTTTGAAGGTAGGCCTTAAGATACATCCACAGGTACACCTCCAATTCAGTACACTTCCTATCAGAAGCTAATTGGCTAATTGTCTAAAGGCTTGACATCATTTTCTGGAATTTTCCAAGCTACTTAAAGGTACAGTTAACTTAGTGTATGTAAACTTCTGACCCACTGGAATTGTGATATAGTCAATTAAAAGTGAAACAATCTGTCTGTAAACAATTGTTGGACAAATTACTCGTGTCATGCACAAAGTAGATGTCCTAAACAATTTGCCAAAACTATAGTTTGCTAATATTACATCTGTGGATTGTTTAAAAAATAAGTTTTAATGATGACTTCAATCTAAGTGTATGTAAACTTCTGAATTCAACTGTACACTGTATAGCTGAGTGCACAAAATTTGCATTCCCCTTTTGTCTCATAAGTTTTCACACCTATTATTTTATTAATTTATACAAATATAAGAGATAAAATATATTTTTTATTTTGTAATGCCCTTCAGAATCTACATAACAGGTATTTACATAAAGTATAATTTGCATATAGTAGTGTGTTGCCTTCTTGTGTATAAGTGAATGTTTGCACCTTGTGAAATAGTTGTGTATGAGTCACTCAATGGTCCTAAGCATCAAAAGCTGGATTTCGCATCACAAATAAATAAATTATATATACATATATATATATATATATATATATATATATATATATATATATATATATATATATATATTATACACACTGCTGTTCAAAAGTTTGGGGTCACTTGACTGAAATGTTTCTCATGATCTTAATCTTTTGATATGAAGGCGTATGCTTAAATGTTTGAAATTAGTTTTGTAGACAAAAATATAATTGTAATTTATTTCATTACAAAACTAAAATTCTATTTAAAATTATTATTTTTTTTTTTAAAATGGATAACTTGGACCGAATAATAAAGAAAAGCAGCCAATAAGTGCCCAACATAGATGAAAACTGTTTTACTGTTTATAAAGCATCCCAGGGTGATACCTCAAGAATTTGGTTGAGAAAATGCCAAGAGTACATGTCTGCAAATTCTAGGCAAAAGTGGCTACTTTGAAGATGCTAAAATATAACATATTTTGTATTTATTTTGTATTTATTTCACAACATAATTCCCATAATTCCATTTCTGTTATTCCATAGTTTTGATGACTTCACTATTATTCTAAAATGTGAAGAAAAAAATTATAATAAAAAATGAGTAAGTGACCCCAAACTTTTGAACGGCAGTATTTATATATATATATATATATATATATATATATATATATATATATATATATATATATATATATATATATATATATAGATACACACACACACACACACACACACACACACACACACACACACACACACAGCCGTTCAAAAGTTTGGGGTCACTTACTCATTTTTTATTATTATTTATATATATATATATATATATATATATATATATATATATATATATATATATATATATATATATGTGTGTGTGTGTGTGTGTGTGTGTGTGTGTGTGTGTGTGTGAGATCCAGCTTTTAATACTTAGGACCATTGAGGGACTCATACACAACTATCACACACAAAAAAATCTTAGTCTTTCTTTACTGTTACTAGAAGGCCCTTAGACACGAAGACTACAAGAGCGCAAATTGAACGAAATCTCAGATGCAGTTTATTGTGCCACTCCAATCCCAATCAATAATAAAGATTTGGTACATAACACGGGACTTTTAATTATAAACAAGTCCGAAATACAAATGGGACTCTTATTTTGAAAAGTCTGCGCTCCCAGTTGTGAACACTGATGGCTGATTCACTGAGAAAATGATTCGAATTCAAACAGCTAACCTGAGCTCCTGAGTTCCAACAAGCTTTTGTCGGGTGATTCATTATAAAGACCTGGTTCAAAAGAGTCATCTGTTCACGAATTGGACATCATGGTTCACGCTGTGTTTGTTGTTGCGTGCAGCCAGTGCTCACATCATCAACAGAACAGGTGAAAAGCGGCGCGAGACACACTGGCGCTATAAATATGTATTCAATAACTCACAAGAAGATTTCTGACGAAACCGCATATGAAAGCACACATCCCGAATAGATTTTAAATTATTGTCGCAATCATTTATTTTTGGTCGCATTTGCAACCATTTTAGTCGCAGTCTGGAGCCCTGATATATGACTTATATGTTGATAGCCACCTATGTAATTGAGGCTGTCACTGCCTAACATCTCCTTTAGTGTTAAATGTTGTAATAATAACTTTATTATTACTTGATTTTTCATTGACAACTGTATTCGGATAGAGCTGGCAGCTGATATAAATTCAAAGCAGCTCATTATGGTTCTGTTCCTCAGACTGAACACGCCTAGAGTGCATTTAGCAAGCAAAATGTCAAGTTTACTGCATTCATCAATCAACCAGGAAGCACCTTTAATGCATCAGGCACATTTATAAAGAATGAGGGATGGATATTTATCTTCTCTGTAGCTTTCCATTGAATTCAGGTGTATACCAGCTGAGTTCTGATATGGCCTGGTCAGTGTTGGTTAAACAGAGACTCATCTTCAATATTTTATAGTTAATTAGTTATGCGACATGTGTGTCACACTATGTCCAGACTGCTAAAACTGTGTGACAGTGGGGTTTGCTTGTGCCAACATTACACTACTTCAAAACTAAAAATAGCAATGCAACTAACTTGAGCAAAAAAAAAATTCAGTAGCAGCATGACAGTAGCACTGCTGTCCAAACAGAGCCATTTTTCCAGCACATTTTTATGCATAACCTATTCATAGATATACCTTAAAGATTATAATGCATTATAACACAATCACCATCCAATGTTATCCACAGAAGTTGTAATGTAATATATATATAAGTTATAGTATTGTATATTATTGTATAAGTGCCATCATGCAAAAGCAGCAAAGTGTCAAGTCATAAGGATTTATGCTGTTATCACATACAATTATAAGTGGTATTGGCCTGCTATAAGTCAAGTTACAAAAGCAATGGTTTTCTAATAAACAGCCACACATAAACTTGAAACATACATTACAAGTCAAGCTTACATAATGAATGTTACATAAAAATGCACAGAATACAAAATAGCGTCTCGGTTACGTATGTAACCTCGGTTCCCTGAGATGAATGGAGCGAGACATTGCATCATGCTGACGCATATGGGAAAATCCTTTTCCGATGACCTAGCTGAAACCCTTCTACAATAACGGCAATTCTATGATTGGCTATGGTGTTTAAGGTGCGAAGTTGTCCGGTAAATAAGCGGGCACGCAAACATCATTCCTCAGAATTTTCTGACTGAGGGACAAAAAGCACATCGCTCGCACCTCAAAAAACTCTGAGTCTGTAGTGTGGCCAGCTTACGCAATGTCTCGTTCCCTTCATCTCAGGGAACCGAGGTTACATACGTAACCAAGACGTTCCCTTACGATTCAGTTCACTTGACAATGCGTCATGCTGACGCATATGGGAAAGAGAGTCCCATCACGCCACACTACACAACATAGCCCTCCCAGAGAGGGATACCGACGTATGATACTTGAAAGAACATGATGCCCCAGTCCTGCGGGATGGTGACCAACATGAGTATGCCACAAGTGAATAACCCTCATGGTGAGCCAGGAGGGGAGCACTTAGAATGGATATATGAACTATAGTCATACAGTACGAATTAACCCCTTCACAAACCCAGTCGGGAAGGGAGTTTTATTTATAATGAAAGTGCTTGTGACTTTATGGGAAATACAAAGGTCAGAATGCAGGTAGTTGTGTAAAATGACAGGGGAGCCCGTACTTAAAAAGGGGCACAGGGGAACTTGCGAAGAGAGAGACGTTACGTCTAGGTTGTAAAACCTTGCGAATGTGTTATGAGAAGACCAACCTGCTGCAAAACATATGTCTTGTAAGGACACACCATTCGTCCATGCCCATGAAGAGGCCATGCAAGGACAGATTAAGAACTGAGAGACCCATGGGCCAGTACACCACAGAGGCCCCCATGACGTGTCACGTGACTACATTCACTTTTATGTGCTACAGGACTCTTGCCAGATTTGGTTGGATTTTTCAAATTAATGGAAGGAAAGTTTGGAGCAATGTCTTACACGGCCAGAAATATGCACTTTTTAATTATGAACCGATCCAAAATCATGCGTTTTTAATGGGGATGTGCACGGTATTCAATTACCAAAATCAAAATTCAGTTAATCTACACATGTTTAGAGGTCTTCAACCCGATCTGAGTCCGATGGTACCCGACAAACCTACAGGTTTTGGGCCAGGTTCAGGTCAGTTTTTCAAGTAGGCTATAGGGCGAGTTACGGGCTGTTCACACATGCGTCGAGGCCATGTAAACACGCAATGGATGGATGGACGTCTTTGATCGTTGTGCCACAACTCACTGTTAAGTTTAAAAGAACTTTAACATTTATAAACGCATCTCAAGACACCTGCGTTCTGTTTTACAATTCGTTGTGCAGGACCGTCGCATTTATTTAGACACTGTTACCTTAAAAAGAACTTCATTATTTATTAATGCATCTCGAGACACCTGTGTTCTGTTACACCATTTGTTGCGCTGCATCAAGCTTTTTCAGCGCTGATGTCACAAATCAACATTCTGATGAAGTTCAGGTTGCAAAGAGGACTTAATGTGACCGTTACACATGATTCCAGATTGTTTTCACCTGGCAAAGTTTCAGCGCTTGATAAACAGTGAGCCAATTTTTTTTCCCCCTTTTGCTCTGCTGTGCAGACAATAATTAAAAGTTAAATGCTGAATTTAAAAAAATCAAAGCATCCCGAAGTGATCCTATACACCATAGCATTCGCTGTCTCATGGAAAGTGTAACTGCCCGGGCAGAATTACACATTTTCCATTGATTAAGAATAGGTCTACTATGTTGCAGTGACAGAGATTATTTTTGTTTGACTTTAATGTGATTTTATCATTTGAAGATCTATGTATTGTGCTATTTAGGCTCATAGCTCAATGTGCACTTTATTCCCTGCTAATCTGAGAATGTGTTTGATGCATCCATGGCAATAAACGTTCTTTATTCCCGAGTCCCGACAAACAAAACAATATCCATTCGTGAACTCTCATGGTTAACAAAATATTACAAAAGGTTACCGTGCACATACTTATGGTATTAAGGCATCTTTCGCTTTATCATTAAACATTAAATGCATGCAGGACTTTTTAAAGTCCTCTATACTGTTGCATGAATTCTGCTGCTTATATTAATTTAAACCATCAGATTTGTACACAGCCAGGATAAACTGCACCTTATCTTTGTGTTTGGAAGCGTTTTGTAAATCATAAGCTGTTTTCTGTAGTCCTTCAAATAAATGCACAGCACCTGTGAGACGCAGATTCCCCGAGCGCGCACTTGAGTGTCTGTGCTCGCACTACTGTTATCTAGCACACATTTGGCTGAACAAATGGTATTTCAAACAAGGCTGACATTTATGTGGATTAATAACAGATATCTCAAAATAAATAAATAATTGATTTAGAGCCCGGGGCCCTTTGGGTTTAGAGGCCCCTGGGCAACAGCCCAATCAGCCCAGTGGTTAATCCGTCCCTGAGGCCATGCCTCTAGTTGAGTGTGCTTTAACACCAATTAGGCAATTCGCACCCTGCGACTCGTAAGCCAGGGCAATCACATCAAAAATCCTGTGAGAAAGTCTTTACTTGGAGATGGACATTCCTTTTGTGCGTCCTCCATAGCACACAAAGAGCTGGTCAGACAGTCTGAACTGGCAGGTGCGCTCAACGTATGTGTGTACGCATGCTCACTGAGTCAAGTCGGACCCCCAAAAAAGAGATTTGTAAGCTGGGGAAAGTTTGCTCTTCGCCCAGTTGACATTGAGACCCAGACTGCTCAATTGCTGAAGTACAAGATCTCTGTGCTTGCACAATAGAGCCTCTGATAAGGCTACCAATAGCCAATCGTCGAGGTAATTCAGAATGTGCACGCCGTTCAGTTTCAACGGGGCGAGTGCCACATTGATACACTTCGTGAACGTGCGAGGAGCTAGGGACAGACCATAGGGTATTACAGTTCTAAACAATCTCTATCATGTTTTCTGTGTGGAGATCATGAATTTTCTGCACATTGCACCATCACACCCTATTTATAACGGGACTGTGGATGACAGGACACCATTGGTGAAATATGACCCTTTTGAAACAACAATTTGAGTAATATCCCGGTCCCGGAGGAAGGAAATAATACAGACCACACAGGGCGGTGACAGCATTCAATATACACACCTCAAGTGTGATTAGTAATTATTGATTTCCCTACTTAGTGAATTCGGGAGGGAAGATTAATATCAAACTGGGAGCAAGGTGGCCGGCGTACAAACTGAATCTCTGACTCTGCATAACCGCTTCCTGGTGGTGAGCGGCGCTCAGTCTCATCTAGCGAGCAAGCTGACGCGCCGTTGTCCTGCTCCGCGGATGAGTGGCGGGCCCTCATGGCCGTGTCCGACTGGGTTTGGCTGGAAATAATCAGGGTGTCACAGACCACACAGGGTGGTGACAGCATTTAATATACACACCTCAAGTGTGATTTGTAATGATTAATTTCCCCACCCAGTGAATTTGGGAGGGATGAAAATAATTAGCATGGCACAGACCACACAGGACGGTGACAGCATTCAACATAAACACCTCAAGTGTGATAAGTAATGATTAATTTCCCCACCAAGTGAATTTGGGAGGGAAAATTAATTTCAAACAGAGTGATGTGGCCGACATACAAACTGAATCGTGTAGCTGTGTGAACCCGCCACGCATCCACGGAGTGCGATAACGGGTGCGTCGGCTCGCTCGCTAGATGAGACTGACCGCTGATCACCACCGGGAAGCGGTTGTGCACAATATTCATTAATACACACCTCAAGTATGATTAATAATGATTAATTTCCCCACCTAGTGATTTTGGGAGAGAAGATTAATTTCAAACTGGGAGCGAGGTGGCAAGCGTATGAACTGAATCGTGTAGCCGAGTGGACCCGCCACGCATCCGCGGAGTGGGATAACGGGCGCATCGGTTCACTTGCTAGATGAGACCGAGTGCTGCTTGCCACCGGAAAACGGTTGTGCACAGTGCTCATCATTTTAGGAGGGAATCACTCGAGACAGAGCGACAACATCCTCCGTGGACCATTCGCAGTCTCTGATTCTGTGAGGGACATGGCATCATCTTCATCGTCAGAACTGCCAAACATAATGAGACAGAGGACCAGAGCTCGTCACGCATATAATATATAGATGAAGCCGCTTCAAGAGAAGATCGAGGGGCTCGCAGGGGTTGCACCAGCACGAGATCCACCTCTGATTAATCTAGCTCAGCCTCTCAGCCCTGTCGTATGATCCCTCGGGAGTCACAGAAGGGGCAACTGGGAGAAGGCATCCCTCAGAATGAGGTCGACCCGAGAGCGAAGCATCTTGAGACTCATGCTATCACAGTGAGGGCAATCTGTTTCCATAAGAGCTGCTTCGTAGTGGCCAAGGCCCAAGCAACAAACTCAGCTCTCATGACGACTGGATGTGCCGCTTGCAGAACCAAGTCTTTAAAAAGACGCGTACACGCAAGCAGCCCTTTTGTGATATATATATATATATATATATATATATATATATATATATATATATATATATATACACACATACACACACACATATACATATATATATATATATATATATATATATATATATATATATATATATATATATATATATATATATATATGGACACACACAATATCAACAATAAGCTAAGAAGGATACAAAACTCTTGCCGAAGTGCCGCAGGGAATCAGGATGCTGAAGCGGCCCGTTCACCAGCGAAGAATCAAGCGGCGAGGCAGAGTAAATGTTCGCCGGAACACAGCAGGGGAGCAGAGAGTCTTCTCTTTGCCGTGAAGATCCCACCCACTGACTCGTGTACGTCGATGGCGAAGTTGTAGAGGGCTTCTAGACGAGAGAGATGCTCGCAGTCTTGAAGGAAGAAAATTCTGAGGAATGGTGTTTGCGTGCCCGCTTATATACCGGACAGCTTCGTGCCTAAAAGGGCGGCGCTTAAACACCATAGATAATCTTAGAATTGCCGTTATTGTAGAAGAGTTTCAGCTAGGTCGTCGGAAAAGGATATTCCCATATACATCAGCATTACGCAATGTCGAGTGAACTGAATTTTAAGGGAACACACATTCACAATGTTTATTTTGAGAGATTAAGAAACATACCATATAATTCTGCCCAACAAGGTGTAAATAGAACAAAGGCCATAGGCCTAATGAAAATATATAATGAGCATTTTACCAGACAGACTTGTGTCTTATAACCAATTAGAAATATCTTAATGATGTTTATAAGACATTGCTTTCATCACTTTACTTAAAGCATAACTAATATCTATATAATACTATATGAATAGGTATTATAATGTAATATAATAGTGGTTACAATTATTTATGAGAAAAAAAAATATAAGGCATATTATGATACATTACAAATGCATTATAATGCATTTATAATGCCTTTAAAATGCATAATTAATATGGGCTTCATAGAAAGTGTTACAAAAATAAAAATCCTTGATTCAATCAAATGTACAAAATGGAATTATACAATTTCATACATTTATAATTAAATTACAAATATTTTGTAATATTAAAATGTATAATTAAATGGGGCGATTCATAAGTGTTTTCGACTTTTTCGTTAAATTATTTTCTATTGTTATTGGTGGTTTCAGCCATTTAATGCAGTAATCCTATTTCTCATTTTCATTGGTTTAGTGTCAGATAAATAATGCTCTGATTGCAAATAAATAAACATTATATATTAATTTGATATTAAAAGAGTGTTAGCTCCTCCTTATTACACCCCGTTTACACCTGGTATTAAGATGCTTTTTTGATGATCCAATCACATGTGGTCAGTGCTAAATACGTCTAAACGGGGTCTAAAACATTTTGTGATTGGATCACAAAAACAACATACAAATGTGGTCAAAAACGCATCGCATTTGAGGTGTAAATGCTAATCTGTCCTGTTTGTGTCCCTGCAGCAGTGAAACCCCACCCCTCACCTGTCAATCAACTGTTGCGCTTTAAAAAAAAAAAAAGAAAAGAAAAAAAAAAGAGTTTAACTTTGTCAGTTACGAGCGGCTTTAAAAGGAAATAACTGTCTGATCAAAAAAAAAGTGTATACACACAAGCATTAGAACTTCATGGATCTTCTTCAGTGTGACTGATATCAACATGCACGGACACTTATGAGAAGCACAAACATCTGCAGCTCAGGTTAATACAGGTAATCCATTAAAATAACTGACAATTCTGATCGTAATGTTGTGTTTGTGCTTAGATTAAATTTCAGATGCATCTGGGAGAAACACTGCACCATTTTTTTATATTTTTTTTGCGCTTTCTTTGTCTTTTCTGACTTTGTTGCACTTTAATGTCATGCAGTAACACACTGGCATAGTGATTAATGGATGTCATCATGAAACAGAGTCCCTCCCCTCCAAATCCGATCACAAGTGGTCACAGGAGACGCATTTAAGCGACCAGGTGTAAACAGTGATCTGTCTCACCTGACCAAATGTGATTGGATCACCTGAGATGCATCTTAATACCAGGTGTAAACGGGGTCATTGTAGCTTGTAGTGTGGCTAACTACTTGTTCAAAAGGGAAGCTTAAAACTAGAAAATTAAAAGACATTCAAAGTAGCTTCCCCAACACTTTGTGAAACATCTAAACTGCACCTTGCTGTCTTCATCCACATGCAGTTATCTAAACAACACAAATGCGCAGAGAAAACCGTTATAATCACATTTCTTCCACAACACATAAACATGGTAAGACAGATGGAAGGAACTCATTTGATGTGGAAGAGACGACAACAGGCAAAAAAATGCAGTGAAGCCAAGGCAAGCAGAACAGAGCGAGATGTCTGAGAAAGGTCGGAGACAAAGAGAGAAACAAAGAGAACGAGAGTGACTGATGAAGCTTATGTACACAAACCAGAGAAACTTCAGTTCAAGCAAATTTCAAGGCAGTCCTGTCACTCTTTACCTGACGATCACGCTTTCTGGATGCCAAAGACCAACTGATCTTGTGATTTGTAAGCTATGTTTTGAAGGAGGGGAGGAGGAGGAGGAGAGGCATCAACCAAAAAGAAAGAAAAGATGTTAGATCGGCATGTTATTTCCCCATATTACCAGAGGAGAGGTGTCAAAGGCACTCACTGCTTGGTTCTCCATGCGGGCGAAAATCACATTGAGCATCTGGGTGAGGGTGGCTTTCGCAGTGGTCTGGTTGATGAGGTTCTTACTGGCCAGATAGATGTTGTAGCATGTTCTTACTGCCTGCAGCACTGTACCTTCATGGATCTCTATGTGCTGGGAGGTCACGGCTGTAAGCAAAGCCTGTCAGGGCCAGGCAAGGACAAATAAACACAAATGTCATTGCAGAGAGAGAAAACTAAAATGAAAACTAGTTGCTAGTTTTTCTGAAAAAAAAAAAAAAAAAAATGAAAAACATTTTTTGGAAAAAAAAAAAGTTATAAAAAAAAATTACAAATAATGAATAAAAATGATCATGAAATATATTAGTATAAACTATAACAATTTAACCCTTTACAGCCTACCCTCATTAAACATGAAAATGCCACAAGATAGCGATAACACAAGAAGGCCCAGAGAAATGTAGTGATTTTGGACAACGCAGAGTGACTTTAGTTAAAATTTAACTAACTCTAAAATGTTTTATTCAAAACAATAACAACCCTGAAGAAATAAAGCAATGACTGTGCGGATAAATACGAGGAATGTATTGTATCCACACAATATATTAAGAAGAGCAATATTATTTATTACTTTAGCTGCTGGAGTCTCTGTAAAGTTCAAAGAGATTGCACTTGACATGCGGCTCTATGTAAGTGTTCAGGCAGATTTCAGTTCAGAGCTCTGGTTCCCCTGCCACTCCACATTCCAAAATTAGATTTGTAAAACAATAGCTTAGTCAAATGTTGGTATGGAAATCTGACAGGATGGAGCATTACAGGTTAGGGCAGTTCTACACAAAGAACAGATGGACTATGTGGGAACTAAATTCTCTCTTTCTATATTTCAAAATTTGCAACACTGTATCTGTCCATGTGATCATAAACTAATGCAATAAAACACATGTCCTTTACAGTCAGCAAAAAGTAAAAAGAAATATTAATTTTAATCACACGCAGCACAAATGCAATAAACAATCCAAAAAACTGGGGTCCTGGGTAGCTCAGTGGTAAAAGATGCTGGCTACCACCTCTGGAGTTCGCTAGTTCGAATCCCAGGGCATGCTGAGTGACTCCATCCAGGTCTCCTAAGCAACCAAATTGGCCCGGTTGCTAGGGAGGGTAGAGTCACATGGGGTAACCTCCTCGTGGTCGCTATATTGTGGTTCGTTCTCGGTGGGTCGTGTGGTGAGTTGAGCGTTGATGCCGCGGTGGATGAAGCCTCCACACGCTCTATTTCTCCGTGGCAACGCGCTCAACAAGCCACGTGATAAGATGCGCGGATTGATGATCTCAGACACGGAGGCAACTGGGATTTGTCCTCCGCTACCCGGATTGAGGCGGATCACTACGCGACCACGAGGACTTAAAAGCGCACTGGGAATTGGGCATTCCAAATTGGGTGAAAAAAATAAAATAAAATAACAAAAAAAAATTCCAAAAAACACCTCCCTTGTTAATAAACCGGAACACTGTGTGAGTCTGTGAGATGCAAGTTGAATTCTTAGAGAGTGTCATGTTAGCTCTTATACAAATGAACACTTGTAAATTGTACACATTCTTTCAAACAGTGACTGCTCATTTCATAATTAAATATAAACTTTCATGATATGATATTAATTGATAGAATGTATTATATTTATATTTTTATATAAGTTAAAATGTGATAATGATGACAAAAAAATATACACTCACACATACTTTTTCGAGACAGGTTCTTTTCAGATCTATTGCTTGTTATGTCCCTGATGAGCCTGAATGTAGCCCACTATTTTTGAAGGTTTATTTGTTTGTGAACTTTTCTTATAGAGAAAGGTATATGAGAAAATCTTATTATTTATATTGAGTATTTAAAAACTAAATTTTGATAAGAAATTATAATGTGCATTTTGCTCAAACATTTTTCAAAAAATATACTTCTTCTGTCATAGTTTGTCATTTAAGTGTTATAATACAGATTCAAGATTATATCGAATTGTGAACCTCATCTCATTTATCAAACCGTATCATGAGATAACCATATCGTCCCACCCTAATACTGTACATACACTACCGGTCAAAAGTTTTGAAACACTTGACTGAAATGTTTCTTATGATCTTAAAAATCTTTTGATTTGAAGGCGTATGCTTAAATGTTTGAAATTAGTTTTGTAGACAAAAATATAATTGTGCCACCATATTAATTTATTTCATTACAAAACAAGTTTTTGAAATTGATGACTTGGACCAAATAATAAAGAAAAGCAGTCAATAAGTGCCCAACATAGATGGAAACTCCTTCAAACTGTTTAAAAAGCATCCCAGGGTGATACCTCAAGAAGTTGGTTGAGAAAATGTCAAGAGTACATGACTGCAAATTCTAGGCAAAGGGTGACTACTTTGAAGATGCTAAAATATAACAGTTTTGATTTATTTTGGATTTTGTTTAGTCACAACATAATTCCCATAGTTCCATTTATGTTATTCCATAGTTTTGATGACTTTACTATTATTCTAAAATGTGAAGAAATAAAGAATGAGTGTGTTTCAAAACTTTTGACCGGTAGTGTGTGTGTGTGTGTGTGTGTGTGTGTGTGTGTGTGTATGTGTATATATATATCCAGTATATATGGTCTCAAATATATACATTTACATTTATTCATTTGGCAGACGCTATTATCCAAAGCAACTTACAAAAGAGTAATGATACATCATAAGCAATTCATCTTAAGGTGACAGTGGTATGAAAAGTGCTGCATTACAAAATTTCACTAGCATCAGAATAGTAGTACCCAAGACAGATTAGAGTGCAACAAGAATATATATAGATTGTTTTGAAAGTGCATGGTTAAGTGCACAAATGTAAATACATAGATGTATTATTTGCTTTATTTTTTATGTTTTAGTGAATAGTATTTCAATTACTTATTTTCCTCTAGAAATTTCCTTCTGTTTTCTGAATAAATTTAATGTACATTTAATGTTTTTTTTTATTTTTGTCATAGTACACATTGGTAAATTTCATATTGTGTTATTTTTATGTGGACGCCAAAAAGACTAGTGACTACTTTAAGATAATGGGGATTTAAATAAATATTTCAAATGTAATAACTAATTCAATAAATCACAATAATTACAGTTTTAAACATCTTACAATACCTCCTTTCATAAACGAACACTGCATTTAAATAATTGTATTATTTATCAGTTCTTGCTCTGGTAGAGCATGGCACTTTGTTTAATTCCCAGGTAATGCATTTCTGATAAAGTGTGCAGCTTGAATGTGAACTTGAAAGTCACTTTGGATAAAAGTGTCTGTCAACTACATAAATGTAAATATTTTGATCTTTTCAGAAGAACATTTTTCATAACAGTAGAAACCTAATTGCTGAATTTCATATTTCTGAATTCCCCCCAAAAGCTTTTTTAATAATAATGGAAGACTTTTTGCAAACAACAAGGATAGAAGAGAGAAATGACTATAGTTATACTTTTTTATGGTGACACTGGCATAAAACTTTACTCGTAAAGCAAACATATTTCTCAGGGTTATCACTGAAATTAAAACCAAAACATGACATTATCGTCTCTACATCCAATGCTTATGATCCTTCTCACATACAAAAAATAAAGAATATTTGACCTTTATAATCTGCAACTGGACACCTTCATCCGTCTGCGGTCCTTGGAAACAGCCACATACAGTCTCTATGATCCTGTCAATGAGCTTCTTTCCTGGGATGGTGTTATCTGGGGCGCTCCCCGTCAGGTGGCCATATGCTATGAGTTTCTACAAATGATTAAACATGGCACATTAGTTGGAAGAAAAAAATAAATAAAAATCACAAATGAGGCATACTGACATGACCATGTGGTAAGGTACTGACCTGTAAACAATCTAGAGAGGTGATGACGATGCGCGGACATTTGGACTGACAGGCCAACTCAAACGGCAGGAAGTACCTATCTGCTTCAATGAAGTTAGTCTTGGATTTGATAGGGGGCAAAGTACTGGAACCTGACTTGTTGTCCCCTGCTGGTGGGCTACAAAATAAAACCAGAAGGCATTATTTGATTGAAGTCAACATGAAATCAAAATTGACCCAATTTACATTTTAAAAGGGACCCAAATGTTGTTTCAAATCCATTGGACTTGCTTTCATCCGTGGAAAACAAAAGAAACTGTTCAGCTGAATGTTAGGGAGTGACAGCATCAGTCCCCAATCACTTTTATTGCATCTTTTTTGTCATACAATGAAAGTCAAAGGTGACTGAGGCAATACAATACAATAACATCTGCTTTTGTGTTCCACGGAAGAAAGACAGCCACAGGTTGGAACAACATTATTATGCACATTATTCTGAACACCCAAAAATTGTATACTTCGCTTTTATTTGCTGAATATATTTTTTCACTGTAAAATGGGCTACCAATCATGTTTCACATTGATCTTTACTGGATTACATTTAGTAAAATGTAATCAAGCTCCAATGCAGGAACAAAACTCTTAATTCTGAAAGTGGAGGAAGCCCTCGAGTTATTTTAAACTGCACACACTGCAGTGGATGTGACCTAGACTCCAAACTCTCACTTTATATCGACCCATTGCAACAGCTAGAGAAGACCAGCATCAACAGAGCTGGAGAGGAGCCATGTCAGGCTGACTGCTGGTGCTGTTGTGCCTTAGCTAGAGCTTTATGATGAGCTGATGAGTGCAGTGGGACACAGGGAGACAGTGAAGGAGGGGGGAGGTAAATAGAATGGAGTTGAGTGGAGAGAGAGACTGTGATAAAGAGTGGAATGGAACACTAAAGGAGCAGGATAAAACTGAAACATCGGCTGCATCGCAATTTGCACAGTATACATTCTTTATAGTATGCAAGATTAGGGTTGGTGCATCCCAAATTGAAGTATATATAAAGTATGTTGGGAAACCTGTTGTCATACTTTTTTGCAATGGACCCTTTTCAAATTTCTGCAATTGAAATGTACAGTAGAAGTGAACTATAGTGGCGTAAACTTGTGTAGAGGTCGTTGGGGGCTAATGTAGTGCAATCATGACTATGAAATTTGGCTAACGATTAAATGTCAAACAAATTGTCATATATAAATTTTTAACTTGGAATCATATAATAAAATAGGAATATATGATTTCCTTTAAAAGGAATATTCTGGGTTCAATACAAGTTAAGCTTAAATCAGCAGCATTTTTGGCAAAATGTTGATTATCACAACATTTTATTTCGGCTCGTTCCTCCTCTTCTTTATAAAAAAAAAAAAAAAAAAAAAAAAAAAAAAAAAAAGGCAAAAATCTGGGTTACAGCGAGAGATTTACAATGGAAGTGAATGGGGCCAATATGTAAATGTTAAAATTCTCACTCTTTCAAATGTATAGCCACAAGATGTAAACAATATGCATGATAACATGCATTTAGTGTAATAAAATTGCTTTACTTAACTCCGTTGCCATGATGACAACATAACGCTTAAACCCTAAAACGACCATGAAAATGATGATTTAAACAATTCTACATCTTAAATAAATACATACGTTTTAACAGAAGAATTTATGGAAGTAGTTTTAAAAATTTATAAAAAAGCTTTTCATTTCTTGCTTTAAACCCTCCAAAAAGTCCCTTCACTGTAATGTTGGTTTTTACCTTTTTTTCTTAAATGTATTTTTCTTTAAATATATTTATATTTATAAATATTTATCTTTTTCGCACCAAAAGCGAATCGTGTCGCTTTAGAAGACATTAATTCAACAGCTGGTGTCATATGCATGAAGTTTATGCTGACTGTCTGTGTTTTTGTAGCTTCAAAAGAGAAATCTCCATTCATTTGCATTATAAGGACCTACTGAGCTAAGATATTCTTCTATTTTTCTTCAAATGTGTTCTGGTGAAGAAAGAAAGTCATACACACCTGGGATATCATGAGGGTGAGTAAATAATGAGAGAATTTTCATTTTGGGGTGAACTATCCCTTTAAGTCATTAGTTTCATCATGTTCAACTTGAAATAAACCAAGAAAAGTTACTATGTAATGTGTTCTTAAGGCTTGTGAGACTTAAATCACAGTAATTACTGGATGGTTGTTGACAATTTGTAGTTAAAAAAAAAAAAAAAACACATTTTAAGTTTTGCTGTAATTAGTGTATTTTATCAAAATTAATTAATTAATAAAATATCTTAATTAAGAAGTCTGTGTAAAAACACCTTTTGGAAGATTGTGTTCCATTAAAACATGAAATCATCTAATCATTTGGTAACCGGTTGCTAACAGCATTATATCCAATAAGATTGCATTTATTTCCAAATATTTCTTCCTCAAAAGTACTAAAGGAATCACTAATGGAACCAGAATCGTTAAGAGGAATTGGAATCGTTAGTTTCCTCATGATTTCCATCCCAACTTGTGACTGTACTTTCAAAAAGTGTGACAAAAGGTCCAGAGCAATGCCTTGCTTCTTTAGACATCCATTGTAAGTGCATTTCCACTCATGTTTTTCCTTTGTTCTGACAAAGTGTGGGACGATTTTACATCGGTGGTAAATCGATAATGCGTAATTTGTATTTAGCCCAGAACATTCCTGTAAGCATCTTCTGTGTACAAAATTCTGATAAACATATTAAAAATAATGCATATTTGAAATCTTCACAAAAACATCTGCTCAATGTCGTTCTAACATCGACAGGAAATTGCACTGTAACGCATTATAAAAACTGAATTGTCCAGATGAAAACACAAACATTGAATGTGCTATCAGGGTAATGTGAAACCTGATTTGTCAAGGTGAGAGTGAGAGTGTGTGTGATAAAGATCAACAAACTGGAAGAAAAAACAAGAGAGGCAGATATGGATGCAGGCAAGAATAGTCACAAAGCTAGACTGTTGGGCGAAAACAGGTGAGCTGTGATTTAATGGATCCAAGAGGAGGAATGGATGCTGCCCCAGGGAGCCATCTAAAGGTAAAGAGAAGAAGGCAACCAGGCAGGACCTAAGAACAGGCTACCCCAGCCCTGTAGAGAGAGCCCTGAGCACAGTGCATCTCATTCCTGGGCCCTAGTCACACAGCAATGTCTCCAAGCACATTAACAACACAAGGCAAGAGAGGTCTTTTCATTGGCAGTGAACACACACACACAAATCACAAAGAGGGCAAGACAGTGTCCAAAACACAATGGGGACACGTGTGGTTACTCTCTGGAAAATGTCAACACTGCATTACAAGCATTGAACCTGACAACAATAAAAGGGAATTTGAAATACATGTTCGATATTTAAACACCTGTGGCTTGTGAAATCGGCTTACCTTAATTTCTCTGATTCTGCCTTTATTTCCTCTGAAAAGAAAAGGGAAAACAGAAAAAAATTATCACCCATTGGGGACCAACACAGTTGACTTATAGGCAGCTATAAATACAGACTTAATCAGACGGATGTCTTGTTCACGGTCTAGTCTACTGCCAGGAGAACACAAATGTTAGAAGATCAAGAGGAGCTTGTAAGACACGATGTAAGCAAATCTCAAGGCACACTTCGTTTTCTGAAAAACACCACCAAAAAACACATGAAAAACATCAGGCCTTTATGAAATGAAGAAAGTGTGAGTGGTGAAGAAAGCTTGCCGCCACAATGCTTGGGTGTTTGGGTTTTTGCTAGGATGTTACTATGTGGTTGCTAGGGCAATTATTGGGGGTTCCGGGTGGTTGCTAGGGCATTGCTAGGATGTTGCTATGTGGTTACTAGGGTGTTGTGGGTGGTTGTTTCAGGATTCCCACCCTTTTTGAACAATAAAATTTGAACTTTTCCCATTACCTTTTCAGGCAATTGTGATTACTGGAAACAGATTAAAAAATCATTTTGATTCAAACTGATTCGCTAATTAATTCAGACCATTTTGTGAACCATTTTGACCTATTTATTGACAAGAACTCACTCATAAACCGGACATCACAATGGCTTGCGAGCAAGTTTACAAGGGAGTAGCTAATTCAACGGCTGGTCTGGTGGAAGTTCCAGAACAGCTAAAATCACATACAGTACCTTTAAGCATGGACACCTTTCATAACTCTTATGCAGAAATTAGTCATTAACTGCATAAGAAATGCAATGATGCTGCTCAAACAAGAGCCTCTAAGTCCGAGATACTCGCTGCAAACTATTGAATGATTCAATATAATACAACCACTTTGCTCCGACAAATGTACATCGTGCTGATACTCACAGGTTAGGATCTCTGAACTTCAATCTGTGCTGGTGTCTTGAAAGTAGTTAAGACTGAATATGTTTATTCTGAGCAAGTGCCTCTGGTCACACAGAACAGCTGCAGTCATGAATGACTAAGTGCGCCGCACGGCAACAATGTAATACTGTAGAAAGAGCATTCACTTCCCCTACTCTCTGCAGCGAACAATGACGAGTAAAGCAGCATAATGGCATGCTCTCTCTGTCGACAGACAGCCCAGTCTCTTCCAAAGAAAACAGAAAAACTTAGCTGTGACTATTTTAGTATGAACTGTAATTCATGTTTTTAATCAGTATTAATTATCAGTTTTCATTTGATTCAGGTGCACTGACTGAAAACTTTCCACCGATTACCATATTTTAAAAAGTCTTCCCGTAATAAAATAAGGATATGGGGATATGAAGCATTCACCCAGTAAAGCATTCTAATAAGGAAAATAAAATAAGTAAAAATAAAGCAGAAAGAAAGTACAAATAAACCATCCCACGAAAACAGACTGGGAGAGAGGCACGATGGATACAACCCAGTTCGTCATCTGCGTGCAATAGATACTGAACCTGACACTCTCTCATAAGTTGGTTCTCAATTTTGCTATCAAATGCAGTGCAATGTATTGTATCTTGACATTCTGCGATTTGTATCATATCATAAAGTAGTCCTAGTCTGAATTGTGTATTTTGTTTAAAGAGAGACGAAAGAGTGTATATTCATAGTATTGGTCAAAATATTGGTTACAATGATATACAATAATGTCTACAATGATAAGGAAATAGATAACAGTATTATGTAGGTAGAGTCTGGTATGCGCATTCATGGCCCTGCACATTGTGCACAACCCATAAAAAACATGTCTTAATATAAACCAGAGTGATTCTGATCACAAGCATACTGCCGAGACCTCAGATTGGTTTGATCAAAGTAAAGTGGGTGTAGCCCTTGGTTTCAATGCAGCGGAGGATGCAGATGAGTTTTATCTGTTTTAGCGGTAAACTCTCCCTGACAAAACATGGAAACCATAGCAACATGACGATTTCCCAGAGAGCCACAACATGTATTATGTTACTGTTACTTGAAATTTCAATGCAGAGAAAACCCTTGGTCTAAATTTATCTTCTCAATCTATTGCATTAAGTCCATTCAGTGTGCTTATTTCTCTAAACTCCAGAGAAAGCCATGAAGTGATCTTGAGAAGGGTCAAGGCTTGAGCAAACAAATCAAGGAAAACAAAGCACAACCTCCGTATCACAGAAAAAACATCAAAGAAAAATATTATAGGACAGCATCCCATCTCAAGTTTTTGCCGAAATGCAGTTTTTTTTTTTTTTCAGTTTTGTTGCAATAGTCCAAACTCTATGGATCTTATTTCTCTTAGTTATACATATATTAATTGTATGTGTTAAATGCTTACAACAACTGTATAAATTGAAAATCAACACTACCTTAACCACTACAGTTGTTTCCATTTAGGCTGTCATACATTTATGCTCTACACATGCATCTTTGCATTGATGGGGTTTGTGATAATTAAGGGAACAATTCAAACACCAATGCTGCATCGCATTCAATTGGGAAAGTCGCAATTTCCAACCTCCTATCAGGAAAAGTTCAATATATCGCCACTAAGAAGTTAAACTTCCAACTTGAAAACTGCGGCGGAAATTTTCAAACTGATTTGACCAACATCCAGGTGTATGATGTCACTTGAACATGGCAGCACCAAGGAAGATATTGGCTGCAGAGTTATACAAAACTCTCACTTTTAAAGCAAATAAAAGTCCAATAAGTCGCAGCTCCTATTACAAAATAATAATATTACCTTGACAAACATTAAATTATCTTCCCTGCTGATAATCGTACACCTACAAAACAAATGCTAGCATTGCCAATTTGTTCCTTTATAGATCACCTTCTATAAGCAACAGACAAAAGCTATATCCATTAAAAAAAAAAAAAATTATCTATTCATTTTTAAGATTTACGGATTTCAATTGTGTCAAATTTACTTCTAACTGAACTGAGTTATCTTGTAGAAGTGTACACCTTATCCATTTGGAATAAATGAAGTATTCTAAAAACTTTGTAGACAAAATTAATACGTTTTAATTTAATCTAATTTTGCCAGGAATTGTGTATTTTTTATTATTATTTTTTTGAGTTTGTGCACACTTTATCCAAAAGCTTTTCTGCAAAAATTGTAGCACTATTTTCCCTGGAGCAACCTGGTGAAATGTCTTGTACAAGGGCACAGCGTCGATTGGACTGAAGTAGGAATTCCACAACTCACCATTTCATGGGTTGTGCTTGCAACCCGTCCTGCTCCTTAATCATTGGGCTACAATCAATCCATAAATCTCACAAACTTGATGAGTATTTCTCAACCCGATCTTACTGTCTGCCACACTGGTACAGTCTAACACTTGGCACCCATTATTCTCCTGAAATGCTGCCAGCGCCCACACTTTCTGAGTCGAAAATTGGGACAACATATTATGACACTGCGTAAATAAGTTTCTTTCAGTTATCATCAGCGTCAAAGGACTGATATGAAATCTGATGGTTGCACACAGTGCTCCAAATCTCCAACACAAGGTATGATAAATAAATAAACCTTCTGTTAACTCTATGAAGTGTGTAAATAAATTGCTGCAGTGGGGAATCTCTATGATCTCAGTTCAGTTACTGACAAAATGCATGCGTGTGTAGTGAACGAGATAAACAGATTTGGTGGTCCACTCGGAATCTGCAATGACCCACATTAGGAGGCGGTTCCTCATGTCCCCTCTCTGCTTTAGCAGGGCCTCCAGGACTTCTGTGAATCTCTGGACTGGGACACACAGCATTCCACATAGCCATGGGAAAATAAATGGACTCAAGCAGGCCTACTGTTTTCAGCTGTGAGTGAATGGGAGTGTCTTGAGATTTTGCTAGATGTGATCAGCACTAATTTTGTGACATTAGCCTATGGGAATATGGAGCTCTGTCGACATATACTTCTAAAGTATTTCTAGACTAACTAAAGTAGTAGACTAACTACTTCCAAACTTCTAGACTAAACTACATACAGGGTTTTGTCCTGCATTGAAAATTTCAGGCATAAAGCGGCAAAAGCAAGATGAATAAGTGCTAAATATGCTGCTAAATAAAAAAATAAAAAAAAGTTATATATTTTTTTTAATTTATTTATCACACATTATACATTTGCACATATACAGTGAAATTCTTTTTTTCACATATCTCAGCTAAGCTGGGGTCAGAGTGCAGGGTCAGCCATGATACGGCGCCCCTGGAGTAAATAGGGTCAAGGGCCTTGCTCAAGGGCCCAACAGTGGCATCTTGGCGGTGCTGGGGCTTGAACCCCCGACCTTCTGATCAGTAACCCAGAGCCTTAACAGCTTAGCCACCACTGCCCCTCATATTTCCCATGAGAAATATGAATCTCTCGCGTAAGTGATGCACTCTTCTTGAGTGGATCACATGCTAAACTGGGCTTCCCTCGATACACAGCGTATAACAAACCTCATATGACCAATTTGAATTTTACATGAGAATTTATTTTAAAGCACTATAGAGCAATTCAACCATTTCAAATGGCTACAAGCACTGCCATTCTGAAGAGCACTGATAAGGGGAAAGAGAAAACACCTGCACCAGCATCAATAACATGACTTTTCACATACACATCAACACATCCTTACTTACATTTATCACAGTAAACTTTAGATTTTTTTTTTTTTTCATTACAAATGTGGTAGTTGTATTAAATTAATTTTTAAAATGTGCTTAGGCTATTATTTTCTCATAACAAATAAACAGTTTATTTTTAAAGAAAGACTACCTAACTAACAACTGAGGAGCAATCCATGGTCTTAACTATGGTAAACACAAGGGCAAGTAGGCTACAATGTAGAATATAAATTATGAAGAAAGCCACGTGTAATATTGTAATACATTTCCTGTTCTAATGATGTTTGATATTAGGTAACAAACTGGCCTGGTTTGGATTCCTAAATTCTTAAGAGTCTGATAAAAGAAAAAAAAAAAAAAACATCTGTTATGAATTAGGAAATAAACATATTTACTATAGAAGCACAGTCCCAAATCAGTAAAGTGGTTTACTCATGAATATTATAACTAGCCCAACAGAAATAAGGTGTTAAGTTAGTTTGATTTCAACCAAATTAAGCCCAAACACAACCAAGTTAAGCCACAACACAACAGTAATAAGCCGCAACACGACTCGGCACACAGCACAGCACAACAAAAGTAAGAAGTGGTCGACCGATATATTGCAGATTCTGATAAATCGGCTGATATTCTGAATTTTTAAATTATCGGCACAGCAGAGATTTTTGCCCGTTTGGCATCTTAAGGCCACGAGGGTGCAGAGAATTGCCTGCTTGCATGTGAAAGTGTGTCTGAGACCTGTAAAGACCAATCACAGTTCGTTTTGTTGTTACGTGCCATCTTATTATTACAATAATAGACCATTTAAGCAATCCGCATATCAGAGCCACGATGCGTTAAAGTGCTCACCTGTTTCATTCTCCATCTCTCTCCTCAACAGTTCCCTGTATCTCTTAACTGTCTTGTCTAATGATAAAAAGGCAAATATCAATACAACTTCTATTATACTGTCTGCAAATATGCGGATATTTCGTTTAAACAGATGTCCTCACAAAAATCCAGCGTTTTCTTCCCGTCCAGTGCTCATCTAATATCTTCCTCTGAAGTGCGTATTCCATCAGCCAGAATCAAAACTTCAGGATAAGAATCAAATATTCCTCGTAATTCACAAATCATTATGGTCAGTCCGTGATAATCCAAGCAGGCGATCCACGGCGTTTAAACTCTCAGCAGATTGCTGCTGCTCTCGCTGGATCCACACGAGCGAGTGAGTGCAATTTCAAAGCAAAAGCGCTTCACGTGCACTGTGTAAATGCTATTTTCACTGTGTACTGTATGTGCAATTGGTTTGATTGGTTCTTTTATGAGAAAATGAGATTGCTAATGTGCAAATGCCATCCCATTGTTGCTGGACTACTGTGTGTACTGTCATGTCTTTCTAATATATTAACAATTTCTTCATGCAGAAATATTACTAAAATTTTATGACTAAACAGAAATCAGAAGAAACTGCTATCTACCATTTAAAATACAATCTTATTTTTTTTTAAAGAGAATGTTTATAAGTTTTGTGTGAAATTGAGTAAACATAGTGCTAAATAAGATGTATTCATTTTTTTAGCAATTTTATGTTTATGTTATTTACTATATTAAATTGTGAAATATATATCGGGATTGTATCTGCCTATTGGCCACCCTGCTCTCTGGATATTGGCATCGGCAAAAAAAAGACAAACAAAAAAAAAAAACGCTAAAAGTAAGCCACAACGCAACAGTAATAATCCACAACACAGGTAACATTCATGTCTATGACACAAATGTTCTGACAAATTATGTACCAACATTAGATATTCGTCTGTTTCGTGTACTGTACATGCGCACTCTTCAAAAACGCCACTTATGCATATAGCCTAAGCTGCTCTCTCGGAGAAATCTACGTAACCCCTAACGGCACACGTATATCACCCAGACGTCTATTTGATGTGTGTTTACATCCGGAAGATGTATTTTTTGTTGTTTGCTCATCTGCAATATGTCTTTAAGATGTTTCCTCATAGATGTCAATAAGACATTCAGCAGATGTCTTTGAAACGTTTAGGATTTAGAAAATTTTGTAAATCTGATCTTTTAAAGATGTTTAGCAGATGTTAATTAGATCATGATGCTTTCCAGATGAAAAGATCTAAAACAGACATCTCAAAGATGTACGTGTGCTATCTGGGACATTATCACATGGGAAGTCAGCATGTTGTTTCCAAGAGTCCTGGTACCCTAGGATCGACCATGTTATGCCGACTCAGCTGACAAGCGGCATCTCCATTAAACTTTTTTTGCATTGACTGAAAACAATTCTCTTCACAACTCGCTTTTGGCAGGTCCCCCCCCCCCCCCATGGACATTTTGAGGCCAAAACATTAGGGGCTGAGGGAATCCACTCACCCCACCCCCCGTTTATTATTATAATTACAAGCCAAAACAAGTAAAAAGAAGTTCAAAATAATGAAGAATAAATAAATAAATAATAAGAGCAGGGGGCCTGGGTAGCTCAGCGAGTATTGACACTGACTACCACCCCTGGAGTCGCAAGTTCGAATCCAGGGCATGCTGAGTGACTCCAGCCAGGTCTCCTTAGCAACCAAATTGGCCCGGTTGCTAGGGAGCATAGCGTCACATAGGGTAACCTCCTCGTGGTCGCTATAATATGGTTCTCGTTCTCGGTGGGGCGTGTGGTGATTTGTGCATGGATGCCGCGGAGAATAGCATGAAGCCTTCACACGCACCATGTCTTCGCGGTAATGCGCTCAACAAGCCATGTGATAAGATGCGTGGATTGATGGTCTCAGACATGGAGGCAACTGAGATTCGTTCTTCCGCCACCCAATGTAATTCTGGTGACTTTTGGAGCAGCATTTCTACATTTTCAAAACATCTCTAGACTTAAATGATTCATATGAAGTAGTTAAAGTTTCTCACATTGACCTTTAAAAAAAAGTAGGCAGCTGTGACAGTACCGTGGTTAAGTGATGGTAATATTATGGTATTTTGATATAGCCTATATACTGTTTACAGGATAGGTATCTGAAGTATCTCAGTACTCTTGAGTGATTTAAAACAAAATTTTTAGCAACCAAGCAGCTGGAACCTTTTGAATAAAACTTAATTTAATTAACACCTTATTAGGGCTAGTTACTTATTACAGGACTAGTTATAATAGTCTGACTGTAGCCATGAGTAGACCACTAAGCTGGGACTGTGCTGGTGAAAAATTTGTTTTCCTACTCTATAACAGATAGTATTTTCCTTTCATCAGGCTCTTAATGATTTAAGCAATCTTTCGGAATATCTAAAGGCAAACAATGCCATTTAAAAAAAAAAATCTATTTAACAGAACATATATTACACAGGAGGAAAAATGTGTCCATAATTTGTCCATAAGTCTTGGAGGTCACGATTTTAAAGTCCGTTTTGTACTTGCCCTTATTTATAATAAAATGTCATATAAGCACAGGAAAGACCATGGATGGCTCCTCATTACAGTGGTTAGATAGCTAGTCTTTCTTAATTTAAAAAAAAAAATTTTTTTATAAATACACATAATAAATTATAGTATTTTTTATGAAAAAATAGTAGCCTAAACACATTTAGAAACTTTAACTACAACTGCCTCTGTAATAAAATTAAAGTCTAATAGATTCCTCTATTAGAATATTATTTAACTATAGCATATTTATACATTTAATATCAAAAGACCACATTTACAATCCACTCAACACGCATTTGTGCTGCATGGCTGAAGCCTGGTTTTCGCACAAGTGTGACGCGAAAAACAATTCGGGGCTAGACCAAAATCATTCGGAGCTCGAGCCTTGAATGTTTTGCCCTAGCGACGCCCCTGGGGGTCACTAATAGCCTGCCTGAGCAACCACTGCTAACTACACTCACAACTTCACCCACCCAATGTCCACAACTCAGCACACACAAACCATTCCCCCTTTGAAAGCTCACATGTTCGTTCAACTCAAGGCCATTTGTGTGTGTGTTCCGAGCTGTAGCAGAAATCAAACTGTTCCTGAATTCCATGCGCATTCTCCCTGCTCATGTGGGCCTCAACACAGGAAAGCTGGCTCAGCCCCAGAAGCACCATTAGCCAAATCATAGAAATGACCTTATTATCATGGTCACTCTCTGGTCAAAAACTAAAATCTTGAAAATCTGGATGATCCTAACTTTCCTTGGTGCATTCATGAGTTTATGAGAGAAGTAGAATGTCTGTTTCATGAAAGAATCACTCCTTTGAGTTTAATCTTTTCAATGTATTATTTGATCCAGTTCACATAACCGGTCTTAATGTTTCACAAGTAAATAACCTCTTAAATTGAGATATTTTCCCATTCTGTGAGAACCTTACAAAACAGTCCTGCATGAAATGGAACACCGTAAATCTATGAAACAAATCCAATGTGAATTATTTATTAGAGCCATGTTGTGGTGCTGATGGTGGATCGGAGATAATTGCACTATGCACTATGGACAAGGTCTGACAGTCCTGCATGATGAAATACTGTAAAATTTGTCAAATTATGACACTACTAGCATCTAATCTGCACAGAGCACACCTCAAAGAAAGGACACGGCGCAATTCATGTAAACCAAACCTTAACCCAAATAACTGATGCAGCAGAGCTACTTGGCCCATCTAGAATGACCATGTTCACTCTGGATGATCTTACAGAGTGATTGTACAGCTGATGGTTACACATTTACAACATCCTAGGGAAAAAAAAAAACATCAGTAGTTCTTCATCAAATCCAGTACACACAAGGAAATAGGGATGTAACGGTTTCAAGGTATACCTCGGTTTTTAAAACAGATGGTTTTCATACTGTTGACATCACACACATTGTATCCACAATATTCCTGAGTCCTACGATGCTTTGCGGGCGATGTGGGCGAAACTTCTGGATAAGTGTAAACAATCGTTATGTTATGTACTAACGCAGCATTAAAAATGACAGAAACTTGAGAACAACTGATCACAGAATAATAGCGTGGCGGTACTGTTCTTCCCCAACTGTCTGTTAATGATTATGAGTTTGAGGATGATGGCCAAATATCGCAAATAGAAGCATTTTAGTTATTTTATTGAGTTTTTAATCCATCAATGGAAGAACCTGAGCAGACTAACCTGAAAAGCTATGTAGCCTATTAGCACCTTCACAGCTGTTAAGTTGGACATGTTTTGAGAACTGTAGATAATTGTTTATTTTAAAGCATATATTGAGTCTAGTCAGAACCTGAAGAGTTTGTTGTAGCGAGATTATGTACTTACTGCAGATACAGGAGGTCCAGACAGCAGGATGCTCGTGTATTACAGGACTCAGGCAATGAGACTGTCATGCTGCCATTTTTCAGATAAAATACAATTATTTTATGGGAGATGAATGTATAGTAAGCTCAATCTAGCTTTATAATTGTTAGTTTAAATACATAATATCCGTATCTAAATGCTATAACCTACATTAAATGTTTTAGTGTCGAATGAACAACTGATCATGTTGATAGATTGAATTTATTGTTCTTGTGTTGGAAATAACGATGTATTAGCAGCCACACAATATACTGTACCGTACAAAAAGGACTACACACAATACAAATAAACATTTAATTGGACATACATTATAAACATTGTACACAAACGTTCAATGTTCTCTGTAAAGCAACTATAAAACAGTGTGTGTTATTATAAGCACTGTACAAATACATTTAATTGATACTGAATTAATGTCCACACTGTTTTCCAAATCACCTTTTCCCCTTAAGGGAAGACAAGCACATTCTGCAAAGACACTCAAAAGAAAGTAAATTGCTGGCAGGAAAAATGCAGGAAAGAGGAAAATCATAATACAATTAATTTCAAACGTGATAAAACATCTCACTACTGTACATGTCAAATATAATAATTATGGTCTTTCACTGTAGAATTATTCATTTAGCATCACAGCGTGAAAACAGTTGAAAACATTGTTTCTACTCACAGACAGTTCAGGAAAAACATTGTTGCTTTTTATACTCTGTAATAATGCCATTTCAATACATGTGAAGCATAGCCAGGTCTCCTAAGCAACCAAATTGGCCCGGTTGCTAGGGAGGGTAGAGTCACATGAGGTAACCTCCTCGTTATCGCTATAATGTGGTTCGTTCTCGGTGGGGCGCGTGGTGAGTTGAGCGTGGATGCCGCGGTGGATGGCGTGAAGCCTCCACACGCGCTATGTCTCCGTGGCAATGCGCTCAACAAGCCACGTGATAAGATGCGGGTTGACGATCTCAGACAGGGAGGCAACTGGGATTCGTCCTCCGCCACCAGGACTAAGACGAATCACTACGCGACCACGAGGACTTAAAAGTACATTGGGAATTGGGCATTCCAAATTGGGAGAAAAAGGGGAAAAATCCAAAAAAAAAAATAACAAATATGTGAGGCATTCACAAAAAAGATGCTGAATAGAAATGAACAAACTCTCAAAATTTCTAATGAACTTTAAGCACATGTACACACACCTGTTAGCACAATAATGCTATCGTTTATGTAATTCATTGCACTCCGTTTCTGGACGTCTATCATAGCTGGACCGTAACGGTGGATAGTATTAGTAATCCCCGCTGTTGACTTCTTGCCAATAAAGTGAAAAGAGCACACAAACAAATTATTCCGAACTTTTTCAAACAGATGTTCCTATGTCAATACTTCTGTAGGCAGCCGATGGAAGCACCAGCACCTGGGACAGGAGGGCTGTGCTTTGCGAGTGGTTTCTGATCATAACATTTCTGTTTTAGACTAAATTTACGTTTTGCTTGATTATTAGGATAACCATTAACTGCACACATTGTCCGGGAAATTTTAAAGACATCTTAAAACATTTAAAATGCAAGAATCTAACCGTATAACACGCAAGCAAGCAGTGACCGGCTACACACAAAATGCCAACCAATCGCACTTCCGCTAGCCAACCAGAAATTCCGCCCACCTAGCGAAATACAGTGGACTTGCCCAGAATAGTGTGGATTCCATGAACAAAGTGATTTTCTTTTTCTGACCTTTTCCAAAATTCAACATCATTTAAGACAGAATCATCTACATTTACAAAGCAACATATAAACTTGACATGATAAACATTTTACCTTCAACTGTCACTCCTTTTAAAAGGCCACACACGTGCTGCAAGCACAGCACAGACATGTCAGAGCCTGAACCTTTATTTCCCCCACGAAAGTGGTTGAATTCCACAGTGTGGGAATATGTTGGGTATGTTAAAATCCCACAAGGAACTATTAATGTTTCTCAGTTACCCAGTTTATTGAGGTTTGTCGCAAAAAAGTGTCTGCTTAAGCAGGAAACACTTCAAACCTGAAGTATCATCTTCGCGTGCATCATCCCCAGAATTTGCGGAAATGAATGTGAAAATTCAGTATATAGTATAATAAAATAAAGACCCCTTTCATAAAAAAAAAAAAAAACACCAGATGCCATGCAGTTTTACATGAATTGTAATGACTCATTAGGTTTATATGTAGGCTAACATTATGTTTGTGCTTTCTGACACACTCACAAACACATCAAAATGGATTGATTTTAATAAATTAATCTGCAAAAGAACAATTTGTTCAAGTAGGTACTGTTTAGAATCCAACTAAATTATAACTAAATTGCAAAAGAAACCAATTACTGAATCAAAAGCATATTTGAACTGTTAACCTGAGCATAAATCATAACAAGTATTAGTTTTTTGTTGTTGTTGCTAAATTTAATTTCTTAAAAAAATAATTCAAAATGAAGTTCAAATTAATGGCATACAAAGAATTTTTTTTTAGTCTAAACTGAGCTATAACTATATACTGTAATAAGGGGCGGTCACACTAGTATTTAAGCAAACAAAAATGTTTCGGAAAATGAAATGGACCAGGATATGGAGTCAAGCGAAAGAGCTTCAGGTTTTAGTAAACAACACTTCACAAATAACAATACATTTATTAAATATGTTGAAATATATCATCTACTCACTTTCCAGCAACAATTAAAACAGCTTTGAAATATGTATCCTTTGAATCGAGCCAAGAGGTCAGTGTGTGATGTTTCAATCTTCTATTGGCCACGTGACTTCTCGTCATCTAGATTTGCAGTTCAGAGTTCACCAGGCTTGAATTTTGGTACGCAGCGTTGTACAAAATTTCTTTGCATTGCGTTTCTGGTCTCCCACGTACAGATGCTTTTGAATAGGAGTGAATGGAGCGAAAAGTGTATTTTGACCGCCCCTTTAAACTGCTAATAATATTATTAATGCACCTTAATGCCATTTAACTGTAATACAGTGATATTTTTTGTGATGGTTATAATATCCTGAAAATCTAATACCGTTACAGCCCTACAAGGAAAATACGGTCATTTCTTTAGTTCACTTGCGCAACCATCCCTAAAAGTGTCAAAGCATGTGTGCGAAGCACAAGGTCATGGGCCTTAGTTATCTTTGCAGTAACTAAGGCTATGTTCAGATGGCAGGCAAATCAGATTTTTTCTCAAATCAGATCTTTTCAGGCAGACTGTCTGCACTATTAATTGCAAGTGATCAAATCAGATTTGCGCATTCAGACATAACTAACCTATCAGCATGGGTTGCTTTGGGAACGACGTAGGCATACCCACGTGACGATGCTTTCAAAACAGATGCGGGAAAAATGGAGATGCATCATCTCGCTCTCCAAATAAGCGCCCTGTCCAGTCGTGGTGCAGAACTCCTCCATCGCACAAGAAAAACTCAGCAACGGAGGAGACTGTTAAATATTATGATGTTCTGTGCTGCAGTCACCAATTTTTGATGTCATCATTGTGTGTCGCGTTAAGAGTGACGCAAAAGACCATTTGAAATCCGATTTGAGCAGCCAGAGAGTCCGGACTGAGACGCATATGAAACAAATCAGATTTAAATTGCATTTGAAACCACCTCCCGATGTGGTTTGAATCAGATTCGGAAAAATCAGATTTCATGTGGTTTTTTTGCTGTCCAGACTATCAAAACTCATCTGGATACAATCTGGATATGCAAAAAAAAAAAATAAAAATCGGATTTTTAGTGGCAGTCTGAACACAGCCTTAGACAGAAACTGAAGCACCGATTCCTTGGTCAGAAATGTTGGACCTGTGTGGTATTTTACAAACATCAAACAAAATCAAACATTGTCGTATATGTCAAAGATATCCGTGTTACACCTGAGACTATATTGGCTCTGGAGGTGTCAGTCACAGCTACAATGGAGCAGAAATAGCTTTACTTTCACTAGTAGCTCAGGCCACGGTGGGAACTGCTGAAGGAGCCGGTGGGCTGAGCGCATGCCGTGGCATGTCACTCTGTACAGCTGCGCCACGGGGAGTTTCACTCTGCAGGACGGCAGAAAGCACAGACTGTTGACAGTCTCTCCTTCACATTGGCAATAATTGCAGGGGAGCTCTGTTATTACATATTTCTATTTCACTCTCAATCTCAAGTCCAGAAATTGACTCTTAAGCCTTAAATATAAATATGCTAGGGATGTGCAAAACTACATATTTTCTAAATCGACCACTCGACAAATCAGTCTGAAGGAAGCCCTGAATAATTAGGCTGGTTTTGGTTTCACCTTATCCTGATCGAATGCGTACATCATCTTAAACAGGGTTTCTCAAACTTTTTCGAACCAAGGACCCCTTTCATAAACTCAAATTCTTTGTGGACCCCCGATCCCACATACCACCACAGCTAATATGATATTATTTACTAAAAGTATAAAAATGATCTCAGTAATGAGTTCCAAAAAGTTTTAATACATATGAAGCTTGCAGAACGGCCAAGCATGCATTTGGTTTTATGCTTGGAAATGTTTTATTCCATTGTGTTTTAATAAGATTGTAAGATTGTGTTACTGTGTTTGATGTACACTTAAATGTACTGCACTTTTGTCTACACTGAAGTGCTTTATAAATAAACTTGACTTTGACTTACATCCAGCCATTGTACAGCAATTTACAAATGAGGAATAAAAGCACAAGTGATTCATTGCGTAGAGAGCAAGAACAAAGAACCATAAAATGAAGTTAGGGAGACAGTCCGTTGCTCATTTCTGGTTTTAGCGCCATCCGCAGGGCGAAGAAACATCATCGAGAACACTACAAAGCTCAAACATTACTGATTTTTACTTCATAAAGGCTCTCTCTTCTGTTCGACAGCGAACGTGACACGATTTATATTAATGTAAATGACAGTTATACTGAAGTGGAAAGTTATATACTGCACAAATAATGAAATTAATATTGGCCACTATTGGACAGATCGTATGGTTCAAGTCAGGGTAACTGTGTTAGGAAATATTATCGCATTTGACATGAAGCTGGACCGTCAATCATCATATTATACTAACTTATAATATGACAGTAGCATACTTTATCTAGCAAGATTAAACAAAATAATTATAAGTAGGCTATATACACTCAGAAACGGGGACCTTGCTAATCCAGTGCTGGTCAGCTGTGGTTTGTGAATATTCACGCCCATTGTGGTCGATAAAACTTTAAATACACGTCATTAAATCCATTCTCTTTTTTATTGGATGAAGTAATAGCTCCGTGTCTCAATGTATGATGGATACTGTCCACTGTCATCCACAGAAACTCCTGTAAAT
Organism: Myxocyprinus asiaticus; assembly: GCF_019703515.2. Taxonomy (NCBI): domain Eukaryota; kingdom Metazoa; phylum Chordata; class Actinopteri; order Cypriniformes; family Catostomidae; genus Myxocyprinus; species Myxocyprinus asiaticus. Next base: position 19,974,487 of record NC_059387.1, read on the forward strand.
AACAAGTGTAATTCCCCTCGAGTCATCTAGAAGCAAGATTCATTCACCAATCAGAGAATTTGCTGCGGCTGCTACCATGGGAATAAGCGGATTTCCACTGCATTCCAGAATCTACAACTTTTTTAATTGGGTGTTTGAATACATTGTTCTAAACTTCGTATTTTTATACTAGTCAAAAGCTTTGAGTATTTTTTATTTATTTTTATTTTTTTTTTGCTTATTTGATTACAACATTGCAACACAATGTTCACAATCCCCACGGACCCCCCTGGCTATTTGAAAAAGACCCCCAGGGGTCCGTGGACCCCAGTTTGAGAAACGCTGGTCTTAAAAATGCAACGCTCATGGCGCAAGATGCTTAAAAAGAACAGTACATGAACTTCCATCTGAATGTGTAAGGTGGCAGAATTTTGAAGGTTTCAACTAATCGACTAGCCAATTGTTTGACAACTAGTTGACCATCTGGATCCATGACACATCCCTATGATAAGCTTGCTTATCTTGTGTCCTGTGTGTCTATTTTGGAGAATGAGAGACAACTGCTATGGGACACATTCACCTGGGGGAAACAACTAATGGTGCATATTATCTGGAGCCAATTCCATCTTCAGACGCATGGAGAGGTTTGTTCTATCAATTATGCAAAAAGCTTTGACGGAATAAACGGTAGTGTGTTTTGTGGTAGACATGCTGCAGCTCCAATGTCGGGAAAAGATAAACAGTAGGGTCCTTTCGGAGTACTGCAGTACACCATGTGATCAGCACCAAGGCAACATTTGCACACTAATGCAGCAGCAACGACTGTAGTCTGCCAGACAAACCAAACAGCACCATTTTGCGAATGCCAGAGGGTGTATGATTGGAGTCCAAACAGACACAGCAAGGTGGAGTTTCATTTTTCAACATGTTGATGAAAGGCTCGAGACATGCTGCTACTCCTCTTCTCATTCTTTCTTGTGTAGAGTCATTCTGCGCTGAATCTTTGAGCTAAAACCCAGATACAGCCCAGCAGAACTCCTTTCATGAGAACGTCTGGGTTTGAATCCCTCCAGCTACTGGAGAACTCTAATCTGCAGCCCAACTCATCCAGTGAAAGTGCACAGTGGATTTCACACATTCCCAGATCAAGGCCCGAAAGACACTACTGAAACTGATCGGTATTCAGTTTTGTGTGTTCAATTATCAGGGTACAGGTTGTGATTGGAGCACAGAAAGGTGGTCCTAAAAGGGCAAAGTTTACCAGAAGCATCATTTACATTTAGATTTATGCATTTGGCAACCACTTTTAATCCAAAGCGACTTGTGGTGCATTCAAGATATCAATTTTTTTATCAGTGTGTCGAGCATCAGAGCTTCCCACTCTTATTCTCAACGGTGGCTGCTGTTACTTGAGAGTGGTGATGTTTAATCAACTTACTCCTACTAAGGAATTACCATTTCAAAGCACACATAGACATTCACATTGCTCCAGCATGCTTGACACACAGAAAAAAAAAAAAATAAAAAAAAAAAAATGTAAATGAATTTCTTTCCTTACAATCCTAGTAATTTCTCTTAGCCTCCCCCTGGTTAGGGTTTGGCAAGTTCTGTGACTTAAGAACGAAAAATGCGGCAGACAAGGAGAATTAGATGGCACTAGTCCTTACGGGAAGGTGTTTTTTATGGCAAACAAATGTGCTAGAAAATAATCAGTATGGAATATTGCAGGGTTGTATGTAAAAGTTGTAAAACGTTACTTTATAGAAATCTTGCAAATCTCTCTTTGGGCAATTATTAGAAGAGGCTTTATTCACGTGAACAAAATCATACAGGCAAACTTGTTTTTTGAAGAGCAATTCTGCACCTTCAAACAGAATCTAAAATCGAAATCAGTCAAGGGAAGTATAAGCTCGAAGCAATTCTCACCTGGGCTGTACTTTACCTGTCAGTAAAAGGAGTAAGTGTAAAACAGAAAATGGGCGCGGAGTCTGGTGTACTGAAGCTTAATGGAATGCATGAGCTCTGTTTGAACAAAAGGAGCCCTTAAATATTTCAGCCCACCCTGATGCTGCGATCTCAAGGCCTAAGAAATACTCTATGCACTGTAAACCCTAATGTTGTCATTACTGGAAAAATCAAGTTGACTTAAGCATTACTTGAAATGTCAAGATTTGGGCTCATAACTCAAATATCTATGTCCATTGAATTTATCTTAAAAATCTTTAGAATAAAGTGTTAATAGCTCAAACGATACGAGTACAAAATTGAGGATATGGGGAATACCCGTAATCCCTCGTGCTTGAATTATTTAATTATGTTTTCTTGGTCAAAGGGAACTTTTGGGGTTATTAAGAATTTATAGAAGTTTAAGCTTTTTTGTATTATTATTTATGTTGTTTGGTGGAAATAGTTGTTTCATGTGATGACACTATTAGGGTGATCCGTGTCCTCTTTGGTCAAGTTGGACCGTTAACTCTATTTCAGTTCACCTTGTGCTTGTGCAACTGAAGTACAGTTATACAGTATATGCACTTCTGTGGAGAATTAAGTTTATTTAAATCTTTTGTAAGTCGCTTTGGATAAAAGCATCTGCCAAAAGAATTAATGTAAATTTAAATGTTAATGTTTGACCAAGAATCGGTTAATCTTCTTTATTTGAGCTGTGTTATTGTATGACCTAAATTTCAGTCAGTTCAACTAAAATTATTAACTAGAAACAACAATGTTTAAATAGCAAATCTGAGTCAAGTCTACTTGCATCTAGTTACCTTAACATTAATAGTTAAGTAAATTCTATATGAACACCAAGTGAAGTGAACTTAATTAAACACATTTTGGAGACGCCATTACTCAATTCAGCTGAGGGAATGAGTTTACTCAATTGAATAAAGTCGACTTATTAGGGTTTTCAGTGTGCACAAATGTGAATGCAAACCCTTCTAGCTCTATTTCACACATTATTATATTGCAAAATGTGTCCAAACATAATTCATAAAGCAACGCAAGTACGCGTGCCATTTTTGTAAATGGTCTTCATCTACAGCCGGTTGTCTCTTATAGGTCAACTATGGTCATGAGGGAGCAACAAGCAAGTTTGACAAGCAGGTGAATTTAAGTTTATTAAACTGTCAGCATGTTTGTAGCTAGCTACATGAATAACAACACATCTGGTTTAATGGTACAGGCAGCTGAAGGTACACTCTATCGCCCCCCTGAGCACTGAGGTTTGTTACCGCAGTAACGCAAGAATGCAAGTAAATGCTGCAATCATGTCTTGTTGGAATTCATTATAGATAAATGTATTTGCGTAGCACCTTTTAGCAATATAGTACAAAGTGCTTCACAAAACATAAAATCAAAACATACGCAATATATAAACAACCCATTCACTGTGTTATATTGTATTTACAGTAATTACGAGATCTGTTCATGTCCTCGGACTGAGAAATTAGCACTCCTGGTAACACTGGCTTTAATAAAATGGCAAAATAATTTAAACAGAAATACATGTAAAAAAAACTTTAACTGATGAGGCCATTGGCTTATTGGTTCTTTTACATGACGTCCCAACTGTGAAGTCGGAGCTTTCATAGAATTCTGAGATTACAATTTATAATTACATGTTCTACAAAGAAATGAACGTTTTATAATGTAGAATCTCCAAATAACAGTCATTCCGACATGACATGAATGCACCATTAAGTATGTGCATCATAACACACAATTGCATTGCACTGACCAAGCATTTGCGTGGGTGTACTTGCATGTGTTTCTGGCCTATAAGCTGGTCTATTCAGAGCAATGTGGATTTCCATGCTGGTCACTGCTGTTTTATGCTGTTAGTGCTGGTTTGGTGCTATTCTAGTGATGCTATACCTGCATAACCATGTTGTTTGTCTGTAAAATGTAGCTGTTATAGCAGGTGAATCAGCATAAACTTTCTTTTGATGCTGTTTCACCAAGGCAGACTTGCTGGTTTAGCTAGTTAATAAGCCTACTGGGGACACCAGCATTCAAAACACAACATGCTGGTGAACAACAATGCTGATCTTTTCAACAGGGTTTCCAAGTACTGTAGAGGTCGAACGGTGCAGATTTTTTAATTGCCACTACCAATATCCAGAGAGCAGGGTGGCCGATAGGCTATTATAATGCTGATGATTTATCACACAATTTTATATAATAAATCACATATACATAAACTGGTTAAAAATGTATTAACTTTTATTCAGTATTAACTTTCACATCAAATTTTTACTTTGTAAAAATAAAAATAATAAATCTTTAAAACTGTGTGATTTAGAAGGTAGATAGCAGTTTCTCCTGGTTTCTGTTTAGTCTTCCCATTTTAGTAATGGTTTGCACAAAGAAATTGTAATATGCTACATTAAGAAGTAGTCCAGCAACCAGACAGTATGAGCGCACTAGCAACTGCGTTTTCTCACAAAAAGGCCAAGTCAAACTAACTGTAGGCTACATACAGTGAATACGACATTTACTTATAGCGCACATGAAGCGCTTTCACTTTGAAGTTACTCTTATCGCTCTTGTGTGGATCCAACGAGAGCAGCAATCTACTGACCACCTCCAGTTTATTTGGCCCGAATCGCCTGCTTGGAGTGTCATGGACTGACTTGTCTCACAACATTTGTGAGTCAGAGGGACAACGTTTTGATTCAGGCTATTATAAAGCACGCTTAAGAGGAAGATATACAAGCGCTATACAGGAAGAAAACAGATTTGCGCAAGTTTTGTGAGGTTTGTGAATTAAATCAGTTAATATGAAATATCAGACAATTTATTGATATTTGCCTTTTTATCATCAGACAAGACAGTTAACATTTAAAAGGAACTGTTGAGAAGAATGAGAGAGAGAATGAAACACCCGAGCACTTAAACATCATGAGCTCACACGTGTCTGTCGTGGCTCTGATATGCGGACTGTTTAAATGAGACTGTATTGCACACCGGTCTTATTGTGGTAACACAAAGGCACGTAACAACAAAACGAATTGTGATTGGTCATTTACATATCTCAGATGACACCTTCACATGCAAGTGTGCACTTCTCTGCGCCACTGCAGCTTAAGAAACTAATAAACCCAACAGGAACATTCATCAGCCGATGCCGATAACTTAAAAATACAAAATATCAGCAGATTTATTGGCATCACCAATATAAGGGTTGACCACTATAGCCAAGAACAAAGACAATGTAGCTAAAATAAAGAGATATTCCTGTATAGTCTTCTTTACAAGAACAGGTAGCCATTAGAGACCCTACACAGTTTCATTTGACACAGCTTCCCTTGATAATATTGTCATAGAGCCCTTCTGTTGGTCCATGAAAGTTAAACAACATCAGAGGTATCAAGCATCCGCCCACCAATCACACATATACACACACAAATGTGACCTTTACAAGTGAGCTACAAGGAGCTACAAGCTCTTCTAAATCTCCAGTGGCTGTAATTACATTTGGGGCCTGCGCAGGAAATGCTTCGGAAGGTTGTCTGGACAACACAACATGTGGGGCATGAGGGTGGACCTGGTGTCGCCCTGCCAACTAATCACACCAAATTGTGACAGAGAGTGCAGGTGTGTTTGACAAGACAAATTTGTCTTTTTAAAATGCCATGTAAGCACTTTAAATACCGGTCCGTTTTTTTTCCGAAGTAGGTCTAACAAGACCTCTATATTGCAACAATAATTGCGATATAATGTGGCTTTGCCCAGCATGTATACATGCTAATCGGACCTCAATTGGCTTGGCGTTGTGTGCATGCTCTGAAAGACTCGCAGTATGTAATCCCCGTACTTCCCCAGCTGACGTCCTTCCTTCAAATATACAGTATTCCATTAAACATTGTGTCATGTATACTTGTACAGACAGATGAAGACTGTAGCTCGACTATGCAAAAACCTGCTGTAGATTGACTATAACGGTACATTAGGGATGTGCCACATACGTCAACTAATCGACTCATCCAACAATGGACTAGTCCCGCCCCCAACTATGGAGGGTAGAGTCACATGGGGTAACCTCCTCGTGGACGCGATTAGGGGTTCTTGCTCTCAATGGGGCGCGTGGTAAGTTGTGCGTGGATCGCGGAGAGTAGCATGAGCCTCCTGTGCTGTGAGTCTCCGCGGTGTCATGCACAGTGAGCCACGTGATAAGATGCGCGGATTGACTGTCTCAGAAGCGGAGGCAACTGAGACTTGTCCTCCACCACCCGGATTGAGGTGAGTAACCGCACCATCACGAGGACCTACTAAGTAGTGGGAATTGGGCATTCCAAACTGGGAGAAAAAAATTTTTTTAAAAGAAAGTTAAGGACTGTGGGTGGGGGTCAAAGGCTATTATCTCTCATTAGCTTTTGGCAGAACTATGATTAATTCAGCACCTGTCAGAGACTGAACGAGATACCTGAACTGAAAGGTGATGCATTATTTACAAAGGCCGGTAATGAAATACAGTGTCTGGTAAAAGAACTAAGGGAAGCTGACTTTCATCCAAAACCTGATCTTTTTTATTAAACGGCCAATTTCGTTTTAATGTACCACTTCAGCCAGGGCTTTGCATGAGAATTATTATGGCACAGGTTTCAAAAAAGGAGAAAAACAAAATATGGAGCAACAAAAAAAAAAAAAAAAAGAAGAGAGAAAGGGTGTACTCTGGCAGGGTCTGCAACCCATGACATCTTTAGAGCCATTCCAGACACCTGTGCAAATATAGACCCACTGTTACAATAAAGCAAGGGCCACAAAATTAAATTCATTCACCATGTGTACACAAAGGAACAATAGTCAACCAGTGGAGCTGGGATAAGCCAAACGGCACGGCCCCCAACAAAAGTAATTAATTCCACCTTCTTTATTAGGTGAGAATTATGAGAATCCCTTTCCCTTAATTGAATAGTTCACCAAAAAAATAATATTCTTTAATTAATAACATATTTTTTCTTTTGAGGAACAGAAACGAAGATATTTTGAAGGAGATGTAAATAATTCCATCCATATCCATGCAAGTCAATGGGGTCCAACACTTCCAAACTTCAAAACAAGGACTTAAAGGCAGCATAAAGGTAATCCATATGACTCGAGTGGTTTAATCCATGTCTTCTGAAGCAATACGATCAGTTTTGGGTGAGAAGCAGACCAAAATGCAACTTCTTTTTCTAATATAAATCTTGCCATGATGTCTTCTAGGCGTGATCATGATTTGAAGCTCAATTACACTTCCTTGCGCTTGACGCATGCATGGATATATTCACATCCCATCAAAATATCTTAATTTGTGTTCTGAAGAAGAAAGTCATACGAGCTTGAGACAGAATTAGGGCAAGTAAATGATGAGAGAATTATAATTTGTATTCCTTTAATACCGCCTTCAAATTCTTGGGGTCTTTAAACTATTTAATAACAATGACCATGTATTCTGCAATTCCTTAAAAATTACCAGCCAACTGGCCAGACATTTGCTAAGTGTTAATTTTGGACCCTGTCTTGAGCTAAAGGGTTTTAGTGCTGTCTCTATTACGTATTTAATGAAATCCAATTTAATGTATTAAGTGAATTAATAAAAGACACTATAAGCAGAGGTATCCAGTGGTAATGACATTACATCCCCTTCAGACAAAGCTCAATCTAAACCCATTCAAAATATTCAAGACCTGAATGTGTCGAACAAACTAAAGCACACAGCTTTTGCAAGAACAGGCCTCCTGATTACTCAGAGTTTTGTTAAAGTTGATGTACATTTAGAAATGAGGATGAGACGTGTCCCCGGGCTCTCATCTATTTAGTCTGAATAGAAGATGCTTTTACAAAAAAAGATAAAACAAACTTGTTTTACCTGGTCTGCGACTATTTATTGTGCTCAAGGAACAAGAAAAACTCCTTAAGTCTTAAGACTGTCATTATGTAATCCATCTATATATTCTGAAGTTTTCACCACTCACTTTTCATAATGAAACATGAAAATTCTTTACTCACATCCATGACGTTCCAAATCCATATGACTTTCTTTCTTCCGTGGAACACAAGAGTTGAAATTGTGAGGAATGTTGACGCTGTTTTTTTTCCATCCAATGAAAGTGAATGGTGACGGAGGCTGTCAGACCCTAATATTCTTCTCCCTTACGTCTCTTTTTGTGTTCCACAGAAGAAAGAAAAGTCATCCAGGTATGGAACAACATGAGGGTGAGTAAATGATGACAGATTTTTTTTATCACATCTCTAGATAACACTCTAAACAGTAATGCAATTTATTTTACTGAAATTCCAATATATACAGGTACACATGAATCAGAGACAAGTGCTCCTTCCTCAATGTAGATTTCAGTATGCTCGATAAAGCTCAAATGCAAGACTTTGCTAGTGTGGTTTCAGCAGAGGTGCTTGACCTCCTCCTGTGAGACAAATGAACTGAGATTTTACAATTACAGCACGATTTCTCTAAAGTTCTCTGACAGATGCTTTCATAACTGACATCAAAGCAAAAGGCCAAATGCTATCCTGAATGCACAAATCAGGGCCCAACAATCCTTCACTGTTTGGCAGCAAAGCTTCATAAATAAATGCAAATCAAATATTGTAATATGATGTGACTCACGGCATTTTTTTTTTCTTGTTGATAAGGGGAATACAGCTGCATTGAGCCAGTTAATTAATAATAGCTATACTCTTTAATCATTAACTACTATTTATATCCAGATGCCTATTTTAATATTATGTAAAATATGACAGTTGCTGTTGAATATGTCAGTCCTTCATTTCAAGTAACCAGAGTCCTTATTTGCTTGGATAAGGCCTGTGCTCAGAACTTTGTCTTTGTGGTGTAAAAACACAGCTCACTAGATATGATTTAAATTATTCACTAACCAACTCAGAGAGAAAGGGTTCACAGTTTTCCCTATGTTTGCCAAGCGGCATGAAATAGATTAAACTTTCTACCTCTACATTAGACTGTGAATGTCCTTTAGATCTTTATTTCTCCTTGTACGTGAACTGAATCATAGCTAAGATTTCTCTGACAATGAAAGGTGCTGTTAGGGAGACTCTCAAAAGGTCTGTCAAGAAAATGTCCTAGGCTGCATTTCCCAAAAGCATCGTAAGCTTAAGTAGATCGTAGAAACCATTAGCGGGGGGCCTGGGTAGCTCAGCGAGTATTGACGCTGACTACCACCCCTGGAGTCACCAGTTCGAATCCAGGGTGTGCTGAGTGACTCCAGCCAGGTCTCCTAAGCAACCAAATTGGCCCGGTTGCTAGGGAGGGTAGAGTCACATGGGGTAACCTCCTCGTGGTCGTGATTAGGGGTTCTCGCTCTCAATGGAGCACGTGGTAAGTTGTGCGTGGATCGCGGAGAATAGAATGAGCCTCCACATGCAGAGTCTCCGCGGTGTCATGCACAACGAGCCACGTGATAAGATGCACAGATTGACTGTCTCAGAAGCGGAGGCAACTGAGACTTGTCCTCCACCACCCGGATTGAGGCGAGTAACCGCGTCACCATGAGGACCTACTAAGTAGTGGGAATTGGGCATTCCAAATTGGGGAGAAAAGGGGGAAAAAAAGAAAGAAAAAGAAACCATTAGCGCAAATGGTCTCTATATGATCAAAAAAGCGATGCTTTTGGGAAACGTAGCCCTGGTCATTCACTGTAAACCCCAATGATGTCATTACTGGAAAAATCAAGTTCTCTTAATTAAACATGAATTGAAATGTCAAGTTTGGGGCTCAAAACTCAAATATTTCAGTTCTTTGAACTTATTTTTATTAAAAAATCCATAGACGAGATTTAAAAAATTCTAATTATAAACTGAAGCAATAAGGAATACACATATTGCCTTGAATTGCCTTTAATTATTGAATTATGTTTCCTTAGTCAAAGGGAACATATGGGCATTTACATAGTTCTTATTATGAATTCATAGAGGTTTTAGCTCTTTTGCAGTAGCCTTTTATTTACATTGTTTCATTGCAAATAATTGTTTAGTGTGATGTCACCATTAGGATGATCTGTGTCCCCTTTGGTCAAGTTGGACCCTGTTATCGCTATCTCAGTTCTCCTTGTACATGTGCAACTGATGTAGATGTATGCATTTCTGTGGAGAAATGGGTTTATTTTATTTTATTTTATTTTTTTGGATTTTTTCCCCTTTATCACCCAATTTGGAATGCCCAATTCCCAACGCACTTTTTAAGTCCTCTTGGTCGCGTAGTGATTCGCCTAAATCTCACCAAATTGGCCCGGTTGCTAGGGAGGGTTGAGTCACATGGGGTAACCTCCTCATAGTTGCTATAATGTGGTTCACTCTCGGTGGGGCGCGTGGTGAGTTGTGCACGGATGCCACGGTGGATGGCATGAAGCCTCCACACGCGCTATGTCTCCGCAGTAATGTGCTCAACAAGCCACGTGATAAGATGCGCGGGTTGACGGTCTCGGAGATTTGTCCTCCGCCACCCGGATTGAGGCGAGTCACTACACCACCACGAGGACTTAGAGCGCATTAGGAATTGGGCATTCCAAATTGGGGAGAAAAAAAAAAATTCTAATACATATATAAGGTCAAAAATGGCAAAAAAGAAACAGCTTTCTCTAGAAACTCATCAGTCAATCATTGTTTTGAGGAATGTAGGCTACACAATGCATGAAATTGCCAAAAAAACTGAAGATTTCATACAAAGGTGTATACTACAGTCTTCAAAGACAAAGGACAACTGGCTCTAACAAGGACAGAAAGAGATGTGGAAGGCCAGATGTAAAACTAAACAAGAGGATAAGTACATCAGAGTCTCTAGTTTGAGAAATAGATGCCTCACATGTCCTCAGCTGACAGCTTCATTGAATTCTACCTGCTCAACACCAGTTTCATGTACAACAGTAAAGAGAAGACTCAGGGGTGCAGGCCTTATGGGAAGAATTGCAAAGAAAAAGCCACTTTTGAAACAGAAAACTGTACTGTTGTACAATTATTTATTAATTTTTTTTTTTAGAAAATCACCAGAAATTAAAGAGTACCGCTATGATAAATAAATACTCTACAATTTAAACACTATATAATTTTTTTCACATTGTGGTAATGAAAATATCATAATGACCATCTTTTTTGCATTACAGTAATGAGAATGGGGGAGGGGAATGAATGTAACTGCCTTGAAAATAATACCACAATGTAGGCCTAAAAATTTAAAATCTTAATGGCCCTTAAAATAGACTTAATTTTCCAACATGCAAAATATAATTTCTTATTTGTTTCTTTTGATTTCAGACAGAGTAAAATAAGACCAGGATATTTTCTTGACAAGTTTTATAAGAATCGTCCCTTAAATGTGTTTCTGAATCATAAAAGAACCCCATACCTCATAAATGTCTCTGTCATTAAATGTTTTCAACCCAAGGCCCAAAAAGAAAAATCGACCTCTTCTTTAGTTCTTCAGTCAAATCTGTGCAAAACACTCTTTGCTATGCAGAAAAGCACTTTGGACCAATAACACTACATGCAATGTATGGTGCATGTGATTCCAGGAGCTTGGAAGCCATTGCGTCCATCCCCTTAAATAATGCACAGTAATCCAACTGCCAGCTAACACGCATGCATTATTGACCGCTGATAATGAGAAATGCATGACAGCGGTAGAGACGTTCACCTTATCCCAGACAAACTCTTATAGACAGCCACAGCCCCTATCCCACATAAAGCACTTCCGTTTCGCCCATCGCAAACCAGCGATTTCAGAGAATCGGTTCGTTCGGACAGTTCGTTGTAATGAACCGATTCACAAACCAATTCATCCATTCGTTCGAGTCATCGCTCAAAAGTGTTTACAAAAGTTCCCGCGCGGCACTTTTTATGTCGAGAAATAAACATACAGTTACTCACTGTTTCTGTGCATCGATGTTTTTTTTTATTTTGAGTCATATCCTCTGAATCAAATGTTCTCTTTCACGTGCATTAGCTATTCATGAGACAAAGGCAGAAAACATTTTTGGACGAAACAATGAGTCAAAACCATTCTTAGGTCAATTTTACGATTTAAATCAATTGGAATATTGAAGCTGAAATGGATTCATGAAAGATTTACACACAAATTGGTTCTGTTCGTTACATAAATAGGGCCCACAATCCAGTGATTTGCCAACGCTGTGCGAATCGGTTCAACCGAGTCATCATAAAGAACCGTTTCAACAAAGCAATTAGTCACTAGTGGCGGAGCCTGTGACTACATGGCACAATGGTTGCGCATCGTCTCTATATATTTTATAAAGTTTGACCTCCATAAACATATATCCCCATTTAACTTTAAGCTCAATAAAACGAGTCTACGACAACACCAATACAAAACAATAATCTCCACCTGCATTCTTCTCCATCTTGCCCAGTCATTGTTGTTACACTGGAAATCTGGGGACAGTGCAAGCCAATTTCCAGGTCTGTGCGCTAAAGTGTCGTGCAACTCGCAAATCTGCGACTTTATTCGAAAGGTAACATTGCAGGTGGGGTCTTCATGCACTTAATGCCATACACAATTGTGATCTCACGGTTAATGACAGTTAAGTGAAATTGCGCGTGCACGTTCCAATCACAGTAAGACTTTTGCATGGACTAAAATGCTTATAACCACCGTCGACAGTTTATTATTATTAGTTAATTCTATGCACATCCCATATGATGAAGAGGCTGTTGTCAAGCTCCTGTCAAGGAGGACAAACTCGATCTGTCAGTTCCTGCTTCCCTTAACCTGTTTCCTCGTCCGTGCATGAACAACATATGATTTATTCAACGCTAAAAGCACGTAATTATCAATATTTCGTGTTATAATGAACAGAAGCAGGTTCAGATCGTAGTGTTTTTCTTGTAAAATTACATTTACTTCGGCAATGCTGGTGGATTCATGCAGCTCTTCTTTAGATCTCCGTTTCTACACCCGGCAGGATTAAAAGCACGCATGCAGATCTAAAACACTGCGATGAAAGATGCGAAATTACACTTACCTAGTGCCACCTCACAGGCTTTGCGCAGCTGCGAGTGATGAGCCTTTTTCACCTCCTTGTCGGCCAGGATCTTTTCCAAAGCTCGGGTTAAAAACATGTTTTTCGTCTTTTTGCCTTCATACATGACGCTCTGCGACGGGGCGAGGAGGACCTGTCCCAAAGGCGGCTGGATCGGCGATTAGTAGATATTCCCGTATAATTGTGTTTTTTCTCCGGCGGATGATGCCCTCAAAAGAGAAACATAAATAAAGCCAGAAGGTGGGGTAAATCCCTCAGTTTTCCATCAGCGACCTGCTGCCTGCGCCATGTTGGAAGGAAATGACGTCACGCACGTAGAACGGCCGCAGTGAGGCAGAGTTTGAGTAGAAAATAAATCATATTTGGAAAGTATTTTTATTTAGTAGAAATCAGAAAGAAATACGAACTATGCAACTATGTACAACATGTAATTTTTTTTTTTTTGCTTCATTTTCATATATTTTATTTCCCCATAGACCCCTGACATGTTTGTTTTATTACAATGTTTTGTTTTTTTCATTGTTATATGTATCAATAAAAATAAATAAATAAATAAAGACTATAAAATACATAATTATTAATTAATGTAATAGTAAAGAATAAATCAAATTTTTAAATAAAATGATAAAACTTATTTATAATGTCAATTAAATTAAATGAGAGTATGGGTGAAAAAAAAATCAAATTATAATAAAAAAATATAAATAAAAAAGGTGCACTCAGTAATGTTTTGTATGTGTCATCTTGGACTTACAATGAAACCTAGTGGTGTGGATGTAGAATCATTCAAAATTATTAATTTTCTATTACAAATGCCATTGTAGAAATTCACTATTCACAATCAGTCATGATTAAATTAATCCAAGAGTGAAAATGTCCAATAACAAGACGGTTACTGGGATTGAGGGTGTAGTATTCAGATGGTCATGTGCTTCAAAAATGGTAGCCCCCATGAGGGCGCCCTTGTCCCATTTAGAATAAAACAGTTATGATATGACTGAGTCCTCATCTTATGTGAGTGGTCATGATTTTATACATATTTTGCAAAATTACAATTAATTTTTTTAAGGTGTAAAACTTTTTTAATAGGGACAAAATTACTGAGAGCATCTTTAAATAAAATGAATGGAAGCTGCCTCCTTAGGCATACAGAGAATTATATGGAGTAGGCTCACATTGCACGTGCTCAATATACAGTACACAGTGCATAGATATTGAGTTTTATTTATCCATTTGACCGTCTTTTACATTTAACTGTAACAGTCTTGGAAATGGTTGTGGCGATGCTCAAACTTCGAAAACTCTATTTAATGATTATATATTTAATGACCTTTTAGTAATTAATGAATTAAAACCTGGTTGGAATGTGAATACATACAGTGTTGTCAGTAGTGTTGTGTAATTTTAACATAGTCTGAGTTTGTGTGGTCCTACAAATGTGGGACATGAAAAGGTCACAGATCTCAAAAGGCTCCATCTTATAACCAATATATCCAGAATCATTATAGCTGCCCTTAAACAATTATCAAATGTGGTCCTATGTAGCTAGACCATTTGAATTAAATATTCTTTCTCAAAAACATTATTATTATTATTATTATTATTATTATTATTATTATTTTATCATTTTCTTTTCTCTGCTGGTCTTGAGGAGTTAACCTCTTTGGAACGCACCAGACAGATATTTGTCACAGATGAGTAATTCTCAGCTTGTATTCACAAGATGCCTGAAAAGCTTTTACATTGTACAAAAAGGAAAAGTTGACATTAATGCAGAGGCTGACTCAAGGCCGAGCCCAGGCATTTTTTCCCAGATCTAAAGCTGTCTGTGTTCTGACAACTGTTAGCAACTGTATATCAAAATTCAGATAATAGGATGAATTAATATTCTTAACCATGTAACTAAAGGTCAAGTTAGTTAGGCATGTTTGACTATACTGTATGAAAAAGCACTTTTTTTTATTGTAAGCATAATTATATATTTTCAGCAGCACCACATGATAACATAATACAGGTGGTATGTACAATTATATTCATCCTGGAAAAGGAGCTCCAGCAGCTTTCTTTATGGATCCAACATTCCACCTGTCTCGCCTTGTGAAATGAATTATAAAAAACAGATCATGGTTTCAGAGGATTGGGTCAGTATTTCATTGGTATGTTATGTATGGAAAGTCTACTGTGCCATCATTTGAGGCCTACATTAAATGGTATATTCATATTGTAAAGTCCTTTGTATTTGGATATATAAGGCATACCATCCATTGTGTTATATTAAGCAAGTATGATTTACACTGTGACATTTTGATTAAACCACTTTTAATAATTTTCAAACTGTTGGAAAACATACAAAGTATACAAAGGTAACAAATCTTAATTTTCTGATTAATACAATTTATATAACAATGCATGTTTTCATTTAAAAATAAATAATGGCTAAATCAAAATTTACTGTTTTGTGTTAAATTGAATTCTAACAATTGTAACTAATAGTACAAAAGTAAACAAATGTAATTGATAGTACAAATGTAAACTTTCCCCCTTCTAATAAAATAAATCAATTTCAAAACAGGATCAAAGCTCTCTTGTAGCTGCAGTAATACTGTATATATGGTAGCTGTAGGCTGCACAGCATCAGTATTAAAATAAACCCTTTGTAGGATAAAAGTATGTATTATTTACATTCTTTGGGTTGTATTGTTCTTTTAATCCATATCTATACAGCAAGTGCTCACTGTATTTTTGTCTCATAGAAATTTTATTGAAAGAGAATTATTCTGTTCAAAATTCAAGTGCTTGCTTATCTTCACTGTTAATACACTTACACCATGTTTTTTTTTTAATTTTAATGTAGAGGCTTATTAAACAATTTCATAAATAAACCTTATTTTCTAATAAAAACAAAAATGCCAAAGTGCTTAGACACTTTTAGACACATAAGTCACGTAAAAATGAATTATTTCCATTGCATTAGATAACAAAATATCAAACCAAGTGTCATCTGCAAAAATATTATGTTACACAATTTCTAAGAACAAACTTCCCTTATCCTAGACATTTCTGCAATTCCTTTTTTTTTGTGTGTGTGTGTGAATGTATGAACTTAGTTCCTCTCAAGTTCACACAGGTGTCCTAGCAGAGTAACCACAGTAGTTCGGCACAGTAACTAACTGTTCTACTAACATTTGAGTACCAGAAAGTGTCCCATTGCCCTATCTACAGTTTGCCCTTAAAAACTATTTGATTTAAAATAAATGTCACTTAGTTTGATATTTTGTTATATAATGCAAAAACATTTGTACATTTCAAGTGAGGCTCAAGTGTCCAAATACTTTACATAGGGTCACTGTACATGTAAAATAACATACAGCCACATTTGTAAATAGCTAGTTGAGACATATTGCTATGGCTTATGGGCTAAACTGGGGTACAGAAGAGAATAGAGGTGACAGTTAGGTGAAAGGTAAAAAAAAAAGTCATTTGGTACATTTCTTCAGCAGGTCTGAGGCGATGGTCTTTACAGCTCTCATGGTCTCTGTGCAGGTGGGATTAATCAGGGCTTCGGGCAACAGGAAGCCATAGTAACCTTTATCACGCAACTCAAAGGCAAAAGCATACAGAATCCCATTCTTATAGGCCCAGTCTATTGAGCTTCCAGAACTCAAATCTGTAAATTAATGAAACACATTACACATCTGGATATGTGCTGATATAAATAGTCACAGTGAGATCCATCATTGCTGAAGTTCTAACTGAGAGAGCAAACAGAGAGCTGATGACTCATGCATTCGCTATATTGATTGTAGAAGAAAAGAGCCAATGTCTGACTTACAAAGTGTGGTGGAGGCGGGGCCATATCTGTATCTCACTCCATAAGCTGAGTACAGAGCACTCACTGCGTTCTGGGCAGCTGATTCCTATAGGGGAAAAGTAAAGATTCCCAAACCGCTATGTGATAGACTGCTTAGAGTATTAGTTCAGTCAATCATTATGAGTGTCTGGTAATAAGTGTGATCAAAATATTCTGTGTGCTAACAGCCATCCAGACAATTTAAGAACAGAGTGCACTGAGACAAGCCCAAAAAATGATATCTGACCTATTCCATATACATATATATATATATATATATATATATATGGAAAACCAAAAGGGAAGAAGCACACATCATGCACATAATGTTTCTCAGCTGCTCTGAAATTCTAAATACAAGGTGATCCCCACACAACTGGACAAATTCTAGCTGTCTGAATGTAGACTAAACCAACACTCACCACACAGTTAAAGTTTGGTATAGTTGCATATTTGTAGGAATAGGGATAAAGGAGCATCTGAGCATAGGCGTGAATCGAGATGTAGGCCTTGACACGTTTCCTGTGTTTGCGTAAAAACTTGGCGACAGCTTTGACCTCGGGCTCTGACTCAGGGAATGGACCACAGTATGTGTCATCGCAGGGGTGCAGGGACGCACCCTCATCTATCAGAGATAGCAAAGATAGCAGAGTTGCAGAGGGAGGATTTTTTTTTTTTCATTTGATTTGTAATCTTTTCATCTTTTCATACCAAAGCCTGCAGTCAGAGCCAACTGTTACCTTCCTCCCTTGGAATCATGCTGACTCAATGTTAGTGTGCTTTATTTATTTTCAATGTGTCAGGTATTATCTATCAATGCATTTATAGTGAACATCTTTGGGTAGGCTTTATTTCTTTGTGCTTTAGAGAGATATAGGGACCAGAGTATAAAATATAACATAAGTTCTGTGAAAAATCACAGACGTGGAACCAGAAGGCAAATCCTGGAAGTGAGAGAGAGAGAGAGAGAGAAAGAAAAAAAGAGAGCCCTAATTCTTCCCTTAAAAAAATATACGTTTCTGTATAGCATTAAAAATAGAAAGCAACTTGTTCTGTCCCAAGTAAAAAATAAATATATAAAAATAATAGTAATCATTTAATAGTAATCAGTTACATTGATTAAAAATACTATAATATAATATAAAAAAACAATAATAATATATAATAATATAATTCGAAGAAAAAAGCTTTGAGTGTATGACCCATTATCAAGTAGATTTTTACTGAAGAATTATATATAAAAAAACACATGTATGTGATATAAGCCAAAAAATAAGAAAAAATGAATGTTTTTAGTCTTCAGCGCTTTTTTTGTTTTTGTTACAGATTTTGTTCTTGATTGTTATACGATCCAAAATCCAGTGTCTGAGACTAGACGACTAAGTCATTATTATTTTTAACATCATCATAATCACATTTAAGTCACAGCTTGATCTCTTACATTAGAAGAGCATCTTGAAACAACAGGAAGAGGAAACAAACATGGATTCTGACTTTCCTTGGTTTCTTCATGTATTACATAGGGAAATTCAAGTACAAGATTGTGTTTTATGTAAATATTTTATTTTGTTGATACATTTTGAATCTGTTTGTCAGGCGTCCTCATTGGCTGCTAAAGGGATAGTTCACCCAAAAACGAAAAGTCTCTCATAATTTACTCTCCCTCATGCCATCCCAGATGTGTATGACTTTCTTCTTCTGCAGAACAAAAATCAAAAAAGATTTTTAGAAGAATACTTCAGCTCTGTAGGTCCATACAATGCAAGTGAATGATGATCAGACATTTGTAGCTCAAAAGATCACATAAAGCAAACATAGAAGTAATCCATATGACTCCAGTGGTTAAATCCATGTCTTTTGAAGTGATATAATAGGTGTGGGTGAGAAACAGGTCAATATTTAAGTCCTTTTTTTTTTTACTCTAAATGTCCACATTCACATTCACTTTTCCATCTGAACGTCACATGTGGTGCCTGTTTAGTTTCACATCTGAAATTGAAAGTTAAATTGGAGATATATAATAAAAAATGATTTAAATATCGATCTGTTTCTCACCCATGCCTATTATATTGCTTCTGAAGATATGGATTTAAACACTGGAGTCGTATGGATTACTTTTATGTTTCCTTTATGTGATTTTTGGAGCTACAAAGGTCTGATCACCATTCACTTGCATTTATGGACCTACAGAGCTGAGATATTCTTCTAAAAATCTTCATTTGTGTTCAGCATAAGAAAGAAAGCCATACACATCTGGGATGGCATGAGGATGAGTAAATGATGAGAGAATTTAAATGTTTGTGTGAACTATCCCTTTAAGCACTTTGTTGTCTTTGTACTCTTTAATGACTGTTTATCTCTTATATGAAGACTCTTAGAGGTGAAGTGTGTCAGTGAGCAAGGGGGGAGTGTGTAGGAAGCCTGCTTTTAATTCCATTTTGTGATGCTAATTTCACACACTTCAGCAAATAAAGGAAGAGGAGCAATTTGATTCTTCAGAATATCTTACAACTTACCACACCACTTTACTTTCCAATTTCGGTTGGCATCCACTCCCCGACAATGATACTCTGGAATCTTTGACCGGGTTTTCCGCCAAAAGCGATCCTAAGAGAGAAAAACACAAGTTATTTTCCTCAGTTGCTCCTAATGGTGTAATACCATATGAAGAGGCAAGCTATACTTGTCCTCATTTATACATGTTTAAAACAGCACAGAGCTGCAAACAATTCATTTCAGAAAGCTCTTGACACTGTCAGCATTTATCAAAGAAGTGACATTGAAAATCTGACATATGAAAAACAGATACTTACTGTCTTCCAGCTGTAATGGTAACCATCCACATTGAAGACAGGCATAATGTAGAAATTGAGCTGATTCATCAGTCGTCTCATGCTGGTGTCGTGTTGATAGGAGTTCAGAGCCTGCATTCACAATGAATAGAATTGTGACAGACTTCAAATGATGCATGAAATATGACTCTCATTTTCCCAACAGATAAGCTTCAATAGAGCAAATTAGACTGTACAAGGACACAGCAGTGTATGTGATTCCTCTGATCTACACTGCAACAAATCATTTTCCTAATCAAGATTTTTGTACTGTATATCTAAACATCCTTTAAACAAGATACATTTGAAGCAAAAGTACATCACATATTAAGACGTTCGCTGAGAATATATCTTGAATTAAGTTTAATTTTCTTACCCCTTTGGCAAATAGTTTTTTCCACCTTGCATTAATCATTAACCTTACAAAATGTTGTTCGATTTATTCTAACAAAAAGAGAAAAAAAATTGCCATAGGGGTAAAAAAAAAATAAACTTGAATAAATTAAAGATATATTTTGTATTTTATTTCTACAAGTAAAAATGAATCTGGCATTTCCTGGAAAAGGACAAAAATACTGATTAAGAAAATGTATTTTTGCTGTTAAAAAAATAAATAAAATAATAATAGCCATTTTCCTGGCTATTTTCTCAATATAGCCAATATTTGAGTGCTGAAACAAAGTGAACCTCTCCCTTGACCTTTGATCTTTTGCAGGAAAGCCATTGTATCTGTCCAACAATATCACCCTGTCACTTTTGCACTAATACACTGCAAATAGTGAACTGCTCACTCCTCTCCAATTAAAGGCTATCATTGGCATTGTAAAATATGAATATAATTGCAGTGATTTCATTATATGTCATATAAGAGAGATGTAATCAGAGATGTGTTGCGTGTAATCCAGCACTGCAGCAAGTGACTGGACAGGAGCGACTGGTTGAGGAGAACTGGAGCTCTGTAATAAGGTTTATGTTTGGTTCAATCAGCTTCCGTCTGTGTCATAGCTCTGCCTCTTTGTGGTATATTTAAGGTATTGCAACAGACCTGACACTCTGTTTCTCTCTCTTTCTCTCATTCTATATTTGTCCAACTCAGCTAACACTGTGTCACTATTACTATTACTCACAGGGTTAGAGTATTTTCACAAAAAGATAAAACAGGTGAATAAATCCCATCGACTTACCTTGGAGAGACCCAAGCAATATCTTTTTATTCTAGCAATAGATACAAAATTATATTTTTTATCATGCTTAATAATTATTCAAAACCATTTTGTAGTGTAAGCAACAACCTGTCAGTGAGATAAATATTGGTATGGAATGAACAGTGCTCAATAACTGAAACACAAACCTCCTTCACAAACCACTGGCAGAAAGCTGGACCAATCCATTCTCTAGCATGCACTCCACAGTCTATCCATACAGCCTTCTTATAGAGCTGTGTCCTCTTTCCTAACTGACAGGAGAGGGGTCGGGTAAATCCAGCAGAGGATATACAATATTTACGGAATGTTCATGAGTTTAATTTCTCTCCCTTCAGCCTTTACCTGGAGCACATAGAGGGGACGTCCCTCATAGGACCGTCCAATAGAAAACATGTCCACCAGGTGTGGGTGTGTCCGGTTCATCTCAAACATCCAACTCTGGATCTGTGAAAAAGGTTTGACCCACATTCTCCAAATTACAGCTCAGATTTCATGTTCATGTACAGTCACACATTATGGTTTCCATGAAAGTTTCACTTTGGTCTACTTTGGAAGGGTCTCCGCTCATATGTAACTATTTCATGGCTCCCCAGGGTCTTCACACCTGCTCCATAATTCAACGGTGAAATGTTTTTAATTTTTTTTCCTGATTTGAAAATACTTTCTCTTATCCCAGTTTAAAGACAACTATAAGAAAGCCTTTCGTAGGTTGACAGGAAAACTCTGTTGTGCTTTAAAAACATTACATATTAAATGTAAACATTGAGTATCAATACGAGTATTAATTTGATTGGATAACCCAAGATGTATGGTAATACTAGGTGTAAACTAAGTCATTGGTATGACAGGCCTCAAGTTTAGTGAAATACTCACTTCTTCCCAAGGATGGTACACTTCATAGTCATACTGGAATTCCGATCTGCGCTTCCTGGAAGACCTGTATCCAGTCTGTTTCTCAATTTCTGTTTGGAGATTGGACATAAGCACCCTGTGGAGACAGTAGGGTGTCAGGGAGATGTTGAAAGCACATGTACTCTGTTCTTCTGTAACTAGCTGTTATATTCTCTCTGATCTGAGCTTTCAGGGTTAATCAGATGCTGGTAGACACTTTTCTGTATCCAATGCTGAATTTGAAGGAGCATTGAGCAGGTGTTTTACAGTAAATCATTTAAATAACGTTTCCACATTAACTATGAACATGCTCCACAAAGATTGACCAAAGTGTCCAAATACCTTTTGTGTCAATTTTACACAAAATTTCTATGGTTTTATCACTTGAAACCTAACATGAATGTATTGTGACGAGGAGGAGGGCGAGGCCGGGCCATGATGGTGCACGGTCGGTGCTGAATCAGCTGATCAGCGGGAGAGCGAGATAAAGGGGAGCCGGAGATGCCAGTTTGGGAGAGAGACACATACGGCTGCTGTGTGTGTTTAATTTGATTTAAGTTGATTTATGTCATTAAAAGTTTCATTGACTGTTCAGTCGGTTCCCGCCTCCTCCTTGCCCATCCTTACCCGTTACATTGGTGCTGAAACCCGGGAGAGAGGAGGGATGTGCTGTCGAGGAGCAGCTGCGGCCATCTGCCTGGTGACGGAGGGGTCGCTGCCGGCCGCCGAGAGCTGGAGTAACAGCTGCCATCCACCGATAAGGGGAGGTGCGGTTCCGTCAGCCAGGGGTCGGAAGGCTCGCTGCCGTCCATCGGGGAGGAGCGAGCTGTTGTCCGCCAGAGGGGAGGAGCGGTTGAGGACTGGGCGACGGTGTGTCCGGGAACCGGCGGGCAAGTTTTCGTTCTCTCTCCTCTCTCTCTGTGTGTCTCTCGCTCGCCTTTTCCCTCTCCCCACGCCTTCCCTCGTCTCTCTCCCAGGTTCCCAGGAAGCAGGGTGGACCACCAGCTGACAGAACGGCCAGAAGGGCAGCATCTCCCCTCCAGAGATGGGGGGGCGGAGTAGGTCAGTCCAGTGGCACCCCGGCCCAAGTACTCCAGAGTGCAGTCTGAACGATGGGGCGTGGCGACACAAGTAGATCCGCCCATATCTGATTTCATTGGCTTATACAGCAGAGCTTATTGGTGTATGGCGTTGAGAAGTGTGAAACTTTAAGCTAAGCGTACACAACGGGGAGACTAGTCTCTGGTTTTATGATGACATACATAAATCATTATGTCTGTGTATTACTGACTGATAATAAAGCTTAAAAAGTAAACGAAGAGAAAGGAAGCGCTAAAAACCGGCGCACATTTTCTCTTAAATATAAGCAATTAATTATAAGCAAACGTGATGTTCAGAGCAGAATTTTGAGTTATTTTAGTGCAGTATCTGTAACTGAGATTCTAATGTGCATGCATGCTTCTCATATTTGTCCCTCATGTTGATATCAGACACACTGAATAATTTCATGATGTTTATGTGCATGTTCATGCATAAAATTTACTGATCGTGCGGTTATTTCCCTTTTAAAACCTCACGTAACAGGCAAATTGTAAACTCTTGTTTTATTTTTGTAGTGCTCTGCTGCTGTGGCACAACGAGCTCAATGTCTGAATGTGTTTGAAGTGGACAACACAGAATTGTTACAGCTCCAGCTGACTATTACTATGCCTCTAAAATACTTTAACTAATTGGATTTTTAATGCTTAAGGTGCACTCAGTAATTTTTTCCTCATTAAAAAAGTTTAACTCCTAAAGACATGAATTGTAATTTTGCAATATATGTATAAAATCATGAGCACTCACATTAAAATGAAGACTCCAGTCATAACAGTAACCTCATAAAAGCTGTTTTATTCTACAGGGAGAGGGTCCACACATGGGGGCTTCCATTTCAGAATCGCATTCATGGCTAACTGTGAATACTACATTTCTACAATGGCATCTAAAACTAAAAACTTTTGATTTTAAATGATGCTGCATCCAAGCCACTAGGTGTCAGTGTAAGTCCAAGATGACACAAAGACAAAAGTTGCTGAGTGCACCTTTGAGGTCAAAGATATGCATAGCAAATAAGTGTCATAAGGTTATTTAACATCAAAAGCTTAATGAAATTTCAGCTTTAGAAAATTAAAAGAACCAACATACTGACCCACATACATATTTTATTAAAAGAAAAATGAGGGACACATGAGATGAGTTTGCCATAACTTTTTATTAGCACTTCAATATTCTGCAATGCAAGTGAACTTTATCATTTTATTTGGCTTGCATTGTAGTGGACATCTTCTAATATGCCTCTTGCTGCTACTGGATAAAAAAAAAAAAAGTATCCGTCTCTCTCCTTCTGCCCCTGTGAACGAGTTTTATCAATTTAATATGGCTGCCAATGTATTGAAAACCTTACAATATGCCTCCAACTGCTGTCTGATAAGACAGTACAGTGCTTAATATTTGCTGTGAATGACACTGAGCTATGCTTAAGCTATTAAGCCGCATTCGATTCTCAAACATCGTGTTATTTAAAAAAAAATTATATTCATTAACTTTACACCGACCAGTTTCTCTCACCTCGTGCAACGACAACGTCCTTATATTGCCCCTCCTACTAAATCGTTCCACTGTTTGCAAACCAAGTTTGAACTGCCCCTTGTGTCGGAGCTATTCGGTATTTAGGGGTGGGGCGACACGACGCTCCGCCCCAACGTGTCGCCCTGCCCCATCGTCCAGACTGTAATCTGGGGCTACTCCATGGGCCTGAATCGGTTGGGGGAGAGTGTGACGAGGAGGGCGTGGCCGGGCTGTGAGGGTATATGGCCGGTGCTGAATCAGCTGATCAGCGGGCGAGCGAGATAAAGGGGAGCCGGAGACGGCAGTTCAGGAGAGAGGGAGACACACGCGGCCGCTGTGTGTGTGTGTGTGTGTGTCTTTGTGTTTAAGTTGATTTAAGTTGATTTATGTCATTAAAAGTTTTATTGACTGCTCAGCTGGTTCCCGCCTCCTCCTTGCCCATCCTTACCCATTACAAGTATGTTTTTACTATATTTTTAAAACAAAATAAATGGCACATGGTTGGATATTTTTTTTGACATATTTTGTTATGCAAAGACATTCATATATTTTTAAGTGTGGCTTAAATAAATAGTTCACCCAAAAATAAAAATTCCAACATCGTTTACTCACCCTCATGCCATCACAGATGTGCATGACATTCTTTCTTCTGCAGGACACAATCGAAGATTTTTAGAAGAATATCTCAACTCTGTAGGTGTGAAAGCAAGCGAATGGTAACCAAAACTTTGAAGCTCCATAAAGCACATTAAGGCAGCATAAAAGTAATCCATACGACTCCAATGGTTTAATCAAGGTCTTCAAGAAGTGATCTAATTGGTTTTGGGTAAGAAAAAAACAAAAGGTAATTTGTGAGGTAAAGAGTGATAAACTAACAGCTGCTTTCTCTCCCACAATCGCGAAATCGGCTTTGGGGCCGTCACTTAATTCTCTCTCTCTCTCGTACTAACCAAACACACACACACACACACACACACGCGCGACCCCTCACAAACATTCTCGCACACATTTTAGGCTAGTAGATAGCTTCGTGATAAAGCTCAGCTTTGTCCCTAAGCTTCCATTGACTGGTTTCTCTCCGCCCACATTCGCGGCCATATTCTCTGGCCGGAAGTCTCGCATGACATACTCTCCACGAGAGTCACGTCCGCCATTTTGTGTGCGTCCCTCCTTAAACACACAAACACACTCGCTCTCTCACACACACACACACACACCCTCATGTGTTATAGGATTATTTTGATTTCCATATCTAACCATATCACTGTTTAGTTTGTAGTTGTAAGTCGGAAGTTTATTGACTGCATTGTATTAATTATTAATTGATATTACTGCATAAATAAACTTTGATATACTTCAAAGAGAAGTGTTTTGGTTTGTTTTGCATACACCTGTGTCATGCTGACAGGATGTCAGTGCTCGGATTCAAGCCTTCATTCATTGTTTTTTTCCTGAAAATCGATATTCTTTGGATGTCGATTTTCCTAAGAAAACAGTCTAATATTGAGACTGTTATACTATCTGGTTATTAGTCCCTGATTCCAGGGTGGTGCCCCATCAATATTAATCCTTATTAATATTCTATTGATTTTTGATAATTGATAATTATCTTTGATGATTTTTGAATTTGAATGATCAATAAGCTAGTGTTAATTTTAATTAATGTTTCATCGATGTTAATTATTAATGATTATTTTTGATAATTGTTGATTTAAAGGATTAAAAAAAAATAACATTGATTCTCATCAATGTTCTATTGATTTTAATAATTATCTTTGATAATTATTAATTATTGCTAGTAACCAAACCCACTCCTAAACGTAGCGCACTACATTTACTGGAGCCCCATATGAGGTTTTAATGAGTTAGATTCAACTAATTAATTTAAATATGAATTAATAACTAAAGAAATAATTACCAATTATTTCTGATAATAACACTGATCTAAACAACCAGTAAAGCCCTACAATGTGCTTTTTGGAGCTTCAAAGTTTTGGTCACCATTCACTTGCATTGTATTAACCTACAGAGCTGAGATATTCTTCTAAAAGTCTTAGTTTGTGTTCTGCAGCTGCAGAGGAAAGAAAGTCAAACACATCTGGGATGGCATGAGGGTGAGTATTGATGAGAGAATTTTCATTTTTGGGTGAACTATTCCTTTTAGTGTCCAAATAGTTTTTGTGGCAATTGTATGTTCATTAGGAACTGAACCCATAACTTTGGAGTTAAAAGCACAATGTTCTTCTAGTCATGCAACAACTGTAGCCTACATATTAGCAAGATTTTAGAGCTAACAAAAAATAAGTTTACACCTCTAACCACCACCTGAAAACTATTGGATATTTCTGACAGCTTCCTGACAGGTTAAACTCAATATCTCCAACACTGAGTTACCAGTCACGAACACAGCAAGGACATAGAGAAAACTGAATAAAACCCCAACTTTGCTTGTTTGGTTGTTTTTTGTCCAAGATTATAGAGGAGTGAATGACAATGCCTCAATTTATCCATCCAACCTGTCAGGACCAAAGCAAAAATAGATTGAGATTTTTAAACAAGAGTAAACAAAGAACCAGGCGCATTCATTTCTCTCTCAACCCATCTCATTACCCAGAATCCTCCCTTCAAACCCTTCTGCCTGTAAATATGTTCGAATACATCAGCATGCCAGCTCCGTTTACAACGTCAATCGCCATGAGAAGGAGATGAGAAATAAAGAGAGGGTATAAAAAGGGATCCCTTGGGAAAAGGATGACAATGAAAGTGTTTCTGGCTGCTGTGAGTGAGATAAACTTCATTGTTGCTTGTGATTTGGATGATTGATGGAGCGAGTGCTTAAAAGAGAACTCTGAATCATGCCTTTGTTTTTTGGAAGGTTCTGCACATGCAAATCAAACCATGGGGATCTGAGTAGATATCTCAGATGCTTGTCCCCCAAAAACAGTTGTTTGTCCCACAGGACAATAAGAGGAGGGAACATTTCCACTAATTATAGTACTAAGGGAGGAGGACACTTACTTATAATGGATATGTGCCTGGTGTAGATGTCTCCTCAGCCATTGTGTTTTGTTCCAGCCCACATGAACGTCTACTAAGCTGTTCTCTTGAATCAGAGATAAACTGTTGGGCTGCCAAAGGTCCACCTTTATGTAAGGATTAAGAATAAAAGAAAACTGTTGTTTCAAGCTGCTAAATTTGAACAGTTATTACAGGCATAATCTATGAAAATGATTACCATGTGGAATATTGCAATATATTATAAACATTATGAATCTTTAGTTTAGCTAAAAATATATAGGGAAAACCAGGGCTAGTTGTCACACTGTTTACTCCAGTGAATATTTCTTAGGTTAGAATTATTTTTGAAAGTCCATTTCTGCATTGCAACATATACTCACCGAGCACTTCAACAGGAACACATGTACACCTACTTATTCATGCGATTATCTAATCAGCCAATCATGTGGCAGCAGTGCAGTGCATAAAATAATTCAGATACGGGTCAGGAGCTTCAGTTTATGTTCACATCAACCATCAGAATGGGGAAAAATGTGAACTCGGTGATTTCGACCGTGGCATGATTGTTGGTGCCAGATGGGCTGGTTTGAGTATTTCTGTAACTGCTGATCTCCTGGGATTTTGAAACACAACAGTCTCTAGAGTTTACTCAGAATGGTGCCAATGGTCTACAACAGCAGAAGACCACATTGGGCACTTTATTATGACTATAGTGTTCCTAAAAAAGTGCTTGATGGTGTAAATCTTAATGTTTTGCCTACAAAAAGTTAGCAAACATTTTCACTGCTTTAACTAAGGAAAAAAAATGCTTTGTCCTTTTGTGAAAACTTGCCTCAATAGCGGGGCTTATTGTCAAACTATATGGGGTAAGTTGTCACAACTGAACCTACCATTAAACCAGTGCCATAGGTTTCATATAAATTATGGGGGGACAGGTCTTTCTGTTATCCCCAGATTAAAACCACCAAAACAAAATCTACACCCCTCTTTAAATTCATACCCGCATTAAACAGCCTATTACAGGTTTTTCAGCTAAATTGAAAAAGTAAAACAATAAGATTCTTAAAAACAAATAGATTCTTAAAACAATACAAAATGGAACATTTCAAAACATTGTTTTGGCCAACAAATATTGTAATTGATAATTTTATGACATTTAAAATATATAAACCTGCCCTGATAAAAATGTGACAACATGACCTGACCTGACTTTCATGAAAAATATCTTTGCCCTAAGAACACATTTAAACCTTATGGTAAAAATCGGCCTTCATAATTTTTATAATCTCAGTTTGATACAGAGTTTCAGAGAGCCAACATGATCGCAGCATTTGACCAAAATAATCTGTTTCTGTGTGTGGAGCCACTAAACCACCTCAGATTGCCACCATGTGCTGGAGCCTTTGTAGCAGCCCAAATATTACTCCCTGAAACATAACCTCAGATTTGCATCATCTGCCTCCTCTGCCAAGTCACTACGCTGATGACATTGACTACAACAACTGGCCCATTTAGTACAAAAACAAAGAGTAGAGTTATTCATACTGCCTATGTCTGCACCAGCAACAGCTTATAGTAATGGAAAAACTAAATCACAGTTGTTTACGACAAATTTTATTAAAAAATGAATAGGATTTCAGGCCGTCAGCAACTGGACCTATAAACGGTGCACCAAAATAATAGTTTTGAATTTACTCCTCAAATACGCAGTCGCTTCTAACTGGCTATTGGCAAATAACACCATGTTAAATTAAATTGCCCTTCAATTTTTAAGTATGGTTTAAAGGGATAATTCACCCAAAAAATGTAGGCCTAATCCATGGAATAAATATGGGTTAGGTACAACATGATGGTGAAAACATTATGACAGAATTTTTAATTTTAGATGAACTACACCTTTACAGCAGGTTGAGTGTATTTTGACAAAATATTTTTTGCAAGGAACATAGCCCATGATATATGATAGCTGTTTTGCCAGGGACAGATTTGTGTGGATGTTTCTGTGAATATATTTATTTGCATGTTGCCTTTAGAGAGAGCTTTAAATGAAGAACATGTCATCTATGTTTGTTGTTGTTGTTGTTGTTGTTGTAGTATTTTTTTTTTAGTTTTTTTTTTTCACATTGCTCACCTTGTTAAAAACCATAAAAAAGAGGTGAGTAAAAAAACAATCCTGACCATACCACCATTAACAGTGGTGCCGGTGGTTTGCAGCTGTTGTGTGTACTGTATGTGTACTGTTGAATTCAGTCCAACTTTAAGCCACAGCTGTATCTTATTTCAGCCGAGAGAAAGTCTGGCCAAGTGGCACACTATTAATGACTAAATTGATATAATAGTTTGCAGACGGCCACACAAGAGTGCAGTCAGAATTTTAAACCTCTCAATTAATGCCATGACCTAAATTTTTGGGGGTCTCCGCACTCAGTGGTGTTAAACTCAACATTGCTCAGATTGAGATATGCTACTGCTCACACTAGAGATGCCCTACAAAAAATCATGAAATACCATACTGGATAATTAACTATAAGTATAGCATAGTATTTACATTGTACGTCAAAGAATATCATGGTATATGTCCTTCAACCCACACTTCTGAGGGTCACATCAATAAGCATATGGAGATAATTCTGAGATGAGATTGTCTAATTTAGTGTCAACAAAGTTAATGAGTAAAACCCTGCAAAGTATACCAGTGTTCTCCGAGTACTCATCACAAATACAGAGGCATCTCAGTTCAGAGGATCATTTCTGGAAAACAAAAATAGTATCTGGGATGGTGCAGGGGAAGTTTCTGACACTGTTGTCTGACTCTTTCTAAACGAGGCTGAGCATGATGACATTCATGCATCACTGGTGTTGAGATTGACAAAGTGATGACGCTCACAGACTGGAAAAAAGCCAACATAATGACATGTAATCACACAGACATTCAGAAAAGATATGCACTGGTAGAAAACCAAAACATTGTTTACCAGTCCTGAATGTGGAAGAAAATGTTGAGAATTTTGCAGAAGAAAATATTTTGATAGAATTTGTTACAATATCTTTATTCACTTGGCAAACACTTTTATCCAAAGCTACTTACAGTGCATTCAAGATATTTATTTTATCAGTTTGTGATGTTGTTGTTGTTGCTATTGCGAGCACCATGCTCTATTGCTTGACCTACATCATATACATTTCTGGGCATGGTTCTTTTTTTACATAGTCAATGTGACATGAGTATTGTAAAAAGAAGGGACTCACCGTGAGGTTTTGGAAAAGCTGTTTGACTACTTGAACCTCCGTCTTGCACTTAGGAATTATTCTGAACACTTGATCACTGCAGAAATAAAGGATTGCCATTAATATAAGTGTTCAAATGCAATGCTCAGTCAAAGCATGAAAACAAAAAAGTAAAATTTTGTTTTAACTAAATAAAAGCTTCTATTAGCCATAAGAATATTCAACCAATAATTTCTATTTCACATATATGAGTAGCCTATCAGAAAAGGAGAGATGACTGAACTGTATGCACTCCATATCCCACTAATTACACCTTAAGAAACAGTGAATTTCCTGATGTATCTTCAGTCTGCACTCATCTTAAGTTTGGTCTGAATGAGCAACCATCTAAAGCACAGTAACTGGTATCAGTAGGGATTTTGCCCAGACATTCTTGTGTTTTAAAGATTTTAAAAGGATATCCTCCTTTCATGTTTTATCACAGCCAGGAAGTTGTTAACAGGATTTGAAATCTTCTCTGCCCCTGTGCCCATACACTTACTGAGATGTTCAATGTTTTCTGTCAGGCATAAAAACTCACATTGGTCAAAATTGCTTTTATTATGCCATTTCAAAGGAAGTATAACATGTTATTTCAAAGTTACAGAGATGGAGAGTGTGGCAGGGTGGAGTGCAGGGCCGGGTCGTGATTCCGCACACCCGACCCCTAATAAGGCTGATGTGGCAGGGCGGAGGGCGGGGCCGGGTGTGCAGAATCACGACCCAGCCCCGCCCTCCGCCCTGCCACAGAGAGTAAAGTCCTATTATGGTAGACGTTTAGTTTGGCTTATCTAATGACAAATTACATAACTTGCCATTTGGATCTGTGCAGAGACCTATGCTGTAGTGCCTATTACAGTAGTTGAGTAAATGTGAGGATGTGGGAACAAGGAGGAAACCCTATAACAACATGAATGGTTGATATTGATTTTTTAACGCATTGCTACAGTATGTGGTTGCTAAGGTGTTCTTGGTGGTTGCTTACTGGTACAACTCAAAAGAGTCCACACCCAAGTGTCTGATATTCTGGTCTCTGATATATGGCATGGGTCCCCCCTTCATTGTAAGTTTATGGGAGTTTTTCATCGACTGCCAGGTGAAAATCGTAAGTTATATTGCTTAGAAAAGTAAGACCACATCCCTCCTCCACAAGCTGCATGATTTGAGGTATCATTCATGTCCTAAGGACAATTGTGCAGAATGAATTACGCACTGAAGTTTAATACTCTGGCCAGGGTTAGGGTTTTCTTTTCAAATCCCCAACACTAAGAATTAGCAAAAGTAATAGTGATGCCTTAGCAAACACCAGTAGTTAAAGCCTCTTACTGTCTCTCAACTACCTATCATTAGTGATGTCAGTATTTCCTGTAGTAGTGGAATTGACAGACTTTTATTGAACTGGGTAACAAATAAAGGCTTCTCTACAAAGGTTGTTTACTCTGAAACAGTTCAAAAGACACCGATGATGACCTCATTACATCACAAAGAACAATCTGCTATTTTTAGGCTGTGAGTGACGCAAATGCTCCAGGTAAAAAAATTATTTTTTTGTGGTGTAATTGTGTGCGCTACTACACGCCAGCTCTGACATTATAAGAGAAAGCCACAATGCTTGTCTCAGGTTTACCATAAAGGAAGTCATCTCCCAGTGATGGTAGGAGCGGTGGAAATTACGCTTGACACCACACCTGCAGTATCTTTGTGGGATTGTAACATGTGGTATTTAATGTCTCGGATGGTATTTCCCAAAGAATCTTTATTGTGTGGTGTCATGCAATGCTCGGCACACAGAGCCGTAAAGACCTGCTCATTTCTGAAATCACAAAAATAAACCCCTCCTCAGCTCCAGGGTACAAGGGCTGCATTACACGCCTATTCAAGTTAAAGCAAATTTTGCTGACTATACAGGAGATGGGACTTCTCGTGGCGATCACCTGAGATTGTGCCCTCCTGTCTGGGTTATTTTATTTTGTTGTTGTTTGTTTTAGTGTTTACTGTTGGTGGTGTTTGGATTGTTTCCACCTGTCCAGTATTTAATTAATGTATATATGGGTATATGCCCCTACAAAAACATTTAAATCTGAACACTTTTATTTGTATTTATGTTATATTGTGATATACTGTATCATAATATAACATCAATACCAGTCAAAGTATTTGATATATATATGTATATATATATACACACACACACACACACACACACACACACATACACCTAACATAAATACAAGTAAAAGTGTTAGATTGAAATGTTTTTGTATATATGAATACATTGACTTGGACTTGCGTTATATTATTATTATTATTATTATTATTTATATATAATTTAATAATTGCATGTTTCATGCTGCTTAAAATACACAAGACACTATTTATGCTAAACTAAGAAAGCAAATAATCAACAATCCTTTTCAGAAAAGGTACTGGAAAACTTTTTTTTTTTTTTAAATGAATATGTTTGGATGAAATATCTAAAAATAATCCCAGCACACCAGACCAGAAAATACAGCATGAGCCCCATCACCAAAAATGTGGTGCTATACACAGTCACGTAATCCAGTGGGCTGCAATAAAACTTCTAAGATTGAAATCTCTTTTGTATGCATTTATTCCTGGTTCATTATGAAGACAACAACAACAAAAAAAGAGGTCTTTCATCCATCTCTATTTGATTAAGCTCATCTTTACGTCAACTGCTTGCCAAAGTCTAAAATGTTTAGCGATGATGTACATTGTTTCTTGACTTGAGAGGGCAATCTGGAATAGTTTTTGTGCTTTAAAACCCAATATCTCATTGAAACAATTGTTATTTGATGTCTTCTCAGTATGTTTTCATCATACTGATCCTCAATAGCATTTTTTCATGTTCACATCTTTTTGGGAGACAAAATAAAACATAAGCACACTGTCTTCATTCCTGATATTACACTAGTGAAGTATACACACCCCCTCAGATTTCAGCTGGCAATTGACTGACACATTAGGAAAAAGCCTGGCATTTAGGTTGGTGTGTGTGTTGGTGAATGTGTGAGGGCAGTGTTGGCTCAAACGTACTGGGCTTCACACCCTCACACATGTGAAGAAGCATTGATTGTTGCGTTTTATAGCCCCATGTAAAGCATCCATCTGATGCAATGGAGAGAAACACAATTGACTGCCCCTATATGGTTGCCTGGAATTTATAGCACCCTGTCCTGAGAAAGGCATTAACTCATGGGAGGTTAACATTTAAGCCTGAAAAGTTAAAAAAAATCTTAGCGAAACAAAACATGAAAACCATCCTGTTGACCTGCTTTTTTAGCACATTTTCAGTAGCAGTACTATTTAATCATTTAGTTTAAGACAGTTAAACACTTTTAACAATGCGTGACACCCATGTAAAAAAAAAAAAAAGCATATGTCAAACACCCATATTCAAACTGACCTATAAAGAGAGGAAGTCCAAACACACTAATAAATCTTCAGAGAGAATCATTGTGAGCCATAAATAACTTAGATGTTTCAAAGCTTTTTCTTATGATAAGTAGCATCATTCCTAATCCTACATAGCTGCATCAGAAAAATTTGCATTGGCCTAAATGAGAATTTAGACTGAATTAGGTTGGTGTATTTGTTTGTGACAAATGCATTCCTGGTGTCATTTCCCTTTTAATGCAAATGCTGCTTTTTCACCTGTGCAACACTTTATAGTGCCCTAGAAAATGCACTAAAATGGAATATTGAGCATTTATTCCATCAAAATCAAAATAATAGGGTACTACACAGTGGGGTGCTGTAACGACACCAACGCCAACGGAGTTGTGATGAACCCAAATGCGGGAGTTTAAAGGAAACTCAGGAGTAACAGGTAAGTTGTGTATACAGGGAATCACAGGATAGGAATAAAGTCTTTGACAATAGGGCAATGGTAGTAGGCACGGATCTATAACAGGAAACTCAAAACACAGCACTTGCTGAAAACAGAACTTAAGCTTCAAGCGGGCATAAAGGTGAGTTACTTCTTTCAACAGGGAGGTTGGTATAAATTACAAGGCTTGAGGTTCACACAAAGTCACATATCCAGCACAGACACAGCGGGGTGAAGAGTAACCAGGAAGTAACACTCGGGCAAGGAGTCATTCATAAATGTCAATATGTAGGAATCACTCAGGCTTCATGTTAGTCATTAATCTTGTAAGAGCAAGCAGTTCATCAACACACAAATGGGGCAAATACTAGTAAAGCCGGCATGCCATACACTCGGTATATACAAAGTCACTTATCTTGAGAAACTGAACAGGACGTCAAAGCACAGGTAGGCGAATTGCAGAGATGATGAAAGTCACATTGTCAGAGCTGAGGGAGAGTCCATGATGCCTACAACAAGGCTAGATGCTGACTGAGGGTGAGAGTGCGGCTTAAGTGCGTGTCCAAACGAGGTGAAGATGTCTCAGTTGCCTCAGCTTCTGAGACAGTCAACCCGAGCATCTTATCACGTGGCTCGCTGTGCATGACACCACGGAGACTCCGCATATGGAGGCTCATGCTACTCTCCGCGATCCACGCACAACTTGCCACACGCCCTATTGAGAGCGAGAACCCCTAATCGCTACCACGATGAGGTTACCCCATGTGACTCTACCCTCCTTAGCAATTTGGTTGCTTAGGAGACCTGGTTGGAGTCACTCAGCACACCCTGTATTTGAAATTGCGACTCCAGGTGTGGTAGTCAGCATCAATACTCGCTGAACTACCCAGGCCCCCAAGCTTCCTTGCCTTTAATAATTCAGAAACAAGGGTATGAAGGAGAATGGGAAGTACTGCTCAAACTTGATATACCGTACACTACTTTGTGATTAAATCAGGCCTAAAACAGACTCTTATCTGAAACTAATAAATACATGAGGACAGTAGAACTCTCTGTTAACTTTGGTTATGCGTCTTATAACCCGGGTTTGAAATTAACACCCGCCATCCAGACAAATGTGGCAATTTAATGCACAGTGGTGGGTAATTTTGCTCAT
Source organism: Myxocyprinus asiaticus (assembly GCF_019703515.2). NCBI lineage: Eukaryota > Metazoa > Chordata > Actinopteri > Cypriniformes > Catostomidae > Myxocyprinus > Myxocyprinus asiaticus. Next base: position 20,010,160 of record NC_059387.1, read on the forward strand.
CTACCTGTCACTGTGGAGGACAACCTGTTAGACATCTCTGAGTGACACACGACAAGAAATGTCATTAGACACAAAGACGCGTTTGAAGAAACACACTTCATTATATTTGGAAGAACAGATGAAAGAAAATCTGTGTTCAAAGGTTCAGTGGCGCGCTATCGCCCATGAGCACAGCTGGAGTGCTTCTCACGGAACACGTTCTCACTCTTTCTTCTCTGTTTCAGTTGTTTGAAAACAGTTTGCAGAAACAGTGTTGTCTGTGAGAACGCTGCAATTTATCTCAGACCATTTCAGGAGGTGCTCAAAATGTAATTCACTTTATTTTTACATGCATTGTGAACGCAACTCTGCAGGTTCACTTTATTTTGACACTGATTAATTCCAAATATTTGTGGCTGTATAAACTACGTTACTATACATAGCAAATGACATACAATGGCATTAGGTGAACTGTCCTGTGTGTCATCATAATTTAGTTCAGCCTCAGAAAAGGTGCTTGAACAAGAAGTTTCCCTTCTGTGCTTGTCTACTCTTGAGCTTCCAGATAGATAGATAGATAGATAGATAGATAGATATGTAAACCTTATAACCCTTCTCTTCTCTGTACTGTCTATATACTGTATATACAGAGAAGGGTTCTAAGCAGCATATGAAATTAACTGTTTTGCCCAGCCACTGTGGCTGGTGAATGCCAAATTTTACCAGCCATATACCGAATGCATGAAAAATAAAAAATAAAGGAATCATATTTTTCATGTATGTGTGTGTGTGTGTGTGTGTGTGTGTGTGTGTGTGTGTACATGTTTATACTACATTGTGGGGACCAAATGTCCCCACAAGGATAGTAAAACCTGAGAACACCTACCTTGTGGGGCCCAGCCAGCGGTCCCCACGAAGGAAATGGCTTAGTAAAACATACTAAACGATGTTTTTTGAAAATGTAAAATGCAAAAAGGTTTCTGTGAGGGTTAGGTTTAGGAGATAGAAATTATCATGAGATCTGTATAAAATCCATAAAATGCATAGAAGTCTATGGGGAGTCCCCACAATGATATTCTGTAAAAACAAGTTTCTGTGTGTGTGTGTGGGGGGGGGGGGGGGGGGCAGGTTTAAGTGGTTTACGAGGACTTTTTTTTAGGTTACAAACTGGTAATTACAAGGGTATTATGCTATAAATGTGGTTTATGAGGATATTTCTAGTGTCCCCATAATTCAAATCGCTTAAATAACATACTAAACGATGTTTTATTGAAAATTTAAAAATGCAGAAAGTTTTTTTGTGAGGGTTAGGTTTAGGGGTAGGGTTAGGGGATAGAATCTATAGTTTGTACAGTATAAAAATCATTATGTCTATTGAGAGTCCTCGTAAACCACAAATACCAACGTGCATGTGTGTGTGTGTGTGTGTGTTTGTGTGAAATCTAAGTGGTGGGCAACATTTTTTAATTTTATAGCCTGCTTACCCTTCTCTGCCCCCTAAAATATGCTACGAATAGAGAGAAGACATGAAGATGGTAATGAGAGATCCAGTAAGCATCGAGTAGAGTATGTCTACCAGGGAACTCGCTTACTTTTCCAATATCTGGTATTATCATCAAACCCTATAATCTATCTGTGAGAAAATTAGTTTCACAAAAACGTCACAACAGGCCTATGACACTAATATTTTCCAAATGTCAATATTCGTCCATTGTCATCTTCAGAGGTCCTTTACACTTCGTGCTTCTACCTGTCGAGACAACCTGCATCGTTTAAGATGTCACTTAAGAAGTGCTTTTCAACCTTTCCAAAGGAAAAAATCTTGGCCCGGTGAAACAGCTTTGCTGTATTAATCCAGTGTTGACATAAGAAGAGACTGATCTCTAGTTTTTATGTGCTGACTCTGTGACACAGAGTGCACCTCAATACTTCAAACGTCTCCTCGCCCTGGATTCTCAATACATGCTGAGAATTCCGATTCATTTTAGCGAATCGGATCGTTCGGACGGTTCGTTGTAACGAACCGGTGAAAAACCGAATCATATGAGTCTGTTTACAAAAGTCCCCGCGCGTTATTTTTACGTAGCCAAATGAATATTTAGTAAAACACCTAATATGAGTGTGCGAATTTAATTGAGTGTTTTCCATAACAGTCGAGTGGTTTTCAAACGTCAAGAGAACGACTCGTTTGCGAATCGGGCATCAGCCATCCTCAGCGCTTCAGAGTTCTATAGACTTCACAGCTCAGTAAAACTTTTAGCGCCAATGACTGAATGAAACACATCACTTACCCGACATAGCGGTTTTTGAAGAGGTAAGCGCAGACAGGATATAGCGTGGTGCTGAAAATTATAACACATCCGAATAAAACAGTACTGACCAAGTCTCTGCTTCTCAATGCCATATTACTAACCTAGTTTAAATACTGTAGAAACGGTGATGCTGCAGCAGCTTATCAGAGGCTGCGCTTTGCATGTGGATAGTGACTGAAAATAATCCCAATGAATGACCCGTGCTGAGGTGCAGGTAGAGGTGTGAAATCATTCATGTGGGAATTCGGGTGGTATCCCGAGTCTTTTAAAGTGTTTTTGGAAGTGTGGTCACGTGATGCGGGGTGTCAGAGGGGTTGGGAACTGAATCCCTTTTGAGAGAGATCATGGAAGCGCTCCAAGTGAAGCAGCGCAGTTTATAAAGAGCGGAATTTCTGCCTCGTCACGGCTGCCAGCAGTATAGTTTGATGCCATGGTTGCGGAGTTTTTAATTGTCTCTTTTAGTGCAAAACGTTGAGTTACAAAATATATTAATTTTATATAGACCTACACTGTAAGCAACTACTTCATCGTTGTTATAACAACATCGTTGTTTCCACCCATTTAACTTGCCACAATAATATAATGTCATTTCTACTCAGTTTTATGAGTACTTTAAAAAAAAATGTAAGGCAGCAATTAAAATTAAGTTTAAAATTTTAGTGGGCTGAAATGTTTACAGTGTAGGCCTATATATATTTTTTGACAGGTAAATGAATAGTAATTACACACTCCAAACTGTTTTAACAGTGTTTTATGGTAATAATTGCAGGTTACCACTTAATATTGTAGTGTTTGCTCACAGAAAACTTGTTGTCATGATGCTAGGATGTTTTGAGTGGTTGCCCTGGCATTGCAAAACAGTTAATACATGTTCTGAGTGGGATTTAGCATGTTGTTATGCAATTGCTACTGTGCTCTAGGTGGGTGCTAAAGCATTTTTAGGGTATTCTGGGTGTTTGTATACTGACTACATTTAAATGAGCTCACCTTCAAGTCTTTATTATATTCCTGGGAAAGCCTCTGGTCCCTATGTAAGTCTATGGGATTTTTTGTGTGTGCCTTTTTTATTATCCACCAATGGAAATTGGATGTCCAGTTGCTTAAACCAAGAACAGCACATCTCTTGAACAAGCCGCACGATTTGAGGTACCACTCATGTCCGTAGCACAAACAGTACAGGGTTAAGTTTAATTTCAGGCCAAAGTGTGACGGATAATGTTTATTCTTTCATTTTATTTCTCCTTTGGTCATTTTATCATCACAGAGATGAGTTTATGGGTCGTTCCTTACAAGTGTTTCGAGTAGCATTGTTTAGCTCTCATTAGTTGCAGCTACAGCATTCCTGTGTTTGATTCTGTATTTTTCAATCTGTTGGGAAGTTAAAGGTTTTGAACTAGCAGGCTACAGGCTTTGTAATTGCATGGCAGCAGCGCATTTTTCAAATGCTTCCCCCTGTGTCAACACTCTGCCACCTGTTTAACACCCAATTACTGTTCAACAAATTACCCTCACAGACAGGCACTGACAGGAAAGCTGATCCTGGAAAGTGGGTTCAATGTGGAAAATGAAGACTCCCTGGGAACCTGCTGTGCAAAAATAGAATAATTTCATAAAATGAACTTAAAACTAACATTCTGTCATTCTTCCATTGCATGCACAACATGTTTGACAATAGTGACTTTGATTGCGATTCAGGCATCTAACCAAGCTTCAGTTAGGCTATGGCATCTTCTACGTTCAATGAGGAAATTGCTCTTGCTTTCCTTTTACTTGTCGGTGGCTGCCATAATTTGTCTCCCTTAATATAATCCATATTTCAGAAATTGCATACAATCAGACACCACATTGTGGAGGAGGAGAAATCATAAAACTGCTGTGTTCAGCAATTACAAAAATAGCCCTTTAACAAGTTCCCCACATGTGCTGCAATACCTGCCCAAAAGCATCATATTTCTGACTAGTGGTAAAGTTCTGCACTCAAGAAAAACAGGCCTGAAGTGTCTTTAAAGGAAATATGGACATGTCGAGCTACAGTAACATATTCAGGGCTTGGTTTACGTCCATAGCAGATCCTGTTCATGGTTTGTAGGGGACCACAAAGGTTTAAGTAAATACAGAGGGTGGATGGTGGTAGACTGAAGCTGGCTTGTTGAGGACTCAGATTGCAAGGATGCTGTAAGGGACCATCTGAATCACTCCTATCTTTGTTGTAGTAAAAAAAAAAAAAAAAAAAGCCTAAGTACACAACTGCTTCAAGACTGGAGGTTTGAAAGTGATACTTGACTTTTAATGACTAAAGTTTGCACCACCAATAAAACATTAGTACCGCCTGCAAACGTCAATGTACTCGCTTGCAGTTCAAGCAGCACTGTACAGCTGAGACATTCCACGTGGCCTGCTCAAGACTGCAAATTAAATGGGACAGTGTGTCTTTGTGTGATCCTTAGTGCATGCAAAAACTTCATGATCACGAAGGGCACATTAACATAAAGAAAATTACTCAAGGAGATTTCCATTGAAACGTTCATCAATGCCTGACGAAGCAGAACTTTTCATTACTCTGTTCATCCCTGTACTTCTCTGTGGCTGATAATACATGTTCCACAGATGTTACCCGAAGCAATCTGGAATCTTTTCACTCTTTTATTGCCTGCTGTATGTCTCAGTCACAGTGGACCTTGTGTGAAGTCATTATGTAATGGAAACCAGTGAAAGAAGCACTGGTGCTAAAAGGGATGAAAGGTCACTCTCTCAGATGATGTGTAAGCCATGGACGAGAATCAAATAAAATGGCATATTTATATCCTGTTCAAACAGCCACAATAGGAGGATATCATATCTGTGAGGAACTGAGTTGACATCCCTGCTTACTGATTTATTGGAAATTGGGCTTTGTTTTAGGGCTGCACATTTCTTCTTCAAGATCTGTGTCTTATTAAGCTTGAGAGAGAGTTGGTCTGAAGAGAAGAGAATGGATGAGAATGACAACTCCAGCTTGATCACAGAAGCCAGCACAAAATTACCCCTGCAGGATAGACAATTTACTTCATAGAAGACTGTTCCTCTCACTCGTCCTACTGATCATGCCGCTGCAGTGGAGAGAGGTCCTCTGTCATTATCTGCTGACCCTCAGAAAATGAAAGACTCTGTTGCTCACTATTATTTCAGAAATTGAAATAATAGTCACTTTTTTAATGTTTTATTGAACATACAGGAAAAAGTAGAATACGGTATGTGTTTTTTTTAGCCTAACTGATACATTAGGCTTTTAGGGTCAGTTATTGATCGTAACATACACACATTTTTTTTTTAAATTTCATTTACATTTCTTAAAGCATCCCTATTGGTTATATTTCTATTAATTATTATTATTATTATTATTATTATTATTATTAATAATAATAATAATAATAATAATTCATTATAATATTGTTTTAGTTAAAATTAATGTGATTTTTATATTGACAGAGCAGGCGGCATATCTAAAAATATGTATAAATATTGATCTCTCTCTCTCTTTCTCTCTCTGTCTATATATAGAATGCCGACGGGGAGAATGGGGTGGTGAATGCCGCAAGAGTGGCCCCCTGGGATTTGTGGGCCCCTGGGCTTCAGCCAGGGCCGTTTCTGAGCATATGGGGTCCCTAAGAAAAATCCTATTGGAGGTCCCCTGCTAACCCCCTCTTAACATTAAATTCTCCCTTCCCTCTCGGGCCACAAAGGTCTAACTGAGCCATAACAGATGCCTGAGTCTTGCTTGCAGCTTTTAGTGTATATATATAAAAAAAAAAAAAAAGACTTTGGTTTGGTGGCTGGGCTGGGCCCCTTAGGTGCCCACTTGTACCGCTTATAGTTAGAAAGGCCCTGGCTAAGTTCAGCTTGTATAGAATACTTAAGATACGCCAAATGTTATTGCAATTAATAGAAATGACAAATTGAACCCTTTAACTATTGCCCTATATCTTCACTACATAACCCCTTGTGGACCTTTTGTTTATCCATAATGTGGTAAAAGGACCCCTTACCAACTTATTTAAAAAACATACATTTTAATCAATACCACCTTCCATTATTATTGCTTTCCACACAAATTATCTTGCTCCATCAATATTCAATAAAAAGAAATGTTTTTATTTAATTTTGAAAAAAACTGCATTTTTTCAATGATTTCACTGTTTGTCCTTTTGCCAGTGATTTTCTATCTGTTCTTGACTTCTTTAATTTCAATAAATATGTGAATTTCCCAACACACTCTCGTGGTCACACACTTGACCTTATTTGTTACTTTGGGCTTGGTGGTGTCTCTATTTTAGGTTCTGTGGGTGGATTTTCAGACCATATGTTAATTGAGTTTAGTCTTAATATTCCTCAACTAAAACGAAGGAACAAAACAAAGATATCATATTGAACCCTGAAATCTATTAATCAATCATCTTTTGCTGATTCTATTTGTGCCTCCTTTCTTCCATCCTCTCTTACACTGTCCAGCCCAGATGAGATTCTGTATGTGTATAATAACACACTGGCTGCAGTCGTAGATAGATATGCCCTGGTTAAAACTAGTATTGTACCATCGTCTCATTTCTCCCCCTGATTTACCTCAGAACTTCGTTCCTTGAAAGCTAAGGGTCGGTGTCTTGAGAGACTTGTTAAGAAAAATGGTCTTACTTTCCATGCCTTGGACCTTGCTGATCATCACTCACTGTACAAAGCTGCCCTGAGCACTGCATGCTCTTCCTACATCACTTTCATCATCTCTAAATCAACTTGTAAGCCCAGAACTATATTTAATTAATTTCAAAAACTCAAACAGCCTCTGGACACATTTTCTTCAGGTTCTGATGCATTATGTGAATCTTTTCTCCAATTCTTTAACAATGAAATTTAATCGATCTACCAATTATTTGACTCTAATCAGCTCTTTGAATGTTCTACTGCTCACCTAGTCACACCTTTCACATTTTTCTCTTCAACCACCCCCACCACTATTGTTGAGTTGATTAGCAAATCAAATTCTTCAACATGCCAGCTTGATCCTATCCCTACAAATTTCTCAAAAGCTGTCTCTATCTTTTCATTTCACCTATTTTTCACCTAATTAAAAGCTCTCTGGCATCAGGTTCTGTGCCCACTGCCCTAAAAGTAGCAGCTGTCAAACCCATCCTCAAGAAGCCTGGCCTGCATGCATCAGTCTTACAAAACTATAGACTCAACTCAAATCTTCTATTTGTGGCCAAAATCTTCTATTTGTGGCACAGAACCTGCACTCCTTAAGGATGTTAATGACCTTCTCTCTTCAGCAGACACTGGAATGTTTAATATTCTTATGCTCTTGGATCTCACCTCGGCTTTTGATACTGTTTGTCACAGCATTCTGCTCTCTCGCCTCTCAGCAGTAGGCATCTCGGGCACTGCACTCGAATGGTTCAAATCTTATCTGACGGACAGACATAATTTCATTGCATTTAAGAATCACAAATTTCCTGTCTCACATGGTGTTCCTCAGGGTTCAGTGCTTGGTCCACTCCTTTTTATATTTTACATGCTCCTTCTGGAAAATCATGAGAATGCATGGGCTTAGCTTTCACAGCTATGCTGATGACACTCAAATATATATCAGCTATTGCTCCTCATCAGTTTCTCCACCACAATCACTATCTGCATTTATTCCAGACCTCAGATACTGGTTGGACAACTTTCTGAAACTCAATGCTGAAAAAAATTAAATATTACTTGTTGATATTCACTTATTTCCTCAGAACACAGCCTTAGCTTCAACATAGATGGTGTTTTCATTCAGCCATCTCCCACTGTTCGTAATCTAGGGGTGATATTTGAGCCTTCACTAACTTTTGAAGAACACATTAATCATGTCACAAAAGAATAATTTTTTCAACTATGCAATATTGCTCATCTTCTGCCTCTGTTAAGCAAGAAAGATGCTAAAACTGCTATTCATGCATTCATAAACACTAGGCTAGATTATTATAATTCACTTTATTTTGGTCTTCCTTCTAAAACTCTAACGACTTCAGTACATTCAAAACTTGGCTGCCAGTGTCCTCACACATATGAAGAAATCAGACCATATCGCTCCCATACTACGTCAACTTCACTGGTTGCCAGTATCCTATCACATTCAATTTTAAATTCAAACCATAACCTATAAATCTCTACATGGACTTTCCCCGCTCTGGCTTTCTGAATTACTATCTTCTTACTCACCCTCTCGTACTCTGCGGTCCTCTGGAGTTAATCTTCTCACCATCCCTAAGTTCAGGTTGTCTTCAATGGGTGGCAGGTCCTTTTCAGTAGTTGCCCTTCGCCTCTGGAACTCTCTTTCACTCTCTCTCCATGCACTTTCTTCCTTGTCTGCCTTCAAATCTCAAAACTCACCTTTTTGCTTTGTGTTATGATAACCCGGTTACTAATTGATTGTTGTTTTTGTTGACTGATTATTTGTTTAGTTTTGCTTTAATTTTTTTGTATTGTTAAATGACTTCTTTGTAAAGTGACCTTGTGTATAGTGAAAGGTGCTATATAAATACAAATTATTATTATTATTATTATTATTATTATTATGGTGGGCATAATACATCATGAAATGCTATACACATAGGCCTATTTTCTATATCATTTTTTGATTATACAGTGTTCGAAAGTAAGCATAAGTTGCTTCACTTCAGTTAATATTAATTGTGAAAAATTAGTAAAAAATGTTTTTATTCTTGTCGTTATTTTATCAAAATCAGCAATGACTTAACCTGAAAAAAGAAATAAAAAAATAATTAAAATGACGAGGCTATATCATAAATGATATTAAAATGTATTTTTCTACTTCCTGAAGGGCATAGATATACCAGCAGGAAGTAGAATGTATACAACAGCATTTCAAGAAAGTATTTTAGATGCCTTAAAGTCATTTGTCAAATATGATACATGTGGCATAATAGGGCTAAGCATCACATTTACAATTACACATAACCTTATTGTTAAACTTAAGTGCTGTTGCTGTGGGCACAAATGATACCTCAAGTCATGTGGCTTGTTGAGTTGAGGTGCTCTGTTACTTTTCTACTTGGAAAAAGTAGATAAAACTTGGTACTATTCTACCTCATGTTTTGGGGGTGGGGGGGGGGGGGATTGGGGAGCAAGAGAGAAAGGATTTACTTTAGAATTGTCTATATATTATATTTTTAAAAAAGCAGACAATGGACTATATAGTTGTAACATGATTTTCAAATAAAATGTTTGATGACTGCAATAATTTATATTCTGTTTTATCTGTTTTAAAACACATTTCTTTGGAGGTCTTGTTCTCTCATTCCCTCGTTCTCTCTATGTTTTACGACGATTAATAATTATACAGAGAATAATTATATGTTTACCTGCTGTAACAAAGGAGTTTTTATGAATATGGATATTTACATATTGATCTTTTCTAAATCTTTTTTATTTAATTTAATTTTATTAATGCCACAATATTATACTTGTGGCACTGAGGTAGTGTATTTTAGAGTGTCATACATTTTAATACATTTCTTACATAGCTTTTCTTCTAATAGACACTTGTATTGAAATAAACATTGATAATAAAACGGATGCTTATTGTTTTGAATGCATTAGGATTACAGTATTTATAAATGGAAATTTATTGTGATTTTATTGTTTTATTGTTGTACAAGGTCTTGAGTCTTTATTGATTATAGACGTTAAATGTAGTTATTACTGCATGTCCTGAAAAATGTTTTAATAAAAAACAAAGGAGCTACTCTGTGGACACATTTGTTTATAATGTGGTTTATTTTACATTTTCAGAGGATAAAACAACCTGAAAATATTAACCCACTTATGATATCAAATTAACCCAGCATTCCTGTAAAAATGAACCAACAATTGGGTTGAATAAACAACCCATTTTGCTCGGTTAAAATAACAACCCAGCTTGCTGGGTTAGATAAGCCCAACGTGTGTTCTGTCCCATATTTATACAGCGGCTGGGCCAAAACAACCCATTTTTTAGAGTTTATATGAGATGGAGTATAAACCTAGAGAGAGAGAGAGAGAGAGAGAGAGAGAGAGAGAGAGAGAGAGAGAGAGAGAGAGAGAGACTAGATCTAACACAATGAAGGGAGTCTGGCCCATCTCGTCCAAATTATAAAGACTTGTTTTTCTTTAACACTAGAGGGCAGCGTCTGATAAGTAGTGTGGTCTCATCTTCTCCCTCATTCAGCATTGATGCTGCTTTCTCTGATGCCTTCATAAACTAAACATGGCTCATTACTTTTTTAACCCAAGCAGGTTGATGGCCTCAGTTTCGACCACTCCAGTACTCCTTCAGAGTATATTGTGCTCTGTGAGAGTCAATAACTTTGGAATATTGATTATTTGGCTCTGCTGATTAAATTTTATTGAGCTGTATTAATTTGACAGGGCAAACACTGAGTCCGTACAGGGAAGACATGGCAGACTGATGCTGAGACTACAAAAGCAAGGACCACATCTCAAGAGACTTCCATGCTTGAGTCAAATATCATATTGTCAAGCTAATTGCATGCGGGCACTCAAATAACAAAGTGAATTCAACTGTCCCACAAGTTAAAGTTCCAAAAGTCATTTATGTAATTTTTTTTTTCATTGAGTATTCATTTGTGTATAGAGGGCAATTTTAGAAACTCACTTAGTCTGATTTTTAGAGCCTTACTTTTTAGGGAAACATAAGGGTCTGTGCATAAAGGCCTAGGTGAAAGAGACTATAAAGTGCACTTCAGTTCTGTTTCACATTCAGGCTTCCACCAAGACACTCTCTCTTCATCACTTTCTAAATCTCTTACTCTTTAATTATTTTATTTTAAGGGAAAGCAAGAAACGCAGATTCACTGAGGCACGTCATTCTGTTTGACACTTTGATGGCATATGACGGAAAATAATTGAACGGCTGAATAATTTATTAATATCTTTTTCTTTCTTTAGCCTACTTTTACTAGCTTTTATGTCCAAGAGAACTAATTTAAGGGAACGCAACAGACAAGGCTGAAATAACAAACCCCCCCAATCATAGACTATAGGATGACATGTGTGATTAATTATTGTAGATGTTCCTATAGTTTTAATAAATTAAACACAGAAACAAGAGATCATTTAAATTACTCACACACATATTTATTATTATAGTCAGGATAACATACATACCAAAGTAGTTTAAATGAATTTGTTTTATTTTTTATGATGATTTAAAATAATAATAATAATAATAATTAAACATTGTAAGCTATTACATAATTACACTTCATTACATAACTCATCTCACTCAGTTTTTTAAAGTAATGTAACTAATACTGGAGTCTGGGAAAGTCTTGCATTGTAATTACCCCCAATGTCATCATCATTTCCCCACTGTGCTGGAACGAATTCCCAGCCATTTATTTCCTGTCCTTTTCATGCTAGAGGGAGGCTGGATTTAGGATGAAGGTCTTGGGAGTCACATGGACCAAAGTTTTTGATTGACGTTCAAAAGCCATTACTACACTTTTCTCAGACGTACAGAGTAGTGTTGAACTTTGATGCTGACTTTAAATCCCATTAGCTGAGTTTTCGTTTGTCTGTGAATTCAATTCATTAGTTCTGGTGAATTTTGCCCAATGCTTTTCATCATGTTTCAAACCTCCGGACAGCATCACTTCATTTAAACCGTTCCTTTTGCAACTTCATAAGACTTTTTAAAGAAGACAATCAACATGACTGAGGAGAGCAAAGCTGAACACAGAGCAGAAAGCGGGAAAGATTTGGAGAAACAGCTTCGTTTACGTGTTTGCGTTTTGAACGAACTTTTAAAGACCGAACGGGATTATGTTGGGACGCTGGAGTTTCTTTCGGTAAGTGCGCCGTGGGTAACTATTTTACTTCATATTTTGAAATCCATAATAGGCTACTTGTAGTTCTGGTTAAAATGGATAACTCCCCATCTACACTGTTTCAACGTGACAATTAGCGCTCAGTTTTAATCAAGGAAGGTTTCTACACCGCAAGCGCGCGCATCATTTTGGCTGTCTAATCGCAGCGCCGAAAACATTCCCGTTTCACTATGCAAACTTCGGGGCCATTAACACGCAACGCGTTTTTTCTTCCGTCTTCGCTGTTTTTCAATTATATTTTAAAATAAACATGCGCTTGGTGGACGTCTTTGCGCCGCGTCTCACGCAGAAGTGCCGCGTTTTTTAGACGCAGTGTCGATTTATTTAGTCTGAACGACCCTCTACAGTAGACAGCTTCATTTATTATAATGGGAGAGCTGAAGCTTTGTCGCGTCTGTGGAGGTGGGCTATATAGAACGACTGAACGCGTCTATTTATTATGCAGGGAGTGAAAAAGCAGCAGCAGATGTCTGGTGGTGAACCTCAAAACCCAGACTGTGACACCCCTGTCAATCCAGCTGATCGCTTTGGTTTGTTGCTCTATCTATTAAGGAAAAGTAAAGATTCACTTGTCTCAATTTTACATGTGAATCTTTATTTTTCTTTCTTTTTCTTCTTCTGTTTAGGCAGTGTTTGGATTGTGCCTCACACTTGTCCACCTCCTTTTGATTTAGAAGAAATATGCAAAATCTGAAGCTCTTGAAAATCACCAGTGTACACTGAAAACCCTAATAAATTGGATTATTAGAAACTTGTTCCCTCAATTCCATTGAGTAATGGGGTCTCCCCAAACTTGACTATTTAAGTTCAATTAACATAACTATTTAAGTTGAGTCAACTACATGCAAGTAGACTTAACTCAGATTTGAATTTAAATATTGTTGTTTCTACTGTTGTACATTTTAATTGAATTGATTCAATTTTAGCTCAAACAACAGCACAGCTCAAATAAAGATGATAACTGATTCTAGGTCAGTTATTAAATAATAATTTACAGAAATGCATATATGCACTTCAGCTGCACATGCACAAAGGGAACTGAGATAGTGTGACCAGGGTCCAGCTTGACCAAAGAGACACAGATCACCCTAATGGTGACATTACACCAAACAACTATTTGCAACAAAGCATAAATAATACAACAAAAGAGCTAAAACATCTATGAATTCTTAATAACAATTATTTAAATTCCGCAATCTGTTCCCTCTGACCAAGGAAACATTATTCAAGCAACAAGGGATTGTGGGTATTCCCCGTAGCCTCAATTTTGTACTCAGTAGTTTGAGTTATTAACACTTCAAATCTTAAGTCTATGTATTTTTAAGAAAAATAAGTTCAGTGAACTTAAATATTTGCGTTATGAGTCCGAAACTTGACATTTCAAGTAATACTTAATTAAGACAACTTGATTTTCAGTAATGACAACTTTAGGGTTTACAGTGTAATTAAATTACCATATTACTTGGAAAACTGCAAGCACATGAAATAAAGTATTTTAAATAGTCCAAGGTATGCTCATCAGCACTAAGTGTAGTTCGAACATTTCTGCAAGTCATACAACAAATTGCTGAAGACAGGTTGATTTCTTTGGTGAATTACTTAAAAAAATATATATTTAGATAGTTATTAGTTATCATTAATAGTTTGGCTATTTAGATCATTTGTAGCCTGTTTATGAATATGACATTTCTATATGTAACATTTTGTTGATTTACATATAGATGGGATCATTTCAGCTTTATATAAATAAGACATTTTTGTTGTACAGAGTTAAATCTCAAACAGGAACAATCTTCGACATGCAACATGTTATCATTTTGTGTATAATTATCATTTTCATAATGGATGTCTTAACCAGTGATGCATCTGTCCATGATTTGCTGCAGTAAGGCTCAGTTAGCAAGTTTGTAGGTAAATGCCTTTAACTGAGTCTGAGCCAGAACTTAGAGAGCGCAGGTGGATTCAGAATAAAAAGCTCATTCACTGGCACATCAACTAATGTAATTTCTGCCTGGACTGGTGGATTAAAGGATGTAAAGACAGGAAGGAAATTAAGTGGTTTAAAATAATGCAGCCATGCATTTCAGACACAAAGAAAATATTCTGCAGTTAAGGAAACTAGTGGCCAGTTATGCACATATACTTTGATGTTAATTCATCTAAAATTGAGCAGAAGTTAAAGTATGAATTGGTACACAATGGTATTCTTTCAGAGTTACCACTCTGAAATGAATGATCGTATTTTGCGGTATATTAGAGCCTCAATGAACCACCAGATGGTATGGTCATGATTGACATCCCTGTGTTTCAAGACCCATGTTCCCACCCATAATGTACACTACCATTCAAAAGTTTAGGGTCACTTACTCATTCTTTCTTTCTTTTTTTTTTTTTTCTTCACATTTTAGAATAATAGTAAAGTCATCACAACTATGGGATAATAGAAGTGGAAATATGGGAATTATATTGTGACTAAAAAAAAAAATCCAAAATAAATCAAAACTGTGTTATATTTTAGCATCTCCAAAGTGGCCACAGTTTGCCAAGATTTTGCAGAAATGTACTCTTGGCATTTTCTCAACCAACTTCTTGAGGTATCACCCTGGGATGCTTTTTAAACAGTATTGAAGGAGTTTCCATCTATATGCTGGGCACTTATTGGCTGCTTTTCGTAATTATTCGGTCCAAGTCATCAATTTCAGAAACTTTTTTTTTTAATGTTTTTATAAAATTTTAGTTTTGTAATAAAATAAATATGTTGGCACAATTATATTTTTGTCTACAAAACTAATTTCAAACATTTAAGCATATGCCTTCAGATCAAAAGATTTTTAAGATCATGAGAAACATTTCAGGCAAGTGACCCCAAACTTTTGAACGGTAGTGTACATTCACATGCTAGTATTCCACACTTGTAGACTGTCACAGGTGGTTCCCATGTTGGCGCAGGATTTCACTTTCAGTCGGACAAAATGAAATACGACTTAAACACGATTTTGTTTCATTAAATAAAAAAAAAGAAGAAGAAGAATTTTCAGTTATTGTTTGTCATTTGGAAATGTTGAATTAAAAGATGTTCTAAAATCCTCTGCCATGGTATAATTGGCTGATTTGTAACTCTTTTGCAACCTCATCACTTTAACTGAGTGCTGGTGTACTTCATTTAAATTATTCTCAATAGGTTTGCAGTTCCACCCAACACATTTCAAAGTGCTTTACTGCCCCCTCTAAACTGCATTATACATTCTGAAAGAGTTGAAAAAGTGCTTCTTTTGAGATGAAAGCTTAGTGTTGTACCCCCTGAGTGTGTTTCGGAGGCCAAGTCACTGGGAAATCTCACGCACAGTTCTCTCAAGGATCAAAGGCTCCATGGGTGCCACTGTAGGTCTATGACTGATCGCTTTCAAATGATCATTTTCCGTAGTAATGCCCAAAGAGAATTCCTTAATGTCCAGAGATAACCAATAATTTAGGCTGTGGGCTAAACTAAGGAAGCCTAAAATGAAGTGAACCTAGACGATAACAACAGTCCACGGTTGAGGACAATGGTTGTTGGGAGGTGGTATTTCATTGCCTGGAAGTCCCAGAGGATCGGTGCCATGCTGAACAGAGGGCATTTTGTGTTTGTGAGAATTAGATGAAGGGGGTCCATTCCAGACAATATGGCTCCCCGGTGGAACTGGTCTGGAGGTATTGCCAGGAGGGGGACTGTGACGTTAGAGCCTGGGCTCTGTGCCCTCTGTTGTAAACAACATTTCCTGGTGGAGGAATTCCAGAGAGCTTAAAAAAAAGGAAACAATGGTGGATAAGTTGCTTTTTTTGAATCCAGACAAGGGTTAGCTAGTTCCGATCAATTTACTGTACCTTCACAGCTAGTTTGTTCTTTGAGAAAATTTGTTCTTGAAACTTGTTCTTTGCACATAGGCCTATTTTATGTAAAATACCAGGCGTGCTAACTGGCAGTTACTTGGCATGCCCCACAATTGTCTGGCTATCAGATGAGCCAACACCAGTGTTTGGCAATTCTCAGAGGAAGTCTTTTCTGAGATATCCCTAGAATGACTTATGTAACAACTTAATATAGATCTGAGAGTGGGAGGTTTCAGATAATGATAGCTAAAGGCTAAGAAAATAACAGACCCCCTTAGTTCGCTAAATTAAATTGATTTAAACCTGCTCATTTGTACACACTTCTTTTTACATCCTGATCTCATGAAAATTATGTGATTGTGGTAACATTTTTGCCAAGAGACATTTTGCCATGTATTACGGCAGTTCTGAGGTGAAATGTCCACTGTTTAAATGTCCACTGGCACTACAAGTTTTCTCCCAAACAGGGTTTTTAAGGTTAAAGCTCTATCAAGTTTTAAATCAACAAAACCTTCCTCCCTTCCCTAAACCTTAAACCTAAACCTAACTGATAGTGTCATAAAAAGCAAATGTGAGATGAAAGAAGCAATTGCTGAAGCAACCATGTCATTTTGTTGTGCTTCTATGAGAATTTTGGCTCACATGTCGATTTGTGTGCTTTTCAGGACTCGTACCTTGGTCCTTTGCATCACAAGTGCAACACTCTATCAGTTAAGCTACTGCACAGTTTTGACCATGCTTGAACAAGCTTATTAATGTAGTTGGTAATGTAATGCAAACGTTAAAATATATCACCTTTCATTTTAAGTCATGCACTATGGTTAAAGTGTTTTGATGCCATAAGATAACATTGTGTGGGGAAAAGGGCAAAAAGTGTTTATGAATTTTTAATCTGCCCTGGGGCCTGTTGCATAAAACTGTTTTAGACTAGTCTTACCAGTTAGCTGTCTAAAATTTTGGTCTTAACTTTTTCAGTCAGTTGCATAAAAACTTAGGGTACATTTACACGACAACGATGTACTAAAAACTGAAAAGTTTTTCCTTTGCGTTTTTGAAAAGTTTCACGTACAGACGACAACGTTGTCAAAATGATCCCCGTTCAAACAGATCCGCGAAAACGACTAAAACGCTGTATTATGCATGCCAGGCCAGTAGTTGGCGATGTCACTTTGTAAAGAAACACTACGCGCCTGCACACATAAGCATTCTTCCACAGAGCGGTGAATACAAACAATGAAGATGGCGATCGCTGGTCATAGTAGTGATGCAGTAAATCTACACTTTGCTGGAGAAGCGTCAATAAACTCAATATCTTGAGCAGCACAAACACAGTCCTGTATTCCGCCACTGTTGTTTTGAAGTCACTCACGCACATGCCTATAGACTGAACTCTCAAGATTATTCAATAAACTCTGCTCATATTTACCATCACTTCGTCTCCTGCCTTCTTCTGTATTCACCCTGCTGACTCTTGGGCTGGTAGGAGAGTAAGTTAACATAACAAGCTGTTGATGTTGACTGGTTTTGGATATCTGACGGAGAGAAAGGTCTTGTGTACACTGGGTCTAACATGCATTTTCACTGCCTCATGTTTTCATATTCTAAGCATATCTTTGAATACTGTACATGGCAACACATCTCTGTCTATAGGCTATATACATAAGTGGTGGGTGAATGAATTGCAGGGTAAAGGTACATCAAATAAAATTAAGTAAATCAATAAATAGCATTTAAAATACAAATACATTTTTCCCATCTGAATCCATACATTAATTTCAAGATTTTCAAATTGCAGGTTCTGCCTAATGTACAATGTTCACACTGCATACAAAACACTCCAAATGAATAAATTGTTGATTATTGTTATTTGCACAGACACCAGTATTCATATTGATAATTATATATCTCAAATTGATGCCCATCAATCCATAATTTTTTATATAACACGTAATACGCGTGCACATGATGTCATTGTTTTCACAAATTTGCGTTTTTTATGTTTACACGGAGACGATAAGAGCTTCGTTTTCAAAAACTTGCACTTTGAAACCCGTTTTTAAAAGTTTGCGTTTTCAGGCCCCAAAACGCTGTTGTCGTGTAAACAAATAGCCAAAACGCATAAAAAGTTTTCCGTTTTTAGTTGAAAAGGTTGTCGTGTAAATGGCCCCTTAGATCGGTCTAATTTAAGTGTGTGTTCACACTTGTAGTTCGGTTCTCTTGGTTCTCTTGGTCTGGACCAAAAAAGAAAATGATACATTTAGTCCTGGTTCGCTTAGTGTTCACACTGGCATTTTTAACACCGAACCTACAGATACAAAACAAAAGGCATAAGGATAAGGTCACAAACTGATTGGACAGCTTTTATGACATATATTTTGCAATGGAACTTGCGAATATCCAAAACAACGCTGGCTGCTGGGCTAAATGTGCTCGTTGGACCCACTTTACCTTAACCTATTAAATGAACATTTTGAACACTTGTTAATGTTAATAATGTTAATAAGGAACTTTACCTCCTCATTGCTCCATGTTTGTCCTCTGCTCATTTTGTTTTGCGTACACCATTCTTACCGCTCTATTTTATAAAATCACATGATTTTTAGGGTCACATCTTGTGACATCACATCCTGTTATTGGTCCATTTAGACGTCTTTGGTCCATGCTTCATATATCAGTCGAACCGCACCAGAGTTCGTTTGGAAGCGGACCGAGACCCACTATTCAGAGGGTCTCAGTCTGCTTGTTTGGTGCACACCAAGGTTCGGATGGCAGCGTTCACACTTGTTCAAATGAACCGCACTAACAGAGCAATTGCACCAGATTTCGTTTTAATCGAACCAAACCTGCCAAGTGTGAACACACCCTAAGACAAAAATGTAAGACTGCAGACCCATAGGCTAACTTTCGTTTACATTCCATGTTGCCATGGAAAGCAACTGTCAGCTGAGCTTGTGGGGGCTTCAGTTGAGGGATAGAAGGGGCTTGAGTTGAGACTTTGAAGAAGATTTGACTTCTACGATTGTAACAAAACTTAAAATCACTACATTTGTTCATTACAATCGATTTTGAAGCATTGCATTCTTCTAATAAGCAAATATTTTCCAGCAATGAAAACTGAATTGAGAGCCCACTGTCGGCTATTTTATTTAAGCTGTTCAGTGTCTTACTTTTCCCACAATGCAATGGCAATTAGACTGTCTTACTAAAGACAACTGTGAGCTTGTTTTATGCAACAGGCTTTCTATGGCTTCTTTAGCTAGTCAGACTAATTGTTAGACAAATTCTTAAGTTAATGGCTATGTTTATGCAACCGGCCCCAGGGGATTGTTTTGAAAGGGAATAAACATCCTTGTTTTAGCTCAAGTGTTCATTTCACCAGGAAACAAGCAATGCATACAATGAGCCATGTAAAAATAATTTAGCAAAAATGTAGGTATAGTAACGTGATTCTATGGAACCAAGGTTGGAAAATAACATTCACCATTATTTCACTAAATGAAATTGAGTTTCTCTTTTGAGAGTCTGCTCATTTGTATGCATATCTTGAATTTTTGATAAAGGTCACTTAAGCAAGCTTGCTGCATTGATACAACAAACTAGAACTATAACTGACCAGCAAACTGCATGCATAAGTTCTTGAAGAAGGAAACAGACAGGAGAGAGCTGGGGAAAAGCTTTCATGTCTTACTTTAGCAGTAAAACAGAGCCAAGTCACTGCATAATGTGTTCTCTGGAGTATCAGCTGTGGATTAAGTGGTCCCTCAGCAGAGTTTTCCTTTCACTATACCCTGTTGGGTTAGGAGAAATTGACCACCAAATATAAATATTTTTAAGCCTTAATAATAAAACTTAAAAAGGGATTTTTGCACCACAAACTGCATTTTCATGTGTTTTTCTTTTGGGGTAAACACAAGTTATAAATGTCTTTCTTGGTCAACAGAGAAATTTGTTTGAAGATGTCGTGGTGCATTTTTCTAAATAAGAATCAACATTGTCGGATTCCCACTGTTTGACTCATTGAACACAAATTAAGCCAATTGCTTTGGATAGGTTGGTGTAAGAAACAAATCGATAATTAAAACGTTTTAAACTTTAAACTGTTGCTTCCACCCAGTGCTGTATTGCTGTTTGAAATGAACTAACTTTCTTACACCAACCTATCGATTTGCTTCAAAAGACTTTAATTGTTTGACTGGGGTCATGTGGATTATTTTCATACTGGCTAAATATGCCTTTTGGACCATCAAATAGCCAGCAGCCTGATGGCACACGTTTAATTACATTATAAGGACCTACAGAGCTTCATCATTTTTCTAAAAATCTTAATTTGTGTTCTGCTGAAGAAAGACAGTCATACACATCTCGAATGGCATCAGGGTAAGTGAATAATGAGAGAATTGTAATTTTTGGGTGAAAAATTCCTTTAATGCAAAGTGTAAATGGGGCAACAGAGACTTGGAGGTGGGCTCCTTTGACTTGAGCCAGGAAGTAACTACCCAGAAATCATCCAGAAAATTCTAGCAACTTCATAAAAATGTGCTAAAAACCAATTCATTTGTAAGCTTGGACAAATTGTCTGGATTCTGGAATATGAAGTCTAGTTTGATTTCAAGCTTTCCATAGCATGCGTCCATAGTATATACTCAACTGCTCTGATAGAATACAGAATTTCTCAATATTCCTTTGTTATGAGTCCCTTACTGTTTATTTACAGTTAGACTGAGGCATATTGATTTGTTGGTATCACATGACCCATACTGAAACCGAAGGGGAGGATCACATCCTTTCCCAGACAGGCAGTGAACCCTGCAACCCCCTCTGTTAGGGTCACCATTCTCCATTCTCAACCTTTTCCTCTTGGTATCCTGGTTTATCCATCTGTTGCACTGGAAACTGTTGGGCTCCCTTTCAGCCATTTGTCACTGCTACAAACTGATTGTGTTTAGCAAAGCAAACAAGCAGCACAAGAATTTATTTAAACATCTAGAGAGCTTTCTTAGGCATTCTGGATTGGACTCTATTTAAGGGATAGTTCACCTAAAATGAAAATTCTTTCAACATTTATTCACCCTCATGTTGTTCCAAACCCGCATGACCTTTTTCCCTCTTTTGTAGAATTGGACATAGGCAGAATGTTGTAAGCCTCTGTCACATTCACTTTGACTCTTTTTGCTCTTTTCAGGGTTGGAAAATAATAATGGTGATAGAATTTCCATTTTTGGGTGAACCATCCCTTTAAAATAAAAAAGATGGCATTCCTCACTGATACCAGGGTTATGGGTTCATGTTGGGTCTAGGCCATGATGAACTGGAAGTATGATAAGAGAATAATTGGAGTGCGGACAGGACATGGTTGACTTTGCCACCAGACTAACATTTCTCCTTTGTCAGCCAATCAGAAGCCAGCATTACTTTCTTTCTCACATTAGCACGCTCTCTCCCGTGGTCTCCTGCTCAGTCTTTACAGCCTTCACCTCCTGCATATGTTCCATCCATTATGTCCCAATACATTGTTTACAAGAAATTTTTTCCCCTTGCTACATGGTGGGTCATTAAGATTCCAATCTTTCTAATGAGTTTGGGTTTCTTTTTCCTCTGTAAAGTCAGATGAGTTCTCATGAAGCAGCAGACAGACATTATAACTAGCAAAGGCCTCCCTTTATCTTATACTTTCTAAGCAATAAGCTGAACTAGCTCCCCAAGGCTCAGGGCAGGCCGCCTCATTCCACATGCACAGCAAAATGTGTCAGCCATTTTTCTACCCCTGTGACAGTCCAATTTATGCAAGAGAACAGAAGCTTTTTGTGCCCCAGGGAATTCAGAGGTAAGGTTCCGCATTCAATCTGAATGTACATGACTGTGCCTAAGGGGCCATTTACACAAACGTGTATTTGTGTATGCACTGTTTTTTAATTGTGTTTCTATGTAAACATGCGCTAAATGGAAAGTCTTTGACCGTTGCACCACGTCTCACTGTTTTTTTCAGCATCTTGCACAGTAGTGTCACATTTTTTAGACATCCTGTCAAGTTTAATGTAAACATTAAGTATAAACAAGTATGTAAATTTAACAGTAGCCAGCTAGTACGTGATAGCAGTGGAGTGTATAAATGTCACTCGCCTGGCCTTAAGAGATGCACTAGCAACTGAGGCTAAGGGCCATGGCTGTTCTTGCCTCCTTACTATCACGTCCGGCTCCCATGCTGTGGATCGGCCGTTCAAATTGGAGTGGGTTGAGTAGGACTGGTGACACTGGTGCCGTGACCTGGATGGGGGTGAAGTTTAGGGGGGTGAGTGTAACAGTAGCCAGCTGGTACGTGATAGCTGTGCAGTGTGTAAACCTCACTCTCCTGGCCTTAAGAGACATACTAGAGACAGAAGCTAGGGGCCATGGGTTTAGCCTCCTTGCTAGCGCATCCAACTTCCATGCCGGGGATCGCCGTTTGAATCCCGCTCGGGCTGTTTCAAGTAGGACCGGTGAAATAAACATGCTCAAGATGGACGTCTTTGACCATTGCGGTGCATTTTTCTGTTTTTTTCAGTGTCCTGAAGTGTAATTTTTTTTGCCAGTTTGTCAAGTTAAAAGTAAACGTTACAATATAAACAGCTATGTAAACATGCGCTAGATGGACATCTTTGACCATTGCGGCACATCTCACTTTTTTAAATTCAGCATCTTGCACAGTAGTGTCGCATTTTTTAGACATCCTGTTAAGTTAAATGTAAACATTAAAGATAAACATGTAAGTAAACATGCGCTAGATGGACGTCTTTGACCATTCTGCTGCATCTTGCTGTTTTTTCAGCATCTTGTGCAGTAGCGTCACATTTTTAATATGGTGTGTCAAGTTAAATGTAAACGTGAACTATAAACATCTATGCAAACATGTGCAAGATGGACTTATTTCACCGTTGCGCCACACTGCTTTTTCATAATCTTGCACAGGAGTGACACATTTTTAGACTTTGTGTCAAGTTAAATGTAAACATTAAAAATAATAATCTAATTAAGCATGTGCTAGGTGGACATCTTTGACCATTTTGACTCGCTGTTCTTTCAGCGTCTCGTGCAGGAATACTGTGTTTTTTTTATGCCGTTGTTAAGTTAAAAAAATTACATTGTGCCCTGAGACACCTGCATTCTGTTCTATTCGTTGAACTGCGTCTGGACACCTCTGATTGGCTCCGAAGGTCAGTGTTGTCGTTGGTGGGGAGGAATCTGGACCTTCCTGCTGTTGAAGTCTTGCAGTTGTTTGTTTGTTCAAGGCAGTGTGATGAAGCGAGAAGTATCTAATCACCTGTGAAAGCTTTCCATCATTCTGCTGTAATTAAATCCCACACTAGTTAAAAAGTCTGGAGTGATTTAGTTTATGGCCCTTTGGGATTTTCTGTCATCATCCAGAAATGTGTTTTGTGCTGTCATTTTGCTTCTGGGGAGCAGTTGATTTAGTGGTTAAACTACAGAACTGTCAGCTTTCTTGGGACAACCCTTGACATAGTAAAATGAATACATGCACATACATGTTTCACAATGACCACCTCTTGTGTGTTTTGAAAATTGTTTTACAGTTGAAGTGATCTGTGTCAGATTGCATTGCTGTGCAGTCTGGTGTGTCATGTTTGTGAGTGCACACAGGGCTACGAGTGGCTCAGGCCGGTGAGTTCCTTCAGCTTTTGTGTCAGTGTGAGCAGGATTTCCTTCCTTCCTGCCCTTCCCCTCCTTTTACATTGTGCTCTGTTTCCTCTGCACATAAAGCTGGCTGCAGTTTAACACGGGCTGCTCCACACAACTAGATTCAACGGCAGGGCATTTGTCTAAGATCAGCTTCTGAAAGACAATATCTGAATTAGAAACAATTTGACAGAGCCGTTGCATTTTTTTTAATTTTTTTTTTGGTAGTGAATGTGTTGCAAGACTCGTAGTTACCCTTTTTTAAGGGTAAAATAATAATCGTTTTTAAAATGGGTGTTTAGTCTGGCTGATGAATAGGGTACCTTAGCTTTTGTGCCAGCTGGCCTTTCAAAGGGGTGTACATGTGGCAAGTGTCAGCATCCATTGGGCATCCATGGCCAGTTGCAAGCATCCA
Source organism: Myxocyprinus asiaticus (assembly GCF_019703515.2). Taxonomy (NCBI): domain Eukaryota; kingdom Metazoa; phylum Chordata; class Actinopteri; order Cypriniformes; family Catostomidae; genus Myxocyprinus; species Myxocyprinus asiaticus. Next base: position 20,034,321 of record NC_059387.1, read on the forward strand.
TACCTGGTGAAGCTGCTAAATGACAGGTTTGAATGAGCGATGAGATCTGATCTAGCCAGAGGTGGTGGGCCAAAAGAGTTATTTGCTTCGTTGACGTTGGCATATTACAAGTGTACATGAGTAACGCCCCCAGAAATGTTATTTAATGCAAGGCATGTATTTTCCCTGTTTCTCTGAGTCAGTGCTGGGAGCTTGTCCATTTTATTAGTCAGAAGCCTTAATTTGTCTATGATGACAAAGCAGGTAAGTCCTTTCGAAGCTGGATGCCAACTTCACTGTCATCAGTCCAGAGACTGTTTAGCAGAGACAGGCCACTTCTATTAAAATGAATGGGAGAAATTGGAACGCCCAACCAAGGAGCTCGCGCCTTATAGGTAAAAGAGCCAATCAACTTTTAGATACAGACATTGCCTGTCAATCATCTCGAGAACATGCATGCGCATTAGCTATACAAGCCAGGAAATTGTGTTTTTTAGCATTATAAGAGGTATAGAAGCACAATTTATGATACCAGTTTTATCAGATTTTATTGCTGATTTAAAATATGCTGTTTGATCGTAATCTTGACCAACTGTTTTTGAGATTTCAGTGTTCTCCCATTCATGTAGATGGGAGCTGCACTGTCATGACTGGAAATAGCCTCCCAGGAGCGTTCCAAAGATGGCCGACAGTCAGTGTTGGGAAGGTTACTTTGGAAATGTAATAGGTTACAGATTACAAGTTACCCTATTTAAAATGTAATAAGTAGTGTAACTATTTCAGTTACTTTATTAAAGTAATGTAACTGATTACATTTGATTACTTTTTGATTACTTTTCTAAATTTTTAACGAATATTTTCAACTGTTAATCATTTTCAAACATTTAAACCAGGCAGGGTTAACCTTACAGTAGTACTCAACACTGATTACTGTCAGACTTTCAAAATCCTTCATTACTTGAATTAAGATTATAATAATTTAATTTTAAAGCACAGCCACCACAAAATCAGACTTTAGCTCCTCTTTTTACTTTGAGATCATTCTGAGGTTAAATACAGATTTAAAATCAAAAGACACTCAAAATTAAAATGGGTTAGTGGTAAAGTTGCTTTGGCCAGGGGAGTCTGTTGGTGCCCTGAATTTCACAACTCAGTGACCTCGTGAGTCATTAATGTAGGTTATGCTACAATGCTGAAATGACTGTAATATTAGATCTGACATGGTTACCAACCTTATTCAAGGAGGAAAAACGTTAGCTATATATTTTTTGTCAAAGGGTTCATAAATAGAAGTGTGGCTGGTAAAGACATCTTTAGCTAGCTAGCAGACTAGCTAATTTGTTATGAATGGAGATTAACATCATTAAATAAACTACTGGACATGCACCAAGCAATACAGAGCTAAAATACATCTTGAATACACATTAGTAGCATGGTGTGGCAGGTGGGAGTAGGCAATGCCTTTCCTACTTTAATTAATGACTGCTTACAGTTACATACTGTACCTGCAGATGCTTCCTCAGGTTCGACATCGAAACCTTCTATGTCGATAGCATTTTAATAGTTGGCAAACATATTTTGCACAGAACTGTTATATTTGTGCCCGTTTCTGATTTCTGGATGAAATGATTTTTAAATTTCCAGCACTGGAACGCATTTTTATCACTCGCCATGGTGGCAACTCTCAGACAGGTTGTAGCCTAAACTTTCAGCGGCAATGTGGATTGATGTAATTGGCAGACGTGGTGCGCTGCAAATTCAAACAAGAGAACCAATCAAAAGCATCAGAATAGCATTGCTTTACTAAACGGCCTTTAAATGGCAGGAGGCATCGTGCACATCAAAAACAGGCAACGCAACAAATTAATATTATTCAACATATTCTAGCTTTTTACAGAAAATATTCAGATGTAACCCCCTTTGTAATCGTTAACATTTTCATAAGTAACTGTAATTGAATTACACATTTTTTTCTCAGTAACTGTAACAGATTACAGTTACGTTTATTTTGTAATTAAATTACGTAATGCCATTACATGTAACTAGTTACTCCCCAACACTGCCGACAGTGGACTGACTTGCTAGAAAGACTTTGCAACAATCCCTTCTTCTGCTTGTGTGTGAACAAAGGCACGTTCATGTCCAGCAGCTGTTGCTTTGTTTAGCATAATGCAAATCCTGCCCCATTTGCGGTCAATTATTGGTAGAAATATTCCAAATGCCAGAAAAATTTAACTGCTGTTAGCCACAGTGGTTAAATATTGGAAAGTGATGAAAAAAACAGTGAAAAAAGCTGTTTTTGCCTTTGCTTTTCACTCATGCAAAACATGCACAGGAGAGCTATGGTGGAAGATTTTCACAGTAAAATTATTTTAAAATATTTATTTTAGAAAATATTTGTATTTAATTAATGTTTTGGCTGTTCTTCACCAAAACCTATTGTATGCCTTCAAAAGAATTGGAATAGGGACATAGACCTATTCCATACATACTGTAGTCCATAGTGTGTCACTATCAACTGCCATTGTATTGAAACTAGTAAATGATGACTACATTTCAATTTTAGGGTGAACTATTCTATTAGTCGTTAAACATAAAGCAGCAAACCGGTGTAAATGTTGGAAACAAAAAGAAACGAAATGCACTGGAGCTGTCATTGCAAGCAATTAATCATGGCAGTGCCCGAAATATCAGTAGATATTGAGAGACACAGAAACATTTTGGTTTTGTCTGAGAACTTTTGGAATCTGTGAAGAGGCAGACTTTCTTACTTTTTATAAATGTCAAAAAGCATGCCTTATTCTGAGACCTAATACTTTGAAACCTTTTCCTGCTTGAGAATATTGTCAATTCCTAGCTGGTTCTGGCTGCAGTGATTCTTTATCACTGATTTGTTATTCAAACCGCTCATAATCAAAGGTCTGAGCCTGGTGATAAATTGAGTGCTCACCATTTCAGCCTTCAGGTCAGCTGAAAGCTAGTGCCAGGGAGCAGGAAACAGCATGAACGGACTCACTCTGTGTTCATTGTACAGCTTTCAAAGTGAAGCCCCAATTATTATTCACTCACAGACTCTATGATTGCTTCCAAAGTCTTGATTCCCCTCAAACCTTTGCTGGCATGTTTTTTTGTGGCTCTACTGTGATCAGAGACAGACCACTGGAGCCATCTTCCCTGTCTCTTATATTCTGTTAACCAGTCTGGGCCTCCAGCAGAGTGACTGGCATGCTGAAGGGGTTAGTGAAGGCCACTATTCATTCACACACAAAGATGGCATTAATCCCAGAGCTCTTGGAGGGGGCACTTTTGGCCGGCCCTTTTCATTGACATTCAAGCTGTCTTTAGGGATTTCCAAAAGGAAAGACAAAGTTGTTTTCTCTTTTACCCTGCATCCAGTCTGAGCTTAAAGGATGCAAAATCACCAGTCAGGCCCAGGAAAATTGAATTCTAGTCAATGGCATAATCGTGTGTGCCAGGCATGCTGACTAAGCTTGAAACTTGCAGCATAAAATTCAGCTTAGTCACCAGATTGATGCATAAGAATAAACTTTGCACTGCATATGTGTTAACATTGAAGTAGCCATTATGAATATAATAATGGTAGATAAGATGAGAGAAATGAGAGAAAAGCAGCGCTTTTGAATGCTATTACTCTACATATTTTCTTGTCATTGAGACAGCAGCACAATTGGGAATGGGATTTGAGCTGACACGATCATGACCCTCAAGCCATGGTTCCTCATGTTTTTCTTTTTTTTTGTGATTAACATTTTTTATTGATTCACACATCAAACAAAGAAAAGCAAAACATATATACACAGAATCAACATTTAACCCCCACTACCACCCCTCCCCCTCCCAATACCCAACCCCCCCCAAAAATATATATATATAATAATCACACACATTAATAACTACACCTCTCTCTTCATTGCCCCACCCTGAGAGCCCTCCAAGAACACCAAATATTTGCCCCATTTCCCAACAAACAAATCCAAATTCCCCAGTCTTCTAGGTGACCCTTCTTCGAAAGCTGCCATCCTCCCCATCTTCGAGCACCACTCCTGAAATGGGGGCGCTCCAGCCAACCTCCATCCCATTAAAACAACTCATCTGGTAATCATAACATTGGTTAGGACCCAATTTATTATGTGTTTATTCCCTATATTGATGACCGTCCCATCGTCTAAAATACAGAGTCTGGGGCACAATGAAATTTGAGTGCCCAATACATCACACATAAACTCTGAACCTTCAACCAAAATTCTTGGATCTTAACACAGCACCAAAAAACATGGGTTGTGTCTCCATCTTCTGATTGGCATCACCAGCAGGTGGGTGTGTCTTTAAGTCCAAGCCTATACAATCTAGAGGGTGTCCAATAGAATCGATGTAAAATCTTGAATTGCATAAGGCAAACTCTTGCATCTCTAGAGGCAGACTTGATGTTTTTTTAGAATCCTAGCCCACACTCCCTCCTCCAATACCAAGTTTAAATCTTTCTCCCATAATCTCTTGACAGAAATTAAAGCTCCGTCCTGCAGACTTTGAATTAGCAGGGAGTAATACACTGATGCCTCATGACCTTTTCCAAAAGCAGTAATCACCACAGAGTATCTGCTGCTTTAGAGGGGTGTATGCTACTCCCAAAAATAGTACAGAGCAGGTGGCCCAGCTGTAAATACCTCAAGAACTGAGATCTGGGAATCCCAAAATGTTGAACCAAATTTTCAAAGGATCTCAACACTTCACTCACATATAGGTCACCGAGCATATTAACCTCCCTCACCATCCACTCTGTCCAACAGAAAGGTGACTCATTAATACATAACTTTGGGTTCAGCCATATGCTTGAGGCAACATTTAAATAAATGTCTGAATTAAACACTCTTGATACTTTTGTCCATACCGAGTGCAAATGCGAGATTACGGGGTGTAACTTAACTTCTCCGATTAGTTTGATAGAAAGGCTTTGCAATGGCAAAATAGGGGCAAGAACTTCCTATTCAATACAAAACCAGGGAGGGGCTCTCTCAGGTGGAACAACCAATGCGCCAAATGTCTGAGACCGAATGCATAATAATAAAATAAACTCTTGGGTAGGCCTAGCCCACCTTTGTCAATCGGCCTATGCAACTTACTGAAATGTAATCTGGGACGTTTACCATTCCAAATGAAGGACTTCGCTATGCTATCAAATTGCTTGAAATAAGAGAGGGGGACATCTACAGGGAGAGACTGTAGCAGGTAGTTGAGTTTTGGAATACAATTCATTTTAATAACATTAACCTTCCCAATCATAGATAAATGTAATGAAGCCCACCTGCCCACATCGCTCGAAAACATTTTTATTAAAGGGGCAAAATGAACTATAAATCACACAAATTTGCTGGGAATAAAATAACCAAATACTTAATGCCCTGTTTGGGCCACTGGAAGGCGCCCAGCTGAAAAGCCGTTACTGGGCAGTACGCTGTCAGAGCCAAAGCTTCGGATTTAGACCAATTAACTCTGTATCCCGAGAACTTAGAAAAGGAATGAATAATTCTGTGGAGGCAAGGCATAGATCTAGTAGGGTCGGAGATGAATAATACAATATAATCTGCGTAAAGCAAAAGTTTATGCGCCACACCTCCCGCCACCACCCCTGGAAAATCCTCCTCCTTTCTAATTGCGGCTGCTAATGGGTTCCAGGGCAAGACAGAACAATAATGAGGAAAGAGGGCAACCCTGCCGGCTGCCGCTATCCAGAGTACAATAATCTGAAATTAATCCATTCGTTTGTACCGCCGCTACCGGGTATCTATAAAGTAACTTAATCCAACCAATAAAAGTATTTCCGAACCTGTACATTTACAAAATCTTAAAAAGATAATCCCATTCTACCATATCAAACGCCTTTTCGGCATCAAGTGAGATGGCAGCAACCGGAATCTGATCATTCGCCACTGACCACATGATGTTGATGAAACGCCTAATGTTATCAGAAGAGCTACGGCCCCGAATAAACCCCACCTGATCTATATGTATAAGAGATGTCATAACTTTACTTAATCGGTTAGCCAAAATTTTTGACAATATTTTAACATCTAGCTGGATCATGGAAATTGGGGAGTAACTCTTACACTCGCTTGGATCTTTGTCCTTTTTAAGAATCAGACTGTTCCGGGCTTGCGTCATGGTTGGCAGAAGCTTTCCATTCTTTAATGATTCCATATAAACTTCTAGCAAAATTGGAGCCAGTTCTGTAGCATAAGATCTAAAAAAAAACTCAGCACTCAGCCCCGGAGTCTTGCCTGTAGACAAGGCCTTAATTACCTCGCCAAGCTCCTCCAAGGTTATCTCAGAATCAAGAGAATTTTTTTGCTCAGCCGTCAGTTTAGGAAGTTCTAATGGTTCTACAAAGTTTCTAATATCCTCATCAGTAGATGAAGATGTGGAACTATAGAGATCAAGATAGAATTCTTTAAAAGCAATATTAATATCAATGGCTGAGGTAAATATTTCAGCACCAGCAGATTTCACTGAGAGAAAGGAAGAAAAAGACTCTCTCTGTTTTATATATCTAGCCAGAAGTTTTCCTGCCTTGTCCCCCAACTCAAAGTATAACTGTCTTGCCCTGAATAGCCAAAACTCCACCTTCCGTGACAAAATAGTATTATATCTGTATTTCAATCGGATCAATTCTCTGAGGCCATCAGACAACATTCGGTGCTTCAGCTCTGCCTCGGCACTTTTAATATTCCCTTCCAACTCCACGAGTTCTCATGTTTTAGATTTTTGGTGAATGAGGCATACTGTATGATCCAGCCCCTAAGAACCACCATAAGTGGTTCCCAAGCCATGCCCACAGAGGATACTGAGGACCAGTTGGTCTCCATATAAATATTGATTTCGGCCTTTAACATTTGTTGGAATTCAGGATTTTGCAAAAGGGATACATTAAAGTGGCAACTATATGATTTCCTTTTCTCCATATGTGGCAACACCTCTAAACTCACCAGGGCATGATCTGAGACTAAAATATTTCCAATTGAGCAATCAACAACAGATGAAATGAGGGACTTAGATATTTTAAAAAAAATCTATTCTAGAATAAATCTTATGGACTGATGAAAAAAATGTATAGTCCCTACCAGATGGGTTCAAAAGTCTCCATATATTTGTAAGACCTGTGAAGCGTCAATGTTGCTGTAGGGGGCTTACACTTTACTATGATCAAGGACTGAGTCCATCAAAAGATTAAAGTCTCCTCCCAATATTATATCATTAGGGGTGCCAGCAGCTTGCATCATCCCTTCAAGATCTATAAAAAAGCCCTGATCATCAACGTTAGGTGCATAAATATTAGCCAAAATAAGACTTTGCCCCTGAATTTCTGCTAAAACAATAATGACTCTTCCTAATTTATCTTTAATCTGTTTGAGACATTTGAATTGTAGATGCTTACTTATCAGTGTAATGACTCCCCTGCTCTCACTTGAGCCAGCACTAAAGAAAACATGTCCACCCCATATCTTCCCAAATTTTTCAGCTTCCTGCGGGGAAAGATGTGTTTCTTGAAGAAACACTATATCATATTTCTTATGCTTAAGAAGAGAAATAACCTTTCTTCTTTTTATGGGGTGCCCCAACTCATTCACATTCCATGTAGAGAGAGACAATCCATTCATATAAACATTTGACATTTTGACATAATAGAAAAAATAGATTGTGTGTCAAAAACAAAATTATAAAGACCACATTCCAATATTAGTGCAACAATCAAACACCAAACTTCCTCCCGAACCAAACAAACAGAAAAAAGAAAAATGTGTGTATTAACCCCGCACACGACAGCGCCAACTGGCGTCCATCCCTCTAAACTCAGACAGTCCTTGTACGCATACGAGAGTTTCAATACAAATTTTGTGAGACAGAATTACAAAACAAAAGATAATCTCTAAAACAAACTCCAGACAATATGCGGAATAAACACAAAGAACGTGTAGACTCATCCACATAACTGTCCCAGAGTTGTGTTCCTCCACAAAACAAACTCCAGCCGCTAGGCGGATCCAGCAAATCAAAACAAAAAAAAGGGCAGTCAGTTTCCTTGGACAGTCAAACAAATGTTCAGTGAGCCGGCCCATTCCTCTGCTACATGAGTGCTACAAATGACCTAATCACTCTAATGACTTTCAAGAAATACTCCACAAAACAAACTCCAGCCAATAGGAGGCATAAGCTCAAAGAAAGTGCAGATTCATCCACAAAACTGTCCCGAAGGAGTGTTACTTCACAAAACAAACTCCAGCCGCTAGGCGGAAACAGCACAAAAAGAAACGAAAAAGGCACTCTGTTTCCTCGGACAGTCAAGTGAATGTTCAGTGAGCCGGTCAACTTGGCTGCAACGTGAGTACCACAAAATAACTTACTCACTCCATTAACTTTATAAAGGACATCGCTTGGTGGGGACATGTGAACGTTTTACGGCCATCCTTAGCATCTATTCTCAGTTTGGCCAGGAACATCAGTGCAAAAGTGAACTTCCGTTGATGTAAGTGTTTCTTGCATTCCTTGAATCGATCACGTTTCTCTCTTGTCGAATTTGAATAGTCTGGGAACAAGAAAATGCTGTGGTTCTTCCAAGAATGCCTTCCTTTATTCCTCGCCTTGCGTAACACAAGATCTTTATTGGATGATCTCAGAGATTTGGCCAGAATTGACCGGGGCCTGTCTCCCTCAGCAGATCGCGAGCCGGAACCATGTGAGCTTGCTCGATTTCCAGCTTATGGCCTGTTATGTCGAGCAGACTCGGAAAGAGTCCATCCAGGAATTTCACCATATCCTGACCCTCTTCGGCCTCAGGAATTCCAACAATACGGACTTTATTCTACCGGCTAAGGTTCTCCAAGTCCTCCAACTTCTCCCAGACATGCTCTAAATCCACCTTGGTCACTAGCGGATTACCAGATAATTCCCTCTCCGATGACTCCAGATAATCAATCCGTTTCTCGACATCCCCCACTTTTGTAACCACCTCAGTGAATTTCGTCTCCATGGCAGTGATCGATCAACATATTACAGCAAGATCCTCTAAGTCAGCAATTCTATTAATGCAGTTCTGCTTTAGAACTGTTTTCTTGCCTGCTGAAAAGACCAGCGCTGGTTAATGTTGGTTGGTGTTTGTTTGATACTGGTCTGGCTTGTGGGCTAGCAAAGCCACATGCTGTTCACCAGCAAAACAAACAAACAAACTTCTTAAACCAGCCTAAACTGGTTTGCTGGCCGTAGCTAGTTTAAGTTGGTCTTAGCAGGTTGAAGCTGGTCTCCCAACCTGGCTTGAATACCCCATGCTGCAAAACATATTTAACCAGCCTAAGCTGGTTTTCTGGTCTTAGCTAGTTTGAGTTGGTCTTAGCTGGTTTAAGATGGTCTCCTATCCCTGCTTGGACACCCCATGATTAAAAATGATCTTAACCCAGCCTAAGATGGTTTTCTGATCAAAGCTAGTTTAATTTGGTCTTAGCTGGTTTAAGTTGGGCTCATAGCCTGACTTGGACACCTTATGTTAATAAACAACATCTTAAAGGAATAGTTCACCCAAAAATGAAAATATTCTGATAATTTACTCACCCTCAGGCCATCCAATATGTATCTGAGTTTCTTTCTTCATCAAAACAGAATTTAAGATTTTTAGGATTTCATTTCAGGCCTCCTCCTTTAAACAATGCAAGTGAATGTACTCCATTTTTTTGATGGTCTAAAATGCATATTTAGGGTGTATCAAAATAATCCACATGACTCCAGTCAACAAATAAAGTTCTTCTGAACCAAAACGATTGATTATTTTAGAAACAAAACAATACTTACTATATACTTTTTAACTACAAATGTTCGCTTCCGTACATCTCTGTGATGCGCGCTCATGAGAGGGGTGACATAAGCTCATTGGTAAGGTCACGAGTCACGTGGAGGAGGGGGCAGGAAGCGCATCATTGTTTACAAGAGAAACTTGCACAGACCACAGACCAAGCGTCGTTCACAAACCAAAACAGTCCAAAACAATTTCAAAACAATATCAAATAAAATAAAAAATAATTTCCAAAAAAAAAAAAAAAACATTACTGCATTAAATAACCATCCTTTATTTTGGAGCAATGCCTTTGCGTTATCCACTTGTGCTTTTTCTTTAGCAGAAATATATAGGTTATATGACTGTCAGGAATTCAAGCCACACAAGTTGTAGTTAGTGAAACCAAGTGTCCTTTGTGTGAGACTTGACAGTGAAGTGACGTGAAGGTGAGTTATTTATGCAGGCAGTGTTGAGCGAGTGAATTGAGTGCAGGTGCGGTGAATTAGAAATCGGGTGATGAGCGGAGCGCTGAGGAAGGCGTGACAATGACAAAGTTTTCACACATACCTGAGTTCGCTGGAAAAACAGCACAGGCACAGCCGATGAATTCAGATATCGACCCTTTGTTTCTTTTGATGGTCTGAAAAACTCAGAGGTAAAATGTTCACTGCACACCCTCCAATATTTGAGAGCATGTAGGGGTGTACTGATATCCAGGTTCAGCGCGATAAGCCAGAGCTTCAATTGCTCATGATCATGTATAGGCAATTGATGAAAAGTTTATATTTTTCCCGGTGTGCATTTTCTTTGGGGTTTCTGTAGGTTGAAGCATCCAGGATACACATGCCAAACGACCATTTTGAATAATACACTTATACAAATACAAATCTACAGCAAAGACAATTAAACTTTTGTACAGCGCTCCTCTTGTAAACAATGACGCGCTTCCTGCCTCCTCCTCCACGTAATGCGTGACCTTACCAACGAGCTTACATCATCCCTCTCATGAGCGTGCGTCACAGAGATGTACGGAAGTGAACATTTATAGTTAAAAAGTATATAAGTATTGTTTTGTTTCTTAAAAATAATCAATAGTTTGGGTTCAGAAGAACTTTATTTGTCGACTGGAGTCGTGTGGATTATTTTGATGCACCCTAAATATGCATTTTGGACCGTCAAAAAAATGGAGTACATTCACTTGAAGGAGGAGGCCTGAAATGAAATCCTAAAAATCATAAATTCTGTTTTGATGAAGAAAGAAACACAGATACATCTTGGATGGCCTGAAGGTGAGTAATGTATTAGCAATTTTTCATTTTTGGGTGAACTATTTCTTTAAGCTAGCCTAAACTGGTTTACTTGTTTAATTTAATTAAGTTAGTCTTAGCTGATTTAAGCTGGTCTTCTAGCCTGGCTTGGACACCCCATGCTTAAAAAAATATCTTAAGCTGGTTTGCTGGTCTTAGCTTGTGTAAATTGGTTTCAGCTTAGCCTAGATTTAAGATGGTCTCCCAGGCTTGCTAAACTGGTCTTGATGGTCTCGCCTGGCTAGCTGAAAAGTGCCAAAAACCAATCAAAAACCAGCCAACGGACCAGGCTGGGAGAACATCTAAGACCAGCAAACCAGCTTAGGCTGGTATAAGATTTTTTTTTTTTTCAGCAAAGACCAGCACACCAGCATCCCATGCTGGGGACCAGCATCCAAACTGAAACATATGCTGGTGACCACCTATGGTAGCTTTTCCTGCTGGGTGGAGGTTGTGGTTGCTGACTGTCAGAGGCTGGAGGGACATCATAAAGGCAGTTATTTGTCTCTAGACAGGTGGGCGTTTGTGGAGGAAAACAAATATTGAAATAATACCCTTTTTTGTTAATAATAACAAAGTCCATGCACGCATGGCTTTTAAGCGTGTACCAAACCAGCATGTTAGCCATTGGTGCATTTATTTATAGTAGGTGTTTCCTGTGGATGTTTCCCATTGGGGTCTGTGGAGGCTCAGATGGGTCCTGATGGGGTTATTAGCCACCATAAAACATACTATAGGCTTTTGTTATCCCCCCTTCAGATCCTCCATGTATAGCCTGTTCTGCGTCTGTTCTCTCTAACATGCTGTCTTTATTTTAGCATCACTGGGGTCACAAAGGAAACAGGCAGGGCCACGACATCCCATTTTACAGTCTGTTCTCTTGAGTTGCTCATGCTGTCACAAAGCAGAAAGTCTGATGGCACACAGGGTTTGTTGATGTTGCACAGAAATAGGCCTTGGTAAATTGAATTTTTACTCCACAGGAAGAAGAGCACAGGCCATTTCCACGAACACCCTGTTGTGGGTGTGTGAAGGATGAGAGCAATTTGACTTTGACTTTGGTTCTCATCATTTGTCTGGAAAACAGCAAGAACTACATTTTTCTGAAGCAAATGTTAGTGGTGGTGTCCCATGCAACATTTTCCACCATGATGCTATGGTGTTCTGGGTGGTTGCCAGGGCGTAGCTATGCAGTTGCCAGGGTGTTCTTGGGGTTTGATTAATGGCCAAAGGAATCCAAAGAGTTCAGCCCCAAGTCTCTATGATATTTTGGTTCCTGGCTTGGGTCACTCTGTCAATGTAAATCTATGTATTTTAGATTTTGCCCATTGTATTGTCCACTTGGCAAAATTTAAAGTAGTGATTACTTAGAAACTTAATACAAATCCTCAATAAGCTGCATAATTTGAGGTTTTATTTATTTCAATTTGGCAAATGCTTTTATTAAAAGTGACTTACAGTATACAAATGATATGGGATGATTTACGCTTTGAAATAGCATATTTTTTTGAGGAAAAAAGCTAACTGTGATACATCTCTAGCTTTCCTTGTTGAGGAGGAAGCGGGAGCCGGGTAAACATCCAACGTAAGACTTTTATTTTTCCACTTTTCAGTGACACACAAGGGTTTGCTTTTCAGTGAAAAAAACCCACACAGAACACTGCTGTGTGCGTCTCTCTCTCTCCTCCAGCGGTTTGGATTGCCCTTTTATCCCTCTTCAGCTCTCACTGCAACACAAAACAGCTGTTTGAGGTGATTTCCCACAGGTGTCAATCCTTACCGTTCTTCCTGTCCCAGCCTCGCTCTCCACAGATGTCGCTTGGCCATGCCCCCATCACCACACTAAGTTTGAGCAGTGGTAATATGTAGTAGTATAATAATGCTTGCCTTAGCAAGCACTTCTAATTGTGGAAAGGGAAGGGTGTATTTGTCCCAGCCTTATGATGACAAACACACACAGGTAGATTTAAAGCATTACTTATGAAATTAGCCATTATAATTCCAATGGGTCACAGTTCCACAACACACGTAAATGTACACACACACACAGGAAATTACAGATCATAAGCTTACGCCACTGAGTGGGAGTTTGGGGGGGCGATATGTCTCCTTAGCTGGATTTGTGAACAAACATGTCCACTTACGCATAAACATATTCAGACCCACGCAAACATGCACATGCAAACATTCTACACATTTATTGCTTCCTAGAAGCAATAGAGAAAGCAACTGATAACAGCTTATGCATACACACACCCATGAATATATATACACACAAACATTCTCAAACTGAATAAATACTTGGGTACTCAGGGGTTAAAGTTTGATTGGGTTTTAACTTGCATGAAAAAGCAATCAGGGCTGAAAATTCACAATCTATGCGGAACTTTGGAGTAAGTTAACATGTTACAGAATAGAAATTAATCATTTAATTTATTAAATGACAGTCTGGTGGAATAGAATAATTAAGTGTAGTTGTGTTTGCTGCCGAGAAGTTTGTGAGAATTGTTGATTCTCAATATGAGGAAATTGGTTATATTGATGTTGAGAAAAATATTTTCGAGCTTACTTGAGTTTATTCCTACAGCTCTCAGACAAGGTGTTTCAATGTAGGGTTGGCTATCGATTTCCCGATTTGATTTGATCTTGATTCACAAATTCTCGATTGGATTCCCATTTTAATATGGTTTGATTTGATTCTGATTCATTTAAGTATATTTCAGTTTTTAATATCCATTTTGCTTGCATGTGAATTAAATTTTCTCTCAGCTAACGTTGTAAAATTTACAGGGAACCTTCTAACATAATTACGAAAATATAAATGTAAAACAATGCTAACAATTGAGCCCATACTATGCAGTTTAATTGCTATTTAGTAAACAGATATAAGAACCAACACAACCAAATCTGAAGTCAACTTAAGTAAATAAAAGTAAAATATTGATATGGGGATTTTAAGAATTGATATCGTAATCATTCAAATGAAGATCGCGATTAATCGGAAAATCAATATTTTACCCAGCTCCTTTTTCAACCTAGTATAATAGTATATACATTACTATAACTACATTTTTGCAAACTGACTTTTACATGCTGCATTCTATGTTTTACCACAGTTTCCTGGTGAAATTAACACGAGAGCCGATACAACAACTGTGCGTTTCATTCACTTTCACACAAATCACGACTATAATGGCTGATTATGGCTTTATAAAAAACTTATTTTACTTACACACTGCAATGTTGCAATCATATTGAAACACTTTTACTGTAACATAACATTTGAAAAACGACACATTTTAATGCTTGTATTACAGACTCACCTACATTTACTCACTTTTTCCAAATTCTAATGTGATTAGCTTCCGTGGTAGCTCACCTAATAGAGTGTTAAACTTTGGACTCAGAAGAGTGCTGTTCAAGCCCAGACAAACCTGCAAGATGACACGTGAAATGTAAGTGTCATAGAAGCAACACAAAATGACATGGTTGCTTCAGAAAATGTGCTTTTGATGTCGCATTTGGTTTTTCCACACTGTTGGTTAAGTTTGCTGTTGGTTAAGTGTAAGGATGTCTGTTTTGTTCACCTCTCATTTGCTTTTAAAGTGCTATTGGTTACATTTAGGTTAAAGCTTTAGGTTAGGGAGGTAGGTTTTACTCATTAAAACCACAATCTAATATTCACCTTAAAAAACCTAGTCTGCTTTCGACACCATTTCACTCGCTTTTGTTGCCCTCCGCTGGATATTTAACTAGGAATCTACAGCCAAAAGTGTAATAAAGGACATAATTTCGTTCTGCAAAAATGTTGCCACGATCACGTAATGTTCATGAGATCAGGCTGTTTTTTTCAGGATATAGACTAGAGTAGGTTTGCCTTCTTCAAAGCAAACCACCTAAGACATTTTCCATAGAGAGAGTGTGAGTAGAACTTTGGCTATTTGGAAAAGTGAAAAATGGTTGCTTTTTTATAGTTATGGGGAAGATGTTAGTGTGAGAATGACTTCAGCTCTTGGAGCAGGTTCTAAACACTCTCATATTTGGTCACCTGGCCTCAGTCTATTAAAGGCTGGATTTGGTGCAGCAAACTTTTATCCGTAGCTGAAGACAAGCCACTGGCCAGCAGAGTTATGGAAATGTGTGTATATGTCTCTCTGTGTTATGAGAGAATGGACTGGAGTGTTTTGGACTGGTTGCTAATACTGAATGCTTGCGAGGTGTTTTTTGAAACAAGTTGTTTTCTCCTCCAGTCTCCTTGGACCACATCCATCTTCCCACCCTGAACCTTTTCAGTGCTCCAAGACTGCCCAGCCCAGCCTTGGTACAGAGTATGCATTGTGTAAGACTGGCATTTGTAATATCAATGTTCTTTTAGCATATATTGAGGAGATATCTTTGAGGAACTGAATTAAAATGCAAAAAACTGTGTAAAGTAAAACATGCATCACCTTTGAATCTAACCAAGCACTACTCGCAGTGGGACTGATTCTGATCCAAAGCTCCAATGACACAGTAACATATACAAATGTAAACTGAAGCTGCATGTAGTTAGCATAGGCCAGCAGCACTGTCAAGCCAGTACAAGGTTCTGTCCACTGACACTCCACACGCATGAGCATTAGACTTGCTAATGAGCCCATTGTAGCCATGGAGCAAGCTACAGAAACATAATCAACACCAAGGCTTTTGCCACACAGACTTTCATTACGTTGTAGAATCGTAATCAGAAGCTGAGTTTCTTTACACTGTTCCTTCTCCATCCTTTCATTTGGAGAAAGTGTTCTGAAACTGTTTAATTTCAGTTGATTGAATATACTGTATAAGTGGCTAGTTATCAGCCTTATAATCAGCACAATCGGGCTCAGTGTGATGAGCATGCTAGTTGAGAGCCTCTCTTTGGTTATTTGTCCCAATAGTCATCAGACTGAGTTGAGCTGTGAGGTTCTTTGCCCACACACTCTGCAGTGTGGATGAACTGTTAACAGCACAGTCATGATAATCAACCTTGAGACAGATTTGCTACAGGAAATGCCTGATTTTCTGTGCTGTCATTAATGTGTACAGAATTGCTATACCTGAATCTGTACTTTATGCTTGTGGTTAAAATCCCAAAAATAGGAAAAAATGCAATGCCTCATTTAGCCATCACCTTATTAGCACCTGCTAGATGCTCCCATGTCACATGAAAGGGTTTGCACTAGGGATGTCCAGAGACTGATACTGGTATCGGTATTGGCTCCGATACCGCGCTCTTGTACTGGTACTCGTACTCGTAAAAATGCTTCGATACCAAAAACCGATACCATTTAACATACGAATGTCATTACATAAACATGAGCTCACGATTTAAAATCATGTTATGTTCTAGTGAGATTATTTAACCACAAAAGCTGCGATTTAATGAGATAAATATATAGTTTGCATGTAATTCAGATGTAAGCTTGTGAATGTGTGGAGACAGTGTTGTGCTAATGCCGGCTGCTCATACCTGTTAAAGCTCCACCTTGGCTTATACAGGGAAAAAACCGTCATGAGCATCATGCACTCTGTAGCAGATGACAGTAAACAGAGTGCAAATTCACACTGTAGCACGAGGAACATACAGAGTACATACTTATTTAATTAAATAGCAGCCTTTTGCGATTTAATAATCACTTTGAGTCACGTAGGAACCAGCTTTTCCAGAGTGGGTAAGCTGCCATCATTACATCAGGGCTCCTTGGTCAAAACAACACAGAAACACTTCAAAATAAAAGCTTCATCAAAATTAAAGGTAAATATATAGGAAAAAAGTATCCCAGAAATATATCACTATTGTACAGTTATGTAATATTCACTGAACTACTGTACTACTATACTACTACTATACTACTATAATTTTAATAATAATTTAGCATAAAAAGTAAATTTTTATTTTACAGTAAAACTATGTATTGCCTTTTTAAATATATTTTAAAAAATGTTATGTATATTTTATGGTTACTACTCGTTAACCAATTTACGTTTTTTTACTGTAGCATTTTTATATTCTTTTACCGTTAAAATTATGGACATTTTTTACAGTGTAGTACTACTACTACTACTACTGCTACGAATAATAATAATAAATCGGTAGTAACTGTATTATACTTAAGCAATATCTAACATCTGTAATGTTCTGTTATGCAGCACTTTATTTGACAAATGAATAAATAAAAACTTAAATATAACTCCAATGCTGTATTTTGAATTGTGCTGTGAGATTCTATATATTAGCAATTCATTTGATAAAAAATAATACAATATTATGTTGAAAATGAATTGTTATATTTTCATTTGATTCAAGTTTGAATGAATTCATTTATTTAAACACCATTTTGATGATAAAATTGAAATAAACTGTTGATATGGAGTTTAGAAGAAAAAAAATGATATGGAGTTTAGAAAAAACAAAACAAAACAGGTATCGGACTTGGTATCGGCGAGTACCAAAAATGAAGTATTGTACTCGTTCTCAAAAAAATGGTATCGGCACATCCCTAGTCTGCATTTACAAAACAGTACTGTGGCAGTATTAGATGGTGATATCATGATTCTTTGATATCATCCAGCATCCTATTTACTATATTCATATACCATGGTATTTACATTGCACTCCAAGGTAGGTCTAAGAATACCATGGTGGTACTATGGTACATGTCCAAGAAACATGGTAGTTCCATGGTGCTTTTTGATAGTTTTTTTGTTAGTGTGGAAAGGGACACGATGGGTATGCTGTGTGTACAGCTGTCTGATAGGAGATTTGTCATTTGACATGACAAAGTAATATTGTGAAGCATCTGTGATGCAGTGGGGTGTCTTCTACTCAAAAAAGAATAAAAAAAGAAAAGAAAAGATTTTTACTGCTTGTTCAATTTACGTAATTAAAATGAACTAAAGCAACACAATTCTAGAACATTTTGTTACAACTTGATATCCATTTAAATGTTCAAAATGGAAGAATACTTTTTTGGTGTTAATGAAGCATTGGTGAAACTGGATAGGAGATTTCGATTTCTCAGCATGCTTTGCATGGGACTGGATAGGAAGAAAAAGGGTTGAAATTAAGCATTCTTTTATGGATTTGAGAACAATATAATAATATTTATTATTGTTTAATGTTCTGTTATATTGGTATTTAAAAAGAGTTTCTGTTATGTTGTAGTTTTGGGCATTACCATTATGGTAAAGAGTGGAGCTTGAGGTTAGGATGAGAACAGGTACATGATAGAGGTGGGGATTTTGATTCATTTCACTGACTCAGTTCTTTTGATTCCATTCACCAAAAAGATTCGTTCAGATTAATTTATTGATTCATATATTATTATATTATATTTTATCATATTATTATATTATATTTTATCATATTATTATATTATTTTAATTTATTGCATTGAAGCAAAAGCAGTCATTCACGGCTAGAACAAGTCTAATTATCCTTAATTAAATTTGCGTGTTTACAATTCTACTAAGAGACTTCAGCACTGAGTGTTTAAGCATCATAAGCATTTCCCCACAATGACAGCAAAAGCATATCTATCATACTGTGAACTGCTGAGCATGACTATTTATCAAGCTATAAAAAAAGACAACAATACAGTACTTACCTACTAACAAAATAATCTTGAGTTTCAAAAACGTTTATACTGTATGGCATTGTAATGTATGGTCATCACTCACTTTTATTCATAATTCATCCAGCTCCGTTTCTTGTTGAACTTAACGAACGACATGCAACTCCTCTCATTCAGCCGGTCAGCAGATCGTTCATGAACAAGATGGCTGATTCATTAAATTCGGTCGCGAACGAGTTTACCAGTACATTCAGTTAATTCATTAACAACAGGACCGACTGGTTCAGTGAAGGGTTGGTTCAATGATATTCTCCCTCACAGCCCCCTCTCGAATGCTGTTGGCTCGCACTGAAGTCAGTTGGTAAAAGCAGGACAAAGCAACACAAATGTAGTTTGCATATCTACAAATGTATGAAGACACTTTAGAAATAGAATTTAAACACCATAACCATTTTCACCACAAACGGCAGGTCTTATTTTCCCTATATTTTGTCAAATGCTGGGCTTAAGTTTTACCAAGACAGAGAAAAAGTTCAAGAAAAGCCTAATGATATCTTTACCAAAGCACAAAATTTCCATCCGTAATTCATGTCATGTTAATTGTATGTCTTCAGTAATTTTTACACAGGGATTATTTTTTGTGCATACCTATAAACTTGTTTTAGTGCATTTCACCACTTTCTCTCCTTGTTGAACACGACTGATTCACATGCCGAACTGAAACGAACAAAATGTCTCTTGTTCAGTGATTCAGCAGATCCTCATTCACAAATGAGATGACTGAGTGAGTCGTTCATTTCATTCGCAAACGAGTTTACCAGTACATTCAGTTCGTTCATGAACGATCTCATTCAGACTCAAATGACCGACTTGACTAGTTCGGTGAAGAGGCATATTCGTTCAGCGATTTGAACCAATGATATGCTTCTTCACAGCCCGCACTTGAATGCAAGTGGCTCATGCTATAGTCAGTCTTTACAGGCATGAAAAGCCACCAAAGCAGTCTCGCACTTCAAATTACAGCTCACTGGCTTCGAAAGGGAAAGACGTCAGTGAATGAGAAATATGTGTCAGTGTATGGAGGTGATCAAGAATGATTCATTCACTTAAAACATTAGTTCGAAAAGGCTGATTTGTTTACAAACACATCACTACTCTGCAGTCTTTACACCAGCAAGAATTTAGCATGCTAACATTCACTGTCACTAACTAGTACATGAAGAAATAAAACAGATTAATTTGAGTTACTTTGACATGTCAAAGTTTGTTGGTTTTACCCTATTCAATTAGGTTCCCTTTACACAAGTATTTGAGGTAAGATTACATAGTAATTTTAAGCTAAGAAAACTAATTTCAAACATGTGGAACCACTGTCCATGATTGAATCAAGTTCAGCTAAAGAGTTATTTTTGTGCAGCTCATGAGCTCACCCACTACTGATGCTGGAACTCCTCTGTCTTATTGTCTTGAAAAACACTGAGAACTGAATTAGTATAAGAAAATAAATTGGATGAATGCTGACAAAAGGTAGGTTTACTGTTTTTAGTTCTATTAAAAATCTGCCCTTTTTAATAGAGATTATCTAAGACATTGATTTGGCCTAAGGCTTTTGATAAAGGGTAGTATACACAAATGCTTGTTTTAAATTGTTTTCTTACCTTTTCACTTGGTAAATGTGCCATGTGTCCTGTGCCTGCTCTAAGGTGTTTATTTGTTAGCTGAAATGTCAGTTATAAAAATTCCATTGACTCCCATTCAATCCAAAAGCTGTTTTTAATGTCAGGAACATATTAGATATGCATTAGAAATGGCACTTTGAAAGGCTTAAAGTTTATGACATTAATACAAATTTCCACAATTGGAAAGGAAAGAATAAGACTGTATTTCTTATCAATTATTTTTCAGTTTGGCCCAAATAACTTTCTTTCCATTAAAAATACCTTCACATCTCCTCATAAACTCAGCTCGACTACCTTACCTCACTGTAAGGCAAATTGCAATTGTTTCTATATTGTTTATAGACAGTTACAACCCCTCAAAATAGTTTCCAACATCAGTAACAACTCCTTCTTTCTTTCAAAGCTCTGTAAATTAATTGATCTTAATTTGTTTCCCTCAAATGTACAGAAGATACATGTACTGAATGAAGAATTACAATCTAGTATATTTCATTACTGTGATATTAGTGATCATACTGCTTTTAGTGATTGATATTTAAAAATAAATCAATTAATTAAATGAATCAAGATTTTGTTCTAGGCTTTGTTTCAGCAGGCACCCTGTGAATGTATTTAGCATGTTTTTTTTTAAATAAACCAACAATTTCTGAATGAGTCTTTGACATACTTTGCCCCTCCAATATTAACAAATCAACAAAACGTACAACCATAACCAAGATACCCTTCTTGTATGTGTGGCTTTGAGATCTTTATAATGTATACGTAACAGTCCAATTATCTCAGGCTGTTTTTTATAATGAAAAAGCAAGCGCAACAGTATGAACGCATTATTCTGATATGATATGAATAGATTAATTCTAATAAAAAACATTTCCCCCTGTAAGCATTCTTCCCTCAAAATAGAGATCTTACTGTGTGATAGGATTTATTTGTGTTAACCCAAATTTTAGGTGGTCTTCCTTCATATAATGTGACTTGAGGACACAGCTATTCTTCAAGTCACAGAAATTTACTGTATTCATATTATTTCTGTCTCTTGGCAGATGTATTCAATCTTCCATCCTGTTGTTTTTGCCTCTATAGTCGTGTTTTGTCAGACCCCCAGTATTGTGACATCTCCCCTTTTCCTTTATTCTGGGATGGTTATAAATTACATTTGTTATGCATGCTTTGTTGTCCCTGATCTGGAGAAGAAATTGGTTTTCTCCAACAATGACTACGTTTCGTAAGTATTTGCTTTAGTTGTCTGCAATTTGCTGAAGTATTGGTCATACAGGGCCCCTCCATCAGCTTTCAGCAATTGAATATTCAGGTTAGTCTTTTGCAGACAGATGAGCATGCACTGGAGAAAGACAGTTTGGTTGCTTTGTTGACTATTTCCATTGTCCTCTTTCTTGTGTCTCCAACAGGTACTCCTTCATCGCCTCAATCAGTATGCTGTGTCTAAAATCGATAAAAATATCACTGAGGAGACTGTCAAGGTGAGTTTTGGACACTTAACTGGTTTGACAGGGGCGTTCAAGTATTGTTATACAAATTATATAAAAGATAAACAGATATATTTGGGATATAAACATTTTGTTATCATTTACTCTCCCTCATGTATTTCCAAATCCATATGAGTTTCTTTCTTCCGTGGAACACATAATGAGAAGTTAAGAAGAAGGTCTATGCTGCACTTTTCCATACAGTGAAAGTAAATGGGAACTTTGGCTGTCATGTTCCAAAAATGTAAAAAAAAAAAAAAAAAAACACTATAAAAGTGGTCCATAAAACTGGTGTCTTTTGATCATGGTTTGGAATGACACGAGGGTGAGTAGATGATGCAATATTTTTTTAAATGATCAGAAATTATAATTCTCCCATCATTTACTCACTCTTATGTCATCTCAGACTTGCAGGACTTTCTTTACTTCTGTGCAACACAAATACTTCTTTTCAAATATATTTTATTTTTATTTTTTTATTTTTTTGTGGTAATCAATATTATGCCACAAATGCTGTTGATTGAGCTCACCTTGTATTGAACCCAGAATATTCCTTTAAACTCTATCAACCTAGTCCTGTGATGACAATTGCTTTCCTCATTTACATGGTTTTAATCTGTCCAATATTCTGGCATCTCATGCACATTTCTATAAACATATTTTATGGAGAGCGATGTGCTTGCTGTCTTAAACCAATAATATCACATTTTTACTCATCACATGAACACTTATGAGAAAAAAAAGAAGATACAAAGTATTTTAAAATGGCACACACAGACCTCGACACTTGGTAGCCTACATAAAACACGACAGGGTTAACAATCAACAAATTGGTCATTTTATTAGAGAAACAAACTCATCCTGACATCGCAAAACAAGATACCTACCATGACAACAAAATCACCAACAATGTAAATAAAACCATGCAAATGGCCAAACAATGCAACCATATCATTCATGACCAAGTGTATGCTGGAAAGAGGGTAAATGGGACTGAACCACATAAACATTTTGTATAGGCCAATTTGAACTGAAATAAGTGCATTAGTCCAACTCGCTGATGTGCTTGTTGGTTCGACTAAGTATGTTGTAATAGAAAAGCTGCATTGAGATGCATAACTTGCGTTCTTTAAAGTTGATAATCCCAAAAAAACTTTTTTTCAGCATTGTTTACTTGATCTCAGAACATTTTTTACAGTGCAATGTTTATGGAAATATCCCATTCGTTATGCATATGATAATATGAGAACATGTTTCATGACAAAAATCAAATGTATTATTAAAAAATCAACTTAAAAACAGTCATATGAATATATTTCCTTAAATTCCAATTCGAATGGCAATTCTACATCCTTTTTGCTTCAAACACTTTAAATCACTCCAAATTCAGGAATTGAATTAGAATTGAATTGGCATTCTTCATTCAATTCTGAATGGTGTACAACACTGGAACGCAGTGGTCCAGTCGTACATGCTTAATGTGCATTCTTGCGTTAATGTGGCCGAAACAAATCTCAGTACTCAAGGGAGCAATATATATACCCTCAAACGTCTGTGGCATTAAACGGGATGTGTTATTATTCTGGTAAATTGCTATAAATATATACTGAATTTTACTTACTTGCTCAACAATATTCTCTTCCAGCTTTTGCGCCACCATGACAGTTGTTGAGTTGAAAAAGAAAACTCAAGGAGAAGCAGACAGTTCACACTAATCTCACTTTAGGTCCCCTTGTGGCAGCATTGAGAATGCAACGACTAGTTGCGTTGTGTTATGATGCGTGAAATCTAGCCTGCATTGCAAGATGTGTCTGCTTTTACGTACTTGCATAGAGTATGTTTCTGTGCTTAAATTTTGGTTTGTTCTCAACCAAAACCGATTTGATCGCTTCAGAAGACATGGATTAAACCACTTGAGTCATCAATGGATTACATTTATGTTGCCTTTATGTTCTTTTTGGAGCTTGAAAATTTGGTCACGTTACTTATATTGTATTGACAAACAGACATCATATCTCCATTAGAATATCTTTGTTTGTGTTCTGCAGAAGAAAGAAAGTCATATAAGTTTGAAACGACATATGGGTGAGTAAATGATGAGAGAATTATAATTTTTGGATGAACTTTAAGGAAAAGCTGCATGGATGCAGAAAACAGCTGTAAACACAGTAGATTTACAATGTAGCTGCATGACAGTAAACCCATTGCATTTTCAGTGCTGTAGTGCAAATACTGGGGAGGTATGGGAGTACTTGCTGACTCTGGCATGTAAACAAGCACATGTTTTGTACCATGTCTGAACATCCGTGTTTGAGGACATGGCGTACAAGATGCTCGCTGGCCCCAGGGTCACTCAGAGGCCATAGTTATTGAATATCAGCACTGTACTGTATAGCACACAGCTGGCCTGTCCACATATACTGTACGCTGATTTCTGTATGTTGTGGAGATTCTGAGCTAGAAGAGTGTCATGCAGTCACAGTCACTTCCAGACATTTAAAAAAAAAAAACTTCCTTCTTCTCAGTATTTGCATTGTTGGTTTTCCGTGTTCAGACAATGTCTTTCAGTCAGTATGTCAGTGTATCCATGTGTCCTCCCGTCAGGTGCTGTTTTCTAACCTGGAAGAGATCCTGTCAGTGCACAGGGACTTCCTCTCCATGGTGGAGGAGCTGCTGCAGCCCGACCCCAACCCGTACCATGAAGTGGGCGGCTGCTTCCTGCACTTTGTGAGTCTTTTGTCCAGTTTTGATCTCTATATCATGCTGTTTTTCTCTCTCTGTATTACACACATACACTCCTCTATAAATACGGCTCACCGGTTAAGGCTCTGGGTTACTGATCAGAAGGTCAGGGGTTCAAACCCCATCACTGCCAAGATGATACTGTTGGGCCTTTGAGCAACACCCTTGACCCTATCTGCTCCAGGGGTGCCATATCATGGCTGACCCTGTGCTCTGACCCCAGCTTAGCTTGGATATGCAAAAAAAAAAAAATGTGTAATATGTGACAAAATAAAGGCTTCTTCTAAATTCATATTTTTCAAAGTAGATTATTATTGAATTATATGATTTTAATAGGAGTGTAAAATTAACAATTCAATTTTGTAAAATTAAATTAAATGCTAGATGCAGCAAAACAGAACTGAGAAGAATGCAGGGATCCGCACATTAAGTTGGTAAAGAAATCAGTATATATTGTAATTAATTTGATTATTATTTTGAATCGATTGACAGCCCTTGATTTAATTATAACTAAATAGTCCAGATTAAAATGATCTAATGCAGCTCCATTAGCTCCATTGTACATTCTGGTCTAATAACTCACAGTTATCAAAATGTCTTTTATGAGCGTCTTACATTACATGGTTTCCTCTGTCACCCTCCTTCTACTGTAACATGCACAGTAAGCATTTCAAAAATGTTTGATTGTGCAGCTATTCATTTTTAGCTGGTACAGAATCTTTTAAGGCTTCATTGTAACATTAAACCACATTGTTATTCTGTGATAGACCGCCATCAGCACAGGAAGAATGATCCGTAATAGTAGCGTGCACTACTACTGTTAAGATCCACTATAATTTAAATCTCAATTTAGCATGCAATGCTTACAGACCTTTATGACCATGAGCAAGGACCTCATTAGAGGCGTCTTCACTCTCCTTAAAGCATGACCCCTCATACAATTTATCCCACAGGGCCAACAGCTTCATTTTCTTACTCACCTTGAATGACTGACTGTCCATAATCACAGTCAGAGGTCAGTTCTAGTAGTATAGATTATTATATTTTTAAAGATTATATAACGAAGCTCTATATTTCCACTAAAACCAAGTAGGATATAACCTCTGCCCTCCTGTTCCTGTGGAAAGGACTTAGGGCATGTGTTTTTGAGTCCAAAAGGTGTTTTTTTATTTTAGTTAGTGAGAGTTTTGAAGTTGACAGGAGTCTTTTGAGTAACAACATTTTGTTGTCATTTTGGGTTGGAGGCAGTATTTTGTTGCACTAGCATTCGATCCGGCAGCCTTCCATCTGCATCTGGGCAAAACCTCAAAGATGGCTGGTTTCTGAAGGGCATGAGGAGTGAAATCTCATAGGCAGCTTCAAAAGAGCTTGCCAGAGCTGGCCTTCTGTATGTGATTCGCTGTCTTTGTGTCTGTGTATCTCCTCAGAGAGGAAGGTTTCAGATTTATGACGAGTACTGTGGGAACCACGAGAAAGCTCAGAGGCTTCTGATGGAGCTCAATAAGATCAGGACAGTACGCACACTTATGCTGGTAAGATTCTTGTCGCTGCCTCTCTCAAACACTACAAAAGTCAAAACCTGAACATCTCTCAGATACCACTAGAGATCATAATAAAAGTTCTATGCATACACACCCTACTGAAAAAAACAGCTCAAACCAGCTTAAGGTGGCTTGTTGGTCTCAGCTGGTTAAAATTGGTCTTTGGCAGAGTGATTTTGCAGGACACTTTTTCGACTCCACGTAGACCTACACACTTGACTTGCTCGTAATACTAAACTCCATCAAACCCTTCATTTGCATTCATATACACAAGATTTAAGAGAATCTGAGATTTTGTTGGATATATTTACCATTTCTGTCCCTGGACTGTGAGCTCGTTATATTAGGGACGAACCCCTTCGTTAATGGGCTGGTTCGCGCCAAGGTCAGGCCTTACACTGAGGGCCCAGTGGCATGTGTGTGTAATTCTATATCTTATAAACTTCACTGAAACATTGGAGCTGCTTGGACTACACAAATTAATTTCCTCTGCCCGTGCCGGCAATGCCCTTCAATTCTCTGTCATTGTAATGTAATGAAAGCAAGCTCTGACCCCTCTGTTACATTATGGTTTATACACAGTAATGCACATGCTTACAGTAGGGCCAAAAGTGTAATTTCATATTGGAAATCTGCTATTTTTGTGTTTGTAAAACTGGAAACACTTTTGGGAGTTTGAAAAATTTAAAGAAAGAAAAGTAAAATGACCTAAAACGAAGAAGAAATATTTAAGATTTTGCACTATTTGTAGGCCTGTAATCAAATGTAAGCACATTTGTGACACTGACCATGTTAACTCTTTGTACAAAAGATAGAAAAAGCCAAGCATTCAGTAACATCACAAGATGGTCTTTGGAACATTCTTAAGTCATACTGGATGACATGGATCAATGGAGTCCATGCTGGTTTGAGTGCTGTCATTAAAGGGATAGGGAAAATTAAATTAAAGGGAAATTTCTCTTATCATTTACTCACCCTCATGCCATCCCAGATGTGAACCATCTTGTTTCTTCAGCAGAACACAAATGAAGATTTTTAGAATAATAAAATCTCAGTAGGTCCTCATAATGCAAGTGAATGGTGATCATCAGACCTTTGTAGCTCCAAAAATAACAAGAAAACATAAAAGCAATCCAAATGACTCCTGTTTTTAAATCCAAATCTTATATCAGAAGTGATATAATAGGTGTGGGTGAGAAACAGAACAATATTTTAGTCATTTTGTACTCCAAATCTCCACTTTAACTTTCACTTTCAGATGTGAAAGTGAAACTAAACAGGCACCACATGTGACTTTCAGATGTAAAAGTGGATATTTACAGTAAATAAAGGACTTAAATATTGATCTGTTTCTCACCCACACCTATTATATAGCTTCTGAAGATATGGATTTAACCACTGGAGTCTAATGGATTACTTTTATTCTGCCTTTATGTGATTTTTGGAGCTTCAAAGGTCTGATCACCATTCACTTACATGCGAATCGCCAAAAAACAAAAGAAGAATGTGAAATTGAAAGGGGACTCTGATAGTAAAAAGTACTTAAATATTTATCTGTTTCTCACCCACATCATATTGCTTCTGAAGATATGGATTTAACCACTGGAGTCATATGGATTACTTTTATGCTGCATTTATGCGCTTTTGGAGCTTCCAAATTTTTGTACCCATTCATTTGCATTGTGAGGACCTAAAGAGCTGAATTGTTTTCCTAAAAATCTTTGTTGGTGTCCTGCTGAAGAAAGAACGTCATACACACTGAAGAAAGCAAGTCGTACACCATCTGTAAGGGTAAGTAAATAATGAGAAAATTTCAACTATCCCTTTAAAGCAAAAAGGGTACATACCAAATACTAAGACATTCTGATATTAATTATTTAATTAAACTTTTCAAAAAACATTATGCAACTGACTATATATATATATATATATATATATATATATATTATAAAAAATAAAAAAAAGCAATTTTCACTAGTGGTCTCAGACTGTTTTGCTATATATGGAAAAACAAACTGCCCTCTTGCGTTTTTAAAGCTTTATGTTGTTTGTCTACACATCAACATCATCTTGCATTTTATCAAAAACATACTTAAGCCTTTTCTGCTCTTAATGCATTCTATGCTTCTTAAATTAAGATAAATGAAGACATTAAGACAAAATTAGAAACATAATCACTGATGTACTTGACAGAAAAGGATAATGTTGGTAATCTATATGGTGGGATTGCGGGTACTCTTTGATTTACTGCTTTGTGAGTCTTTGAACTCGTGCCGGGGTAGCCGTATGACCTTAATTTAATTAGATTTAATGGCAATTTTATGGCCATGACCTTGGGGGGCAACATGCCATTGTGTCAGCCTTGTGAGATTCCCAATGTAGCTCACCATTAAGAGGCGTTAGTTAAGATACCAAACTGTCTTTTTAAATTGATTTTCTTTTATGATTTCTTTTGCTTGTTTATCTCATAAGAACTGCATGTTGCTGGGCGGCCGGAAGAACACAGAGGTTCCTTTGGAAGGTTATCTGGTTGCACCCATCCAGAGGATCTGCAAATACCCATTACTACTGAGAGTGAGTATATTTTACAGTGTATTTCTAGAGTGGAATATTAGCGTCCTGCTTGCTGCATTTAAAAAAATAAAAAATAAAAAATATAAATTTGCCATGTTTAAACAGAACGGTACGAAACAGTCTGCATTATGCAACAATTAACATTTCAATGTTGTCACAAGATGTAATCATTTTGCATGTTTAATCAGATAATGGCATCCAGTTATTATTGGAAATAAAAGTTATTTCATTTTTTTATTTTTAATAAAAATTTTCCATTTTATTTTGATTTTAGTCCAATTGGAAAAATGTCTTAACGCCAATTAATAATTGAGAAATGTTTAAAAGTTATGGCTGGCATTACTTCATGGTTCATTCGACACACTGGAAATGGAAGGCCAAATCAAGGGCATTGCATTGTGCGAAACAGGAATTTGTGTAATATGCATTTTTGCAAAGGTAATAGGTCACCTGGACATTCCATGCATACAGACAACACACATACAATTCACATCACATACTACAATTCACAAACTGTATTCAGAAAAGCATATTACTCATACTATGTCTTCAGTATGCACTGTATGAAACAACATACATTATTTAGAGCAATGCTTGAAACTTTAATGAAGCTAGCTTCATTTTGTCTCATTTACCCTCCTATGACCCCTTTTTCCATCTTTGCCATTGTCACCCTTACAGTTCACTTACAAATCAATAAAACACTAACACTACTTTTGGTGTAATGTCAGAGTGTGTTACAAACTGCATTGTAGATTTCTTTGGAAAATCAACAACAATTTTTACGAGCCATTTTTGAAACTCTGAGTTTCATCTTTTGCCAACCTCATTGTTAATGTTCCGTGATTGCTCTTGAACCTAAAACATAAACAAAACAAACACCCACAATCGCTAGTTCATGTAATTACACCATAAGTTCTGGAGTATTCACTGAGCTTCTCACAGCCAGAGTCCCTCGCCATGGCCCCTCGTGCTAAATACCAGCGATAGGCATCTGTTGTTGCTCAGATGTCTTACAAATTTAAATGTGAGTGGCAGCCTTAAACTGATGAGGCAGAAACCTTGTGTTTACACTTGGGTTGGAGATTAGAATCTTCCTCAGAAGACCCCGTCATGCAGTAGAAAGGTTATTAAGCATGTTGTGCAAATCTAAAAACACAATTTAAGCCTAGAAAAAACCTGCAAAAATTGAGTTGGCATAGTAGCGGCTTTGTTGTTTCCGTTAGTCAGTGTCATAAATATACTGGTTCAATGATTGTATTATATAACAGCAAAATCATGTTCTGTTGTAATTATACCACTTTTATCTTGTGGAAGCCATGAAATAGAGTGCATAATCTTTGTGTTTTGGGTGAATCTCTAGGAGCTGCTGAAAAGAACCCCAAAGAAACACAAGGACTTCTCTCTGGTGCAGGAGTCACTGCAGGTGATGAAAGCTGTCTGCTCCAGTATCAATGAGGCTAAAAGACAGATGGAAAAACTGGAGGTGCTGGAAGAGTGGCAGTCTCATATTGAGGGCTGGGAGGTATACACAAACATGCTTTCATTATATGCACACCTATTTTTATTGTTGATAAACTAGTGTACTAACCAGTACACTAACTTGCTGTGTACTAACCACACTGTAAAAATTTTAGTATGAGTTTACAGTACATTGTTGGCTTCTAGTTGCATGACTTTCACAATATATTTTACAGTAGTATATCTACAATTTATTACAATTAAAATACAACTGTATACTGTGACTTTGCAGTGAACAAGGCCAGGGAATTACTGGAATTCAGCAGTGTTGTGTTGTAGGATCTCAATTATTAAATGTACATTTTTAACCTGCAATGTTCGTTAATTGTCATCATTGTTGAGTTTTGGATGCTGAGTAGATATCTGTGCATGCCTGGTTTACAAGTCCCACCAAATGTTCATGAGAGATAAAAGTAATCCTGTCATTGCATGCATTCTTTCCTCATTATTTAGAACAATAAGATTGCTTTTAATTGCACCAACTATTGGTGATTTTCAACCACTAAATTAAACTGATATGTTCCAAGCATCTCAATGCAATGTATTATGTTCTTAAACACAATTGCATCAGCTGAGCGAAAATTAGTAAGAAAAGATTAAGTCAAAGTTCCCATTCAATGGGAACACTAAACACCATAATGGTGGCTTAAAATGAAACACTATTATCCCACAATGCAGTGTGATATTATTTATATATAGCCTATATATTTTACAGTAGTTTGTTGTGTTATGGCAGAAAATAATCTAGCCTGCATTAATTTTACAATAAAATTCTGAATACAGTATTTTATTGTGCAGGTCTGACGCTATGAAGCATCAATCTTTTGTCCTAGCCAGCCGCGACTAACGGCACAGCATTTTGCTGGTCACTTGATTTCTATTTCTGTGGCTAGGTGGGCCCGCCCCCAGTAAATCTCAATGGTCCAAAATAACAGTATATTAAACATCAAATACTGTATATTCTGAAAGGCAAAGATTGTGTTTTGTTGTAATGCATTTTCACTTTCAGAGTGGACAGACAAATTACCTGCCCCTGGAAAATTGGACACTGTGTAATCCTAACCCTAAACTTTTGGCATTTTTACATGTGATATATAAAAAGGAACAGTGGTTCTAATCCTTTTTGACTCCAATGCCCAACATTGTCCAAGGCAATATTCGAAGTTAACATTTTATACACTGAAAATATGAGTGTTTATAGATTAAAATACATTTTCGTGGTTAATTTTGTGATTCCAGAAATTTCAAGAACTATGTTCTTCATTATAAACCAACAGTTGTTGAAGGGTGTTACACTAAGACAGTAAGAAGTATTATGTCACTTTACATGTTGTACGTTTCGATTTTTAGCAGTTTTTAGCATTTTTGTTAAGTTAGATTATTACTTATTTGTAATATTATTTTGATGTGACCCCTTTGGATGTTTGCTGAGGCTCCCTAGTGGTCTCTGGCCTACAAAATTTGCCCCACAAAGTTTTTGGAGGATTTACTGTCCTTACAGGGACATATGGTCCCTCAAAGATTAAACACACACACTTGTTGCTCATCCATCTAACTGCATCTGACTTCTTCATCTGTAGTTCTTCTACAACATAGTTATCTTGACGTCAAAGAATGAGTTGTGCCGTCACCCGCCTACAAACCTCTGTTCTTCAACTTGCCTGTGTCTTTGATGTAAACGATTGAAACTTTAAAATCTTAAATCTTAAGACCTAATTAAACTTGACGCTTTTGTCCCAACCTCTCCTTCTGCCCTCTATCTCAGCTGAGTGCTCTTTAGACTACGCCAGCACTGTCTGCTCTCTGCATCAATGCCTTTAATTAGACCTACTTTGTGTGGTAGCAGCCGTTTGACAATAGCACAAGATTAACACGCCTATTATTCATATTCAGATGTCTGATTAGAGCAGAAATACTTTCTCATGTGCTTTATAAACTAACCACAAACTATATCCAACACACAGACATGTTCTGCCCCCCTTGCATTTTTCAAATAAAAAGGCAAACACGTGACCCATCAAATAAGCACTGCAGTCGACTGCAGTTCGAAACTCATTTATCTTCCAGACTTCCCCCTTCATAACGTGTGACTGGGCATGGGGCTGTCGGCCAAGCATTACAATGCCAGTGATTGTGTGGGC
Source organism: Myxocyprinus asiaticus (assembly GCF_019703515.2). Taxonomy (NCBI): domain Eukaryota; kingdom Metazoa; phylum Chordata; class Actinopteri; order Cypriniformes; family Catostomidae; genus Myxocyprinus; species Myxocyprinus asiaticus. The sequence continues at coordinate 20,066,722 of NC_059387.1, forward strand.
AATGTGGGTTTTGAGCTTTGACTTTATGTAACACACCCTCTCAGTGAGGTTTTCTGTGAGTTGGGTGGTTGGTGGCTTTGGGGAAAGAAAGAGGTGAAAGAAAAGAACTTGTACTTGTTAGTCAACAAGGGCAGAAACTACAGTATGAACCATGAAATAGTTTAGAGAATAGGGTAACTGACATACTGTAGTTTTAAAAGAATAGTTCACTCTGTCATACCTTTAGTTATCGTATCTCCATTAAAACATCTTTCTTTGTGTCCTGCCGAAGAAAGAAAGTCATATGAGTTTGAGACAGCATAAGGTTTGGTATATAATGAGAGAATGATAAAATCTGAGTGAACTATTCCTTTAAGTAAGGAATAACTGACAACGGATCATTAAATTATTGAACTTTAACGTATACCCAAGGTGGTAATGCGGCCACAACATAAACTGTATATTCATTCATGTATGATTGAATAATTTTTGATAATTTATTGGAGTAAATTATTACGCTTATGCCATGTTTTATTTCAATACTTTTTCCAGGTTTTTTCCCTTTCTTACACCATGTTTTAAACATCTTGCTTAGAAACAGGCCAAGCCGTCATTACTAATTTGAGTTATCCAAGCCACCGTTACTAATTTGAAAGCATTTAGAGCTTGTAACTTATAAAAGCAGTTGTAGAAAGGGGCCGTTCACATCAAACATGGTTTGGCGTACATCTGTGCTGTTTTTCGATTGTTTTTCTGTGTAAACGTGCTAGACGGATGTCTTATACCGTAGCGCAGCATCTCACTGTTTTTTCAGCGTCTTGTGCAGGAGTACTATGTACACATGTTTTTTAAGACGTCAGGTTGGGGGCCTGGGTAGCTCAGTGGTAAAAGACGCTGGCTACCACCCCTGGAGTTCGCTAGTTCAAATCCCAGGGCGTGCTGAGTGACTCCAGCCATGTCTCCTAAGCAACTAAATTGCTAGGGAGGATAGAGTCACATGGGGTAACCTCCTCGTGGTCGCTATAATGTGGTTTGTTGTCGGTGGGGCATGTGGTGAGTTGAGCGCGGATGCCACGGTGGATGGCGTGAAGCCTCTGTGTCTCCGTGGCAACGTGCTCAACAAGCCACGTGATAAGATGCGTGGGTTGATGGTCTCAGACGCGGAGGCAACTGGGATTCATCCTCCGCCACCCGGATTGAGGTGAATCAATACGCGACCAAGAGGACTTAAAAGCGCACTGGGAATTGGGCATTCCAAACTGGGTGAAAAACGGGAAAAATCCCCAAAAAAGAACTGCAACTTTTAAACACCTGCTTAATGTAAATCTAGCTTTTTTTAGTGCAAGAACAGGTTCTGTTATATTTGTTGCACCACAGTGAACTCATTCTGGCTGTTTTTTCCGGAATCTTGTGCAGGAGTTTGCTTTTTTTAGACACCATGTCAGCTTAAAAAGAACATCAACTTTCAAAAGCGCATCTTGAGGCATTTACGTTCTGTTATATTTATTGCGCTGTATCCAACTTCGACGCATTCGTTTATATTTGTATATAAAAAAACATCCAAAAAAATCTTAATTGTTTGTCATTTTTCTTAGATTTGCTTTGATTTAAAGAGCTGAATGGCTAAGTGATATGGAAGTGTAATGTGGTCAATAAACCTGAAACTACTCCACAGCAGTGCAGTTTCTTTTAAAGAAAATTTTGATTAATTAATCAACACCTGATACACTTGATACATCTGTCAACAAATCAGAATCAAGCATTCAGAAGTGCTGTGGTATAAATGATCATATTTGTTTATCGAGTGAAACAGAGTCAAAATGTCTGGGTTTTGTTAGCGTGGGTGGTGTGGGTGGTGTTGCTGATGAAGTTCTGGTTCTAATGGGACACTGCGGTAGGTGTGAGCCACTTTGGCACAATGGCACTAGACAGAGTTAATGCTTGTGGTTAGCGTGTTAGCCATGAATGACTCTCTGCTGAGTCTCTCTCACATCCATCCTTGTATCTCTCAGATTCTGCTCATTCAGGTCTTTTCAGCCTCCACAATGTCTGATCTCACTATGAAAAGGCCACAGCAAGCTATAGATCCATTTTGTGCCATGTTTTACAGGTGACTCATGTGACTCAGAAATTTATGCTTACATCCTTTGAATTTATTTGCACATCTGTGCAATGATCTGTCGAGTGTTCACAAATGCATGCAAATCTGGATGTATCTGTTATTTTCTAAGTAGTCCTAATAAGTTTGATTGTCACTTGTTTGCAGATGTAGACGCAATGAACACAACTATTTTTAAACATGAATTTTTAATAAGTGAATCTTAACATCTATACGCAGCAGCCTTGCACATGTCCTTGTGCTTTAAGAAGAAATTTTGCAAAACAAAGGCCATGTTGTTTTAGCGTTCAGAGTGTGAGTTGAAATGATCCCAGCCAAATTTCTCTGTCCACATCAACCATTGTAAAAACATACCGCAGAATGAAAAACATGCGGTCAGATTTTTATGAGGGAAATATAGTAGAATGTTTTATAAAAGACAGACATGGGTTAAGAAAATTATGTTGACTGAATTTTGTTTTAAGATCTACAATTTCCCTGGAAGATTGTTTCTGTCTACAACACATTTCTGAGCAGTCACACCCTTTTTGTAGGCGAGACATTATATACATTTGGTCTATGTGGCAAGAGCTGTCACATAAGTTTTGCGGAGGACTGCAATGAATATTTATGAAGTACAGAATGACCTTTTGGAAGCAGTTCCCAAATCTGTTTTAGCTGTTTGTAGTTCATTAATGGCCTTTTGCCTTCCTGTTACCTCATATCCAGGAAACAAAGCCTTTGACAGATGGAGGAACACACACGCACGCACGCACACACTCATGTTGGTGCAGCTATCCATAGACATAATGATTTTTATACTGTACAAACTATAGATTCTATCCCCTAACCCTAACTCTACCCCTAAACCTAACCCTCACAAAAAACTTTCTGCATTTTTTCATTTTCAATAAAACATCTTTTAGTATGATTTTTAATTGATTTGAATTATGGGGACACTAGAGATGTCCTCATAAACCACATTTATAGCAAAATACCTTCGTAATTACCAGTTTGTAACCTAAACAAAGTCCTCGTAAACCACTTAAACCTGCCCACACACACACACACACACAAACACACACACAAATGACATATAAATGGTAAATTTATGGTTAAAATGGCCTATAAAGAAGATAGAGGCTTGCACTTTATAGGTTTATGCTTTCCCATATACATATAAATTTTAACCTGAAATCATAATATACCCTAATATTTTTTCTGGACCACTCGCATTGCAGAGAGAGGAAGAGGTTGTCTGTCCTCACAGGGTGTGGGTGGAGATAAAAATGCACTTTTTTTCCCACAACAGCATCCAGAGTCGACTGATTGCTCGTTATTGTTGACCTGCAGCACAGCTGTGTGTCCTTCACAGCAGTGGAGCGGTGATAGGGCACTACTGTCTGAACCAAGAACCCTCTGGGAAACAAAGACAAAGTCTGAGCTGACTTAAAGGAATAGTTTACCCAAAAATGAAATTGTTTTTGCATTACCTCAAGTCATTTCTAAGCTGTTTTGGAACAACATGTTTTTCTTTCTTGCGTGGAACACAAAATAAGGTGTTTTGCATTATGTTCTGGCTGCTCTTTTCTATACAATGACAGTGAATGGGGACGGGGGCTGTCAAGCTCCGAAAAAAAACAATAAAGCACCATAAATGTATCATAAAAATAGTTCATATGAGTCATGTGCTATAAGTCTTCTAAACCAATCAATAACTTGATCTGAGGTACTGAGTGAAGATAATTAATTTTTCGCTGAAAATTGCCCCTTAAGCAGTAGCTCTTAAAATGTCATTTGCGTTAATTAAAATTTAGTGTGTCAGGTTTACTGGGTTTGCACGGTCAAGGAAAACCTGGAAATATCAGGTAATTTTAAAACTGTGTTTTCCAGCCCTGGAAATAAAAATGACAAAAAAGCCAAAAGTAAAATAAATAGAGTAATAAAAAACAAACACAATGAGGTGAATTCACTAAACATTTGCGTCACTTTTTCTAGAAGCGAGATGATAAGTGCGGGAGAAACAGATCAGTACTTTTTTTACTTTAAATTCTCCTTCCTGCCCAGTAGGTGGCGATATGCACAAAGAATGCAAATCGCCAAAAACAAAAGAAGAATGTGAAAGTAAAACATTGATAGTAAAAAAGGACTTAAATATTGATCTGTTTCTCACCCACACTCATCATATCTCTTCAGAAGACATGGATTAAACCACTGGAGTAATATGGATTTTTAAAAGGTGATTTTTGGAGCTTCAAAATTTTGGCACCCATTCACTTGATTTGTGAGGACCAACAGAGCTGAAATATTCTTCTAAAAATCTTGGTTTGTGTTGAGCAGAAGAAAGAAAGTCATATACATCTGGGATGGCATGAGGGTGAGTGAATGATGAGATCATTTTCATTTTTGAGTGAACTATTCCTTTAAGAGATGATTCAGGTGTCTGGATCACAGTGATGCTGTACAGAGTGTGAGTGTGATCATGGTTGTCTGCTGCATTTCCGCTATGTAGCGCTCAGAATTGGCCGCAAGATCAGAATTGCGTGTACATTTTGTGGCCGTATTTGTGCAGTTGCCTGATCTGCATAATTCCTTTAGTAAATTGAGGGCTAAATCAGCGGAGAGAGTGCATGCAAATAAAAGGTGCTTTTAGTGGGCGCAATTCATTCTTCATGAATTCTCCACTATATTTATGCACTTCAATCTGAAAGCAACTGCCAAGAACAAGTCTTTCGTTCTCATATTCACACAAATTACAGCAACACTGTGATTTGTGTTGAATAGCTTAACTTTTTTGTATTTTTCATCCTTACTCAGGGTTCCAACATCACAGACAGCTGCACTGAGATGCTCATGCAGGGAGTTCTGCTGAAGATCTCTGCTGGGAACATCCAGGAACGGATCTTCTTCCTCTTTGACAACCTGCTGGTGTACTGCAAGAAGAAAAACAGGTGAGCCTTCAATTTTATCTGTCAGACCCTTCAGCTGCCAGCTGTGGTAGCTCCTAATGGGATAAGAGAGAAGCTCACAGTTATGCGTTGTTCTTTTGAAAGTCCAGATAGCTGTGTTCTATTGCAGGCGTTTGAAGAACAGTAAAACGGCCACAGAGGGTCCACGATACCTGTTTCGAGGCCGAATCAACACAGAAGTGATGGAGGTGGAGAATGTGGATGATGGAACAGGTGTGTATACTGTATTTAATTGTAAATGCACACTCTCATGTCATACTAAACCAGGATTCTAATTTTTTGGTGAACTACCCCTTTAATAACTCTGAGAACATGAACTGAGTCTTTTTCGGAAATCCACCGGATTCCTGAAAAATAACTGAATAATCTTCTCTCCCATCGGGCTCATGATGAAATTCTTTCTGAACTGACACAATTTAGGGAAACAGTAATAAATTACGTTTGGTTTTAGTTTTGATGTTCCAGACTGTAGATTTTGTTTCCACAGATATACTTCTAAAATGTGTGGGCTAAGCATCTAACTACTTTAGCAGTTAAAGGTAAAAAAAAACAAAAAGGCATTTTCTGGGCAAAATGAAAATCTTTTGGAGCCCAGTGACTGGATGAACTCTGAGTGCAGTGTGTCTTGGCTAAGGAAAAACCCTGATTATCAGTTATATTTGTAGAAAGCAATCATTTGCTCCCTGGCAGACTTAATATCTGGCTGCTCTGGAGATGGATGGGTTTCACTCCATGGAATCCAAACACAGCCTACTCCACCACGTTCACTTGTGGGTGTTTTCCCGTTCTCCCCAATGGCTCCATGTGAAATCCAGACATTGGTTATTATTCCCTTATAATAAATGTAGTTAGGCTAATGGACACGTCCTGTGCATGGCTGTAAAAGTGCTCTCCAGTTCATAAATGTGTTCTGGCTCTTGGATTTGCATTTTTTGAATTATTTCGATGAAAGAAAGATTGTTAAGGGAAAAGGATGTGGTGTAATATAGTAATGAACTAAAAAAATGCAAAGACTAATGAACATGTTTTAAAATAGATCGGGCTTCATATGGAGGTTGAAAGCAATACTAAAATTGATTCAGTTTAATTTTAGAAGTTGATCAGGATTAAAGGGATAATTCACCGAAAAATGATAATTCTCTCATCATTTACTCATCCTCATGCCTTCTACAGAACACAAACTAAGATTTTTAGAAGAATATCTCAGCTCTGTAGGTCCATACAATGCAAGTAAATGGTGACCAGATCTCAGAAGGTCCAAAAAGAACATATAAGCAGCATAAAAGTAATCCAAACGACTCCAGTGGTTCAATCCATATTTTCAGAAATGATGTGATAGTTGTGGGTGACAAACAGATCAACATTTAAGTCCTTTTTACTATAAATTCTCTTCCCTGCCCAGTAGGTGGTGATATCCACAAAGAATATGAGTCACCAAAAACAAAAGAAGGAGAATGTGAAAGTGAAAGTGGAGATTTGTAGTAAAAAAAAAAAGACCTAAATATTGATCTGTTTCTCACCCACACCTATCATATCGCTTATGAAGACATGGATTTAACCACTTGGGTCGTATGGATAACTCGCTGCCTTTATATTCTTTTTGGACCTTCGTTGTACACATCTGGAATGGCATGAGGGTGAGTAAATTATGAGAGAACTTTAATTTTTGGGTGACTATCCCTTTAAAATAACTCCAATTAATGGACAAAACTATTATTTTTTGGGGCTTTTCAAAATGTTTGTTTTTGGGAGAACTATACCTTTAGTAGCTTTTTTGATGCTTAATAAAAAAAAATTAAAAAACAAACTCAAAATTGATTCAATTGAATTAAAGGAAGATACTTTTACCAATTGATATCTGGCTTATGTGAGCGATGTACTGAATTGAGAGGATAAATCATTGCATTACACAAGCCATTCATGATTGACTGATTATGGTTTGAAAGATTGGCCCATTCCTAATGCATGAAAAAGAAAATAATATGTGTATTTCACCTTATTTGTACTTTGCTGAGATGTTTATTCACTTATAATTATCACAGCTATACTGTAACAGATCTTGCTTGCATAGCAAATTATGTAGAACTAGATTTGGAACAACATAGAAAAGTACTTACTGTATCCCGGAAAACGCATGAAAGTTATTAGGAATCTGCCACACACAGTTTTGTTTGAAAGCCTCAAAAAGTTCTTAAGGAGATTGTTTTATTTGTCTCTGTGTTGCACACAATCTGAAGACACTGATTCAATCAGTGCTTCAAGATACTTCTTCGGGATTGTTTCGATAGCATGTTGATTCTTCATCTCTTGAAATGAGAGCAATCATTGCACCATCTGCCTGTGATCCGTTTTGTTTGCAGGCTGTTTTGTTTGTTGCCTGTTTCATGTGGAAAAGTGTCATTTGCTCTGAACTCCCATGGGCTGTTCACACTGCTTTGTTTATGGCAGAGAACATCCATTTTGTCATTTGGGCCGCTGTAATAGCCTGGCATACAAAGGTGGTGAGAAAGCAGGAATGTGAAGCAGAGAACATCGCTGGTCGAGCCACATGCAGGCAAATGGGCCACACAGACGAAAGAAAAGATGTTTTGGAAAATGTGAGGAAGTGGCCTGGGAGGGCTATAAAAGTCCTCACTGACGAACAGACATTGATTATTCATCTGTGTTTTTTCACAGCTGATTACCACAGCAGTGGGAACATTGTGAACAACGGCTGGAAGATCCACAACACAGCGAAGAACAAGTGGTTCGTCTGCATGGCGAAGACGCCGGAGGAGAAGCAGGAGTGGCTGGAGGCCATTTTGAAAGAGCGGGAACGACGAAAAAGTGAGTAGTGAAATGATTAAAGCTGCTGAGATTCAAACAATTTACATTTGAGCTAATTGAGCATATCACAAGTTAACAAATAAGCCTTATTTTAAGATTTAATGGTTATTTTATTTTACAGGGTTTATATGTAATTACTTATGTAGTTACTGTATAATAACAATTAAATGCATTTATTGTGCAATTATTTTGTGGTGCTGCTGGTAATTGCACTTTGAATTTGTTAGTACTATAGGAAATAATGGTTGCATTTTATTTTTCAGTATGTGTACTTTCAGTATACTTACAGTATACTTACCCAAGCAAGCACTGAATAATATTAGGTAACTACATGTACTTAATATGGGTTAAGGTTAGGGTTGAGGTTTAGGGTTAGTACCTAGTAATTAATGTAGTTGTTGTAATTATATAGTAAGTAAATATAGAACAGTATTGTAAAATAAAGTGCTACCGATATAATTATAGTAACACATAACAGATACCGTAAAGACACTTTAAAATAAAGTGTTAACTCTATAAAATACTTTTTTTTAAATGGTTTAAAGGAGTTTTCCTTCTTTCAACTAAGGCATAATGTACAGGCTTATATTGTACATTATGCATGTAGAGACAGAATATACTTGCCAAATAAACAAATACATTTACATTTAATATTTGAGTTGATTTTTTTATTATGTGAGAAGAAAGAGACCACGGAGTGCAATGAAATGTTTTTTTAAAATATACAATTATACAGTTAAGTGGTTACTTTACAAAATACTTGTCTGCAGAATGTAGCCATTGATTAATCAAAATGAAGTATTCCAGAGAGCAGTGTAATGTATTGTTCTATACTATATACATGCTATATTATATACTTTACTATACACTATATACTGTGTACTTTATACACTATACACTATATATAGATATGTATTTATAAAATATATATAAAATTCATAATATTTTATTCCATGTACACTGGCGGCCATTCAACTGATCACACAGGACATTAATGATGTAAAAAACAGCACCAACACTATTCGAAAAAAGTCATTTTTGATCAAATCTAGACAGGCCACATTTCCAGCAGCCATCACTCCAACACCTTATCCTTGAGTAATCATGCTAAATTGATCATTTGGTACTGGAAAATCACTTGCCATTATATCAAACACTGCTAAAAAAGTTATTTGGTTCGTTAAATGCAGCTTAACATTGTCTTTGTGTTTGTTTTAGAGTTGCCACAGTATGCAATAGACTGGCATGTCTTAAGGTCAATATTAGGTCAAAAATGGCAAAAAAGAAACAGCTTTCTCTAGAAACTTGTGAAGGTTATACAGTGCTTGAAATTGCCAAAAAAACTGAAGATTTCAGACAAATGTGTACACTACAGTCTTCAAAGACAAAGGACAACTGGCTCTAACAAGGACAGAAAGAGATGTGGAAGGCCAGATGTACAACTAAACAAGAGGATAAGTACATCAGAGTCACTAGTTTGAGAAATAAACACCTCACATGTCCTCAGCTGACAGCTTCATTGAATTCTACCCGCTCAACACCAGTTTCATGTACAACAGTAAAGAGAAGACTCAGGGGTGCAGACCTTATGGGAAGAATTGCAAAGAAAAAGACACATTTGAAACAGAAAAACAAAAAGAAAAGGTTAGAGTGGGCAAAGGAACACAGACATTGGACAACAGATAATTGGAAAAGAGTGTTATGGATCTTAACCCCATCGAGCTTTTGTGGGATCAGCTAAACTGTAAGGTGTATGAGAAGTGCCCGACAAGACCGCCACATCTATGGCAAGTGCTACAGGAAGCGTGGGTTGAAATGTCACCTGAGTATCTGGACAAACTGACAGCTAGAATGCCAAGGATCTGCAAAGCTGTCATTGCTGCATGTGGAGGATTTTTTGATGAGAACTCTTTGAGGAAGTTTAAGAAGTTCTGAAATTGTTTTTCAAATTGTAATAGTAATTTTTCACATTATTAATGTCCTGACTATACATTGTGATCAGTTGAATGCCACTTTGGTGAATAAAAGTACCAATTTCTTTCCATAAACGCAAAATCTATACATTATTCCAAACTTTTGGCCGCCAGTGTATGTATATTTAATTCAATGCAATCAATAAATAAATAAAAAAAAATAAATAAAAAAAAATAAAAAAAAAAGAACACAACCTGAGTAATTGAGGGTCCAGGATGTAAATTCCTTCTTTTGTTTGCTCTCACAGCACTGAGACTGGGGATGGAGCAGGACACCTGGGTGATGATCTCTGAGAAAGGCGAGAAGCTTTATAACCTCATGAGTAAACAGGGCCACCTCATTAAGGACCGCAAGCGCAAACTCACCACCTTCCCCAAGTGTTTCCTCGGAAGGTAGGTCAGCGAGAGCTGCCTCTCTATGTGGATATTGGCTGTGATGGACTCCAAGAAAGAATGCACCAGGGGTCATGGTCTGTGGTTTAATGCTAAGAATGAGAGTGTGTAGTTGTATGAGTAATAAAGGGGGCACATAACATTTCATTTTAAACACCTCTGGTCAGACATAAAAAACAGAACTGTGCAGAATAATGGATCTTGTGTGGATTGGTAGTGTGTTGATAGCTCTCTGCTTCAGCCATTGTTTTGCTGCTTGTAAAATGGGCATGCAGGTGAACAGGTCTCAGTCTACATGACAAATAGTTCTTAGATACCTTCATATAAACAACAGCAATTTTTTTTTTTCCTGCTGGCACTGTTGGCCCAATAGTTCAGGTTTACTTTGCCATAGCCATATATCAAAAAATGATAATGATGATAATAATGTTATTTTTAACAATGTAACAAATAACAATGTATTTTATATGTGCCAGAAAAAATAAGTATGCTTTTCCTTATATGTGTAGTTTTGGTTAATAAATAAATACATAAATGAATGAATGAATGAATGAACGAACAAACAAATGAACGAGTGAATGAGTGAATTGATTAATTATTCGACGTTAAACATTATTACTGATTGGTTTATCATTTTCAAGCCATTCTTACTGATGATCTTCACAAGTGATAGTTTAGTTTCAACCTATAACCATAATCCTCTCAATGTTACCCATCTAGATAATGTAACCTTGATAAAGTTAAAATCTTCAAAACATTTCAAGAAATCAAATATATGAGTTTGCAAGACATAAAAACAAATGGTACCCAGAGCGCCCTGCAGAACACCAGCTTGTGTTGACATGTTCCACTAAGTTCGACAGAAAATCAGAAAGGGTCCAAATTCTTATGTCTTACAACATATCTACTGTTTTATCATTTGAAACCTCACAAAAAGTAAAAAAGTGTGCTTGTGATATCTTCTTTCAGTCCATCGCTTGGTTTAATATAAAGCGATGACATTCATATAATTTTACATGACAAGTGTGTGCACTAGAAGGGCATCTGCGTCGAGTACATGCTGCACATTGGCTAAAATCTTGGGTGTATTACACAGACTTAAAACATAAAATGGCAAACAGCCTTAGTCTTGTATTGTGCACATGGACTTAGTAATTTAAGAGCTTAATGTTTTTTGTTTTTTTATAAATGTGAAGGTAACCACAAGTATAAAACAAAACAAGATCGGCTAGCAGTTTCAGTACTTATGGAAGCCTGTACTGATTGAAAAGATGTTGGTCTATTTCTAAAAGTGCAAGTGTGAATATCTGCAGTCAGCTTTATAGGCTAGTATGCGACAGCACCTAGACCAGAAAATGTAAAACCGATTTGTTTTAAGTATGGTTTGGAAATCCGCACATTGAACTCAGAATAACTCCGCTCAATGGCAAGCCAGACGTCTCGGAAATAGTTATTCAGGATTTGCAACATCTGAGATGTCAATAAGGCTACTTAAATATGCTCACCATAAGCTCACCATACACTACAATAAGACACCCGAACCTGTGACACTCAACCACAAACTTCATCTTTTATTCTTTATAATGTCATTTTTGGTTGGAATTTGTCTGTTCAAAGAAGGCAAGGAATATAAAGCCTCTTCAAAGACTAGCTGCTTGTAGTTGAGGCCGGATTACATTGTAAATTGATTTAAACTGGGGCACAAATTTCTCCCCAGTGTTTCCAGACAATACAAAGACATTGAGGTCTTGAACAGGAATGGATTCATTAAGGAAAGAGAACACAGGCGGCTAATGTTCAAGTGTCTGTGTGTGTGTGTATGTGTGTGTCAGACTGCCAGATGGAATAAAAAAAACCATAAGACAACAAAACCTGTGAAATGATATCTCTGTCTGGGCAAACATTCTTAAAAGGATAGTTCAGCCAAAAATGAAAATTCTCTCATCATTTACGCACCCTTTTGCCATCCCAGTTGTGTATGACTTTTTTTCTTCTGCAGAACACAAACAAAGATTTTTAGAAGTATATCTCAGCTCTGTAGGTTTATACAATGCAAGTGAATGGTGGCCAAAACTTTAGCTCCAAAATGCTTATAAAGGCAGCATAAAAGTGATTCATAAGACCAAAATATAACTCCTTTTTCACTATAAAACTTGACATCAGCAGTGTCCTTGGCGATCATTATTTCAAGCTCGATTACACTTCCTAGCGCCATCTAGCGCTCTGCACATGCATCAAGCACTAGAGTAATCGAGTTTGAAATCCTGATCGTACCTTGAGAATGCAATGACAAGATGTACGTTGCTGTACTCTGTTCTCAACCAAAACTGATTGGATCACTTCAGAAGACATGGATTAACCCTTAAACACATATCTTGGGTCTTTAGTGACCCAGGACCTCATTCCACCCCCTGTGCCTCATCCATTTTTTGAGGTTGTGCCCACACCTGAAATGTTTCTCTTATAAATAGTGTAACACACACAAAAAAAGTCAAAACTTTATATATATATATATATATATATATATATATATATATATATATATATATATATATATATATATATATATATTTTTAAAACATTTTTTACAATGACTTCAGTTCCAAAATTTTTTTTGCACTTTCATAAATTATATTTTCATGATTATTTCATATCTATATAAGTTTACTAAGACAATTGAGTACTGTATTCATACAAATAAATAATGTATCACGTTGATTTTACGCTCTCAGAGTGCTGAAACACAGAAGAGCTTTGGCCACCTGTTTATGTTACTATTTTAATTGTGACTCTCATCCAGGAATATGAATATTTTTGATCAATGTGATGTCTCCAAGATGAAAATATCTATTGCTTTCATCTCTGTGTTGCTCCACATTTTTTTTTTCAGTCTGCTCTTTTTTCCTATTGTTTATCATTTCTTAACCCCAAAAAATTCTTAACAAAATTTTCTTCAAATTCTGCAAAAAGTGAGCAAGCATGTGAAATTATGAGGTTGTGGTGAATTTGCCGCATTGGTTACGAAATGCTTACAACGGGTTTGCCAGAACACTGTTTAAGGATCACTCTTCCAACTTCTATAGAAAAAAACCAAAATCTATGGAAAGCCTTCCTAAAAAAAACATAAACTGTTAGGGAGGACCAACATTATTGATTCTGATGGTTTTAAAAATGAATTGCTCAAATAGCACATATGGGTGTCCAAATGTTTTTGGCCATATGGTATGTGAAGGACAAATTAAGTAGCATTAGTCGTATTAAGAACTAGTTTTGAGTACAATTTCAGTAATTTAATTAATGACAACATTGTTGTCAGGAAAATGGTGTGAAATTTACACAGTTAAAATGCAAGTAACAACTGGAATTTGACATCAGGCTGACAAAATCCTCTCTCTTTTCTTTATTTCTCTCCTCTGTTATATTTGTTCAATCACATTCTGTCACACATGCCTTGCTTTGATGCTTCTTACATTTGTACTTTTTCGATCTGCCTATTTCCTCCATGTTGCTTTCTATGTCTGTTTCTCTCCATATCCATCACTCATTCTAGCTCTTTCTGTCCCTCACACACGCATAGAGGTTTTAGGTCTGCTGGAGTCTGAGATGTTTCTCATGCTGTATCACCACTGGGTTTCAAAAACTTTGGGAAGAACCACAGGATTACTCTGGCGGAGCAGGGCATGTTCGTTTTGGTTTTGTGGAGGGATGGATAGATGGAGGGAAGGAGAGAGAGGGAGGGAATGTTGAGAGTAGAAGCAGATATCCTCCTCAAAGCCAGTGGTTTTGCCCGGCAAAATTGTAAAATTATACAGGGCAGTCAGTTTAACTTTAGTGTAACTGTCAAGAGAAAAAGACAGATGGTACAGAGAGCAAGAAAGATCGGAAGAGCAGGAGAGAACATGAGTGTTTACATACTGCAAAGGAACACTTTCCTAATCAGTAGTTTTGTCTTGTTTACTATTAAAAATATCTACTTACTATATACTTACTTAAGATAAATTGAGTAGCAAAATTGCCAAAGATATTATGATATTGTTTCCCCTTTGGTGAATAGTTTTCTTTCTTGATGTAGCTAAATTTAGTGAGTTTTATGCTTAAATCAAGAAAAAAAGAAACAACATGCCTAAAAGGCAAGAAAAATACACTTAATTCAAGATATATTATCTTAAAACAAGGCTTATTAAAACAGTTTATAACAGCTTTGTTTCTGAATCTTATTTAATTGACCTAAAAGAAAAATATAAAGTTATAAAATGATTTTTGCAGTGCCCCTCATTAATCTCATGTTTTTGTTGTCTGCTATAAATAATAATTTTCTCTAAATGAAGCATGGAAAACTTAAGCTTAAATAAATAAAAACTACAATAATTAACAGTATAATAAATGTGAGGGTCTCAAAAACTACATTACGACTTCATTTGGAAAAGAGGCTGGACTAAACTCCACCGCACTGCACTGGAAGACTATTAATAATCGAGCTTGTCTCTGTGGTGTGATCACTCAATTCTAATGGATTTTGTTGACAGTCATTCCTATAATTTGTGGATCCCTCGTTGTTTTTCCTCACATTATTTATGTGTTCTCTGCCTCTCTGTTCTCAGTGAGTTTGTGTCATGGCTGATGGAAATCGGAGAGACCAATAACCCTGAGGAGGGGGTTCACTTGGGCCAGGCCCTACTGGAAAATGGCATCATCCACCATGGTTAGTCTTGGTCTTTTCCTCACACAAAGCTATCGTATGGCTTCAGAAGACTTGTAATATAGCACATCATATAAATTACTTTAATGATGATTTTTTTTTTTTTTTAATGGAGCTTTGGATTTTTTGAGCTTGACAGCTTCTGGTCACTATATAAGGAAATCAGACAGGTTTGGAACAGCATGAGAGTGAGTAAATGATGAAATAATTTTCATGTTGGGTGAACTGTATACTGTAATTGAACTAATGATGATCAAGACAGTGAAACTGCTTGAGAGTTTTCTGTCAAATCTAGTGGAATTGACTGTCATCTCTTTCATTTCTCGACTCAAATAGTCCCTTGATAGGTCTTCACCATCATCATTTGTGGTCTATTAATGCACACCTGTCATACAGATGGCTAATTGGACAAATAGCTCTCCTAATATTTCAAGAGCC
Organism: Myxocyprinus asiaticus; assembly: GCF_019703515.2. Classification (NCBI taxonomy): domain Eukaryota; kingdom Metazoa; phylum Chordata; class Actinopteri; order Cypriniformes; family Catostomidae; genus Myxocyprinus; species Myxocyprinus asiaticus. Next base: position 20,082,097 of record NC_059387.1, read on the forward strand.
CTGACATCATCGCTGTTCTCGGGCCTGGAGGAGTTTCTAAGTGCAGCTGGCTTTTTATAACTTAGTCTGTGTTTATATAAATCATTACAAATATTCATCCCATCACACCCCGCTGTTTGTTTAATACTTAGGGAAATGGTTAGTCCTCTGCCTGCTATTACTTTGTCATTTGTTTGGGTGGAGGGGTTGGGTTCTGCTGAATCCAGACTCACCGTATGGACTTTTCTCTTAAAAGAAAATGACTGGCTGTGAACCAGGACTTCATGCTAAATCACTTTTCACTTCATCGCTTCCTAATAGGGAGAAATAAATTTGAATATTAAGGCTCCCTCTCCCCTCGCTCGCATTTACGGGTTTGGTGAGAAGTGTCTTTCAGCCTTTGCTGAGTGTTTGCTGAGGTTATTAATATGACTATTATAGTTAAGAATTTTTACATATACATAACATTAAACTTTCTAATATTTTACTTCAATCCTTTACCAAGATTAAGCATTCATTTTGATTAATGCGTCATTTATACATTTTGAATTAGGTTGAAGATTAGGTTGAAGATTTTAATCTCTGATTTGAATCGTTCCAGTAACAGACAAGCACCAGTTTAAGGCCGAACCAGTGCTCTATAGGTTCCGCTATGACGATGGCACGTACCACCCTCGCAGTGACATGCAGGATGTCATCTCCAAGGTAACTCAACCAACACTGCTCTGCTAAATAACCAGTTTCTCTCTGTCTTATTCTATGCCTTCTGGAAACTTTGGCTTATGGTAACGAATGCCCTCCTCCTCCTCAGGGTGTGAGGCTGTTCTGCCGACTCCATAGTTTATTCACGCCTGTGATCAGGTAAGAGGCCAGTATCTTAGTTCCACATCATTACAGCTGTCTGCAGTCACATCAGTTCTGCCAGGTGCATTTGCACCCCCCGTTCCTTCTTCCTATCTAAATATAGCACCTACAGGAAAAATAGTGAATTTGGAGACAGTTAGATAAAGAATCACAGTGTTGGAGGATTATCTGGAATCAGAGCATTCAAACATACAGTGATCCCAAAGTCTGAGACCACCAGTCAAAATGCTTCTATTCTGCGTTTTTCTAATTTGATAAAAATTTTAATACACAAATACATTCATTGCAAATTATATTATTAACATGACAATTTGAGTGAAAAGTTGATTTGAAAAATGAACATGATTTGAGAATGTTCCAAAGAGCATTTGTGTACCTCAATGGAAGCAAGGAGATCTGAACTTGCAGGACATAACATGATCAATGTCACAAATTACCTAAATTTGATCTTGAAATAAAAAGTAAAGAATCCTAATTATTATTATTATTTTTTATTTTTTTGTCATAATTTTTCTTTGTTTGACATTTTTCAAAATCCTAAAACTTACTGTTTATTTTCAAGTTAAAAAAATAAAAAATAAAAACACTGGTAAAAAAAGACACTGGTATGCATAATATCGACACATGTACAACATTTGAGAAGTACAGATATTTATGAATGCTCTACAGATTTTAATTAAAAATTCTATAAAATTGAATTGAGAAATTTATAATGAAATAAATTAAATATTTTAAGTTTTATTAATTAAATTTTTGTAAAAAAAATACACAATTAAATTTGATGGAATTTTGTTTATTAAAAATGTAAATGCGTAAACCTTAAAAATAGGCTCAAATATTTTTTCAGTTTAGGTTTAGGTTCATATAATATAGAATTCACAGATTGTTTTGTTGTTGTATTGATTAATAAATTCAGTTAGATTAAATGAGATTTTATTGTACTTATAATCATATGTTTAGCACTATAAAATGTATTTAACATACTTATTTTTAACACACTTAACAAATTTTTACCTAATTTTACAATGAAAATGTCATTCAATTCTGTGTGATTTCTAAAGACTGGTTGTAATTGTCAGAACTTTATAAAATCAGTATTCTATGAATAATAATAATAAAACTTTTATGTAATCTATGAATACTATTGAGATCATGTTGACATTCATATGTACACTCATCCCCACTGACTGTACATTTTCAAAGGTTAAGTGTGTAGCAGGTCTGCTGAACATAAAAAAATAAAAAAAATAAACAAGTTCTTGATGTGTTAGATGCAGATTAAGTCAGAATAGACCTGTAATGGATTTGTACACTTCTCTAACTGGACTGAATAGCTTTAGGACCTGTGAACATTCAGTGGTGGGACGCCATAGTTTAGTCAATAGCCATAGTCTTAATCCTAGCTGATGAAGTTAGACACAATGACAACTGAACGAAATGGTCTTAACACCAAGTTATACTTGACTGTCTTTCTCAGTGTGTGTTCTGCCTATGATAGAGGTGTCCTTCACTGCACTGCAAATGAGTGGAAGCTCCAAATGTAAAACAGGTGCTATTAGAGATTTTGGCAGGTGACCCGTCCACAGAACATTAAACTCCTCTCGTCAAACAGACAAAAGCTAATGGATTCACATTCTCTTGTTAAAGTGATCGGAGGGCTCCATTTTCTGATTTTGGATTCACATTGGGTTGTACTGCAAATTTGCAATCCCACAAATTCATTCTTTAGAGTTTCATACCATTTTCTGCACAGTAAATTTCATAGTTTCTCTGTTGTATAGGTCTTGTTCAAAGCTAAGGTTGTTCTCTTTGTTTGTGCATCTGTGTCTTTGCATTTGTAACTGTCATGTGTGTTTTGTGCATAAGAACTTGTATACACACGTATTTCTCTACTCTTACGCCCTGTACTGACCATCTCTGTGTAACTATAATTGGAGATGTTAGCAACACAGCTCCAGTTTAATTATCTGGTATTTCCTGCTGGTCGGGGGAGCTCAGGAGGGGTTTGACGCCCCCGCTTTACCCATGTAAAAACATCTAGCTTGACAATGCACCCCTAAATCCTGTGTGGGTGAGAAACATTCCTGACATAACAGTAATACTACAACTTTGAAGGAGTAAGGAAAGGTTTGAAAGAATATTCTTTAGGCCTTTCTATAATTGTTTAAACATAACCAAATGACCATGGGATAAAACAAGAGCCTTGCCATTTTTATTTTCAAGACTAAAGAGGAGTCGAAAGGTTTGGCTGGCCTTTGCAAACACTTGTCCAGTAGATTGCAGTGCTCTTGTGCCAGGCATATGGCAGCCTGTGGTAACACTGTTTACCCTCATTTGACACAGTGGCAGTTCTGGGTACAGCTACAGAGGAAGGGCTTGCTCCATTTCTGTATTTTTTTAAAGCATGGCATTACCTGTCCAGCCTTACACTTTTGGTCTATGATTTAAAAACATTATTATGCAATGTAACAAACCTTCACACCCCTGCTGAAAAGACCAGCTTAGACAAGCATGAATTTCTATGCTGGTCCGAGCTGGTGTATGCTGGTTTGATGCTGGTGGACTTGCAAACCATAACAATGACACCAGTATATTTCAGAGTTAATGTTTAGTGAGTTTACTTAGAAAAAAATCCTGTACATTTCCTGACATCTGGAGGTGTTTGTTTAAGTTAAAATGGAACAGGGATGTTACTCTTTCAAATTTTATGAGTTTCTAAGTTTGGCTTTGACTGTGTTTATGTATAAGTCATGAGGGTGTGGGCCTTCCAAAGCCATAGCCCTCTGGCCTAGCACAGCAGTGACCCTCAAGAGACCCCTGGCTTCATGGGAAAATCTCTGCTCTGTTTCATAGTGATTTCCTGTGGTCTGGAAGCAACCACAAAGTATCTATTAAGCCCACACCAGGCCCTGTAGCTGGACAGCAATGGGCAGAGAGGCACCTGCTGACCTCTATTGAGTGGGGAAGTAGGATTTGTAACTTATGCTCTAAGTAAATTTCATAGCATAGAAAATTGCTCATAGAGGTTTCATAGAGTGTCATATGTCACTCGAGTCTAAACTTTGTACACTGATAAAAGTTGTCAGTTTCTACTAAACTTGATCAGCTTTCACCTAGCTTGGTTAGCATTGTCACGTAGCAAGACTAGAACATGGTTAGAGAAAGGCCATGTCCACAATCATTCGTTTTCGTCTGAAAATGCATTAATTTTGCTATGTTTATTCATCTCATCCACACTGGAACAGCGTTTTCCTCCACCGAAAACTTTTTTTCTCACCGAAACTTTCAAAAATGATTTGGGAAACAATGACATCAGGGAACTGAAAATGTAGCTTTCACATGAAAACAGATTACTGTTTACATAGCCAAAGTAAATATGAAATGCCATTTGCAACCCATTCTAGATCAGTGAAAAGGATATTTAACAGAAAAAAAGTAGGGCGAGACTTGATTTGATGCATTGAGGACAAAGCCCGACTTGGATGCGAGTTTGCAGTTGATTGTGGAGAGGATGAAAATATTGTCAGATGAATGATGACATATTTGTTTGAGCCTCTACCTACTTGGAACCAAAATGATGACTGGGACATGAAGGCTAAAGATCAAGTTCACTATCTTTGGCATCTTGACGTATCCCAATTTTAGCACTTCTTTTTCAAATCTAGCTTTATTTGCTATTATTTTCATAACATTTATTACATTAAAATGCTATGTTAACAATTGGCAAGATTGGATAAAGGAATAGTATACCCAAAAATTAATAGTGTGTCATCATTTACTCACTCTCATGCCATCCCATGATGTGTATGGCTTCCTTTCTTCTGCTGAACTCAAACAAAGATTTTTAGAAGAATATCTCAGATCTGTAGCGCAATACAGTGCAAGTCAATAGTGTCCAAAACTTTGAAGCTCAAAAAGCATATAAAGACAGCATAAAAGTAATCCATAAAACGCCAGTGGTTAAATAGCTCACACAGCCTAGGTGATGTCAGTCGAAAAGCAAAGTTATTTAAGAGGCTAAGTAAGTTTTACATTTTGAAGAAAGATCATGAAGACATATTTTCCCCCCTTTAGAATAACATGCACAATTAATCATTTACAATAAGAACAGGAACACGTATTAAGGAAGTAAATAGGGTCAGTAGTGATTTTTCATTTAATTTAAACAGTGAAAAGTGGCAGCCTCTATTCAGAAAGAAATTTAAGGTAAAGGACTTTTTTGGGCTTTGAAACATGAAGAGGAAATGGTTGTAGTGACTTGAAAGCAGAGAACAGCTCCCTCTGAAACTTTGTCCAGCAGATGTAACTCAAGGCAAAGGTTAAAAGTCAGCTTGAAATGTGTGTCTCTTGAGCCTTGTGCAGAGACAACACATTCTGTTCAAGTAAAAATGTTTCTTGTTTTTTACACAGGGATAAAGATTATCATCTAAGAACATATAAATCTGTGGTCATGGCCAACAAGCTAATCGACTGGCTGATAGCACAGGTAAGATTTGAATACTAATTGTACTAATTTGACATTAAAGGGATAGCTCTGCCAAAAATGAAAAATTCTTTCACAATTTACTCACCCTCATATTGTCCAAACTATAGCTTTCTTTCTGCCATTGAACACAGAAGAACCTTTTTTTTTCTTTTCCATACAATGAAAAACCTAAAGCGAGTCAGTCTGATTGTTTGATATGATGCTACTATAGACAGCTTGGAAACACGTTTTCCTCTACAGGAAGTGAGAGATTTTAAATATGCTGACAAGGAAGTGCACTGTAGCAATTAACCAGCTATTCTACTCTAGCCTTGGAGTCTAGTTCTGTCCGCTAAAGCCTCATACAAAAGCAAACGAGTCACCATAATGAGACTGCAGATTTGGACTAGACTTGTGGAATAGAAGTGTGGTTTAAAGATTGAGGGGCAACCCTCACATTCATGCATGTTAACGTTCAACGAGATGATGTATTGTGTTTGACAATTAAATTACGGAGTGTCTATTTGCACCCCGGTGTAAATAGCATCTGCCACACGGCACGGTTATTTTCACCCCAATAGTCTGGTGAAACCACAGGAATATATGACAGACTAGACAACGGGAGTCACTGCAGTGGCATGGAGTGTAAAGACGGTGTATGATTGTGTAGTGTTGTCTTAGTGACAGCAGTTTGAATCCACCTTTTGTCCTATTCTTTTTCCCATCCGATTTCCTGTTTCCACTCTTAATATTTCCTTTAATACTACTTAAAATAATAGATAAAAATGAATATAAATGTTGATTTCATCGCAGCGATTTGGTCACGGTGAATGTCGAGGAGTGCAGAGAAGGGTTTGATCAGGAGGCGGGGTCTGTCAGTTGCACTCGTTCCTGCGGCTCGGCATCGCTTTTGTGATTGCATCACTGTATTACTAATACTAATACTGTAGTAACCATGTTGTTTTTTTGGCAGAAACCATAGTTTTAATGCAATTAACCATTGTGTTAGTACAGTAATATTTCCAACAGTTGTTTACAGACAGATTGTTTCACTTTTAATTGACTATATCACAATTCCAGTGGGTCAGAAGTTTACATACATTAAGTTAACTGTGCCTTTAAACAGCTTGGAAAATTCCAGAAATTGATGTCAAGCCTTTAGACAATTAGACAATTAGCTTCTGATAGGAGGTGTACTGAATTGAAGGTGTACCTGTGGATGTATTTTAATGCCAATATAAACCCCATGGGACCACGCAGCCATCATACTGCTCAGGAAGGAGACGCATTCTGTCTCCTAGAGATGAATGTAGTTTGGCGCAAAAAGTGCAAATCAATCCCAGAACAACAGCAAAGGACCTTGTGAAGATACTGGAGAAAACAGGTAGACTAGTATCTATATCCACAGTAAAACGAGTCCTATGTCGACATAGCCAGGGGGCAGTGATGGCTCAGCGGCTAAGGCTCTGGGTTACTGATCAGAAGGTCGGGGGTTCAAGCCCTAGCACTGCCAAGTTGCCACTGTTGGGCCCTTGAGCAAGGCCCTTGACCCTATCTGCTCCAGGGGTGCCATATCATGGCTGACCCTGCACTCTGACCCCAGCTTAGCTGGGATATGTGGAAAAAAAAAAATTTCACTGTATATGTGCAAATGTATAATGTGTAATAAATAAATATAGTTACATTTAAAATTAAACCTGAAAGGTACAAGGAAGAAGCCACTGCTCCAAAACTGCCATAAAAAAGCCAGAATACAGTTTGCAATTGCACATGGGGACAAAGATCTTACTTTCTGGAGAAATGTCCTCTGGTCTGATGAAACAAAAGTTGAACTGTTTGGCCATAATGGCATATGTTTGGAGGAAAAAGGGTGAGGCTTGCAAGCCGAAGAACACCATCCCAACCGTGAAGCATGGGGATGGCAGCATCATGTTGTGGGGGTGCTTTGCTGCAGGAGGGACTGGTGCACTTCACAAAATAGATGACATCATGAGGAAGGAAAATATGTGGATATATAGAAGCAACATCTCAAAACATCAGACAGGAAGTTAAAGCTCGGTTGCAAATGGGTCTTCCAAATGAACAATGACCCCAAGCATACCTCCAAAGTAGTGGCAAAATGGCTTAAGGACAACAAAGTCAAGGTATTGGAGTGGCAATCACAAAGCCCTGACCTCAATCCGAAAGAAAATTTGTGGGCAGAACTGAAAAATCATGTGCGAGCAAAGAGGCCTACAAACCTGACTCAGTTACAAAGTTCTGGAGGAATGGGCCAAAATTCCAGCAACTTGTGGAAGGCTACCCAAAATGTTTGACCGAAGTTAAACAATTTAAAGGCAATGCTGCAAAATACTAACAAAGTGTATGTAAACTTCTGACCCACTGGGAATGTGATGAAAGAAATCGAAGCTGAAATAAATAATTCTGTCTACTATTATTCTGACATTTCACATTCTTAAAATAAAGTAGTGATCCTAACTGACCTAAGACAGGGAATGTTTTCTATGATTAAATGCCATAAATTGTGAAAAACTGAGTTTAAATGTATTTGCCAATGGTGTATGTAAACTTCCAACTTCAACTGTAGTAATCATGGTTAATTTTATGGTTTTTTTACATTTACAACAAAATGCCATGGTAAAACTATGGTTACTGTAGTAAAACCACGGTTATTTTTTCTAAGATAAGGTTAAGTTTAGGTTTAGGGGTAGGGGTTGATGTAAACACATCAACATGGGACTCTAAATAAACACAATAAACACACTGCAGTGATGCCCATACTGTATGTTAGTATTTAAATATGTGTGCAACTAGTATATGACACTATTTACACCAGGGTGCAATTAGTATCTACCATTATTTGCACCGGGGTTGGGGTGCAAATAATATTTGCCAATATTTGCACTGGGGTGTAAATAGCACACATCATCATTTGCACCAGGGTGCAACTAGCATCTGACACTATTTGCAACAGGGTGCAATTAGTATCTGCCATTATTTGCACCAGGGTTGTGGTGAAAATAATATCTGCCACTATTTGCACTGGGGTGCAAATTGCATATACCATTATTTTTTACCAGGGTGCAAATAGAATCTGCCATTAAATTATTGCCAGGCGGTCAAGTGACTCTTCGGAGTTGTCCCACTATGGTGACTGGACTGCACTAGTGTTTGTGTGACTTAAATGTGGTTTCTGGGATTATAGGGAGCATGTGTGACATTTTGTCGGCTTGTAAGCAGACAAAGAGAGTGGCACTTGTCTTTTTCTGCTCTTAAGGGTGACTGCAAAACCAGAGAAGAGGCTCTGATCTTAGGGGTGGAGCTGTGTGACAATGGATTCATGCATCATGGTATGATTCCCATTTATTTAGTTTCCTTTCTTTCTTTCTTTTTCTTTCTTTCTTTCTTTCTTTCTTTTTCTTTCTTTTTTGTCATTTTCTGTCCCTGTTGGATTCTGCCTTTCCTTTTCTTCACTTTCACTCTGTATCTCTGTCAACCCTGCCAGAAAACAAAAAACAAAAACAAAAACAGCTTAAACCAACCTAAGATGGTTTCCTAGTCTTAGCTGGTCTCCCAGCCTGGTCTGTTGGCTGGCTTTAGAGGGGTTTTGGGAATGTTTAAGCTGGTCTTGTTCTTTGTCTTTTTCCCGATTTTGTCATATTTTCATCTACTTGTTGTGCCTGCAAAACAAACTTAAACCAGCTTAAGATGTTTGCTGGTTTTAGCTGACCTCCCAGCATGCTCAGGCTGCTCTATTGGCTGGCATTAGAGGTGTTTTGGATACTTCAGCTGGTCTAGAGCAGCTAGATCTGTGGAGACCACCTTAAGCTGGTTTTAGCTGTTCTTTGTCTTTTTTCCATTTTGTCATATTTTCATCTTCTTGCCTTACCGAAAAACAAAACAAAAAACAAAACAAAAACAAGCTTAAACCGGCCTAAGGTGGTTCGCTGGTCTTTCAGCATGGTCAGGTTGGTCTGTTTTATGGATTTTGGGCACTTCAGTTAGGACCAGCAAACCAACTTAGGCTGGTTTGAGCTTTTCTTTGTCTTATTTACTACTTTGTCAAATGTTCATCTTGCCCTGCTGAAAAAACAGCTTAAACTAGCATAAAATGGTTTTCTAGTCTTAGCTGCTCTCCAAGCCTGGTCAGACTGGTCTGTTGGCTAGTTTTAGGGGTTTTAGGCTCTTTTTAACTGGTCTAGACCAGCTAGACCAGTTGAAGACCAGATTGACAAGGCTGAGAGACCAGCAAGACCAGTTTAGACCATTTAAGGCCAGCAAACCACCCCAAGTTCTTTGTAGTTTTTCCTGTCAGTCAAATTCACATTACAAAACTTTTCCTCTAACAAACTGCTTTACGAAGAATTCTGCTCGTTCTGTCCCTCGACTTTCTCCACAATCCAACTTTGACTGGCTGGTTGTCATGGCAACCGAATGTTTGCAGGATTCAGGTCTTGTTTTCAGGGCACTCAATGCCAAAGTCCACATCATGCTTGTGTGACTCATTTATTGTCTCTCATTATGCATAAACAGGCCGCTCCCAGCAGCCTACAATTACATTGTGTATAAGGCAAACTACCAACAAATTTATGGAACACAATAACTTGACTTGGCTACTCTTCAGTATCTGGCCCTGAAAGTGATCATGACGTTCATCCAGATAAGCTGGTTCACTTGGTTATGTGACCATTAAAACTAACTGAACTTTATCTAATCTGGCCCATTTAAGTGAGAACACTGGTCCCCTTTTTCTCATTGGGGGTATTTTTTTTTTTTTTACTACAAAAGTGAAGGGATTGTTTAGAGCCCATGTTGCCATGGTGACAGATTGAATTCCTGGCTGGTGCCTTTCGTAGAACCCACTTTCCATAGAAACAGCTTTCCCTTTACAACTTTATCCTCTCTTTAGCAGTGCGCTTGTCATTCCAATACATTGACATGCTTCAGCTTCTTATGTGTGATTCAGAATTCAATTTAAGCTTTAATTTAATACTTGAGCGCTGTCTGACAAGTAGCAGCCAAACATAAAACAAAATAGTTGATATAAAGTTGCTTTAAGATGTGTCAATTACAGAACATCATAAAATACTGAAATTAAACACAATTGGGTAGTTGACGCATTACATTTCCATGGATTTATTTTGTTAACATAAAGATTTTAGGTTAAAATGTATATGGATATATAAGGGAACGTTTATGGTTTAAGTCTTGTGACTGGTCACCTTTCAGTTTTTCACCATTTTTAATCACCTTTTTGCCACACAGTTGATTTTAAATGTTTATGTGGTGAGACAATTGAATTTAATATGTTAAACTAAAAATATTCCATGTAGTATCTCAGTTTTATGAGATGTATGCATTATTATAAAAACATTTACAAAATGCTGTTTAAAATTGTTTTATACTGTATAGTTTACCTCATTTACCACTACTAATGTAAGTTTCCATTTGAATGGGAATTGGGTACTAATTGCCCAAAAACTCTTGCTTTTTATCTTTTAACAGTTCTGGAAAAGAGTGAATTTAAGGACGAGCCTCTTCTGTTTCGCTTCTTTGCTGATGAAGAAATGGAAGGATCGAACACCAAGCACAAGCCCGTAAAACACGATCTAAAAATAGTGGAGAATGTCATTGCCAAGTCACTGCTGGTGAGCGATGCCGTCTGTAATCGCCTACAGCTGATGACACTTAAATAGTGCTTGCTGGCATGAGCCCATGTGGTTTTCATTCACTTGCGTGGGGCTTTTCTGCTTCGGCACGTACGGGGGGTCTGAACTCAGGCCAGCTCTGACTCTAGACTCTTCACCAGTAATTATGCTTGACTGTTCCTAAACCAGCCTCTCATAACTCTTATACTGGGTCAACAAACTTGGCCCGCAAGAAACTGCACAATGGTCATTAGTGAAGTTCAGATGCTTGGAGTGGTTCCAAAGCATGTATCGTAATAGAACGCCACTGCATGATGAAATAAGGTTAATTGTTTACCCATTTGCTCAAGATCTAACACCACATAGTCATCTTATTTTTATTTTTTATTATTGTTTCAGATAAAGCCAAGCGAGGGTGGTTATGGCTTCACTTTAGAGGATCGTAACAGAGTACCTATCGTCAAATCAGTGGAGAAAGGTTCCCATGCTGAGGTGTGTTACTTTGTGTCTGGCTTTTAAAAATTGAAGACCCTGCTTTACCAAGGGCCAAGAGATCATTGTCTGTTCTGCTGTTTTCTGCTGAGTTTGCTTAAGACCTAAGCAAACACATTGTGAACATAAAGGCTAGACTACAGTTTTTCTAAATTGGCATTTAATAATCAGACTACACAGCACTGAGTTTTCATTAGAAAGTCTTCACAGAGGAAGATTTTATTGCTTAGAGGTTACTTTTCCATAGTTCAAAAGATTTCATTTAGTCCTCAGTAATGTATCAACTTCATCTCAGTTGTTTCTCCTAAAAATTCCTAAGCAGCAATACATATAGACACAAATAAGACAAGTGTTGACATACAGTAAGAGTATTTAGCTGTGAAATAAATGTGAATAGCAAAGCTCAGATAATTTGGTCTTGGAAGAATTGGATGAGAAATGTTCATATTATCTGATTTTTGATTGCGGACTTTGATATCTTGGCAAATTTGAGCACCATTTGAGACATTGTTGAGATTTCCTCTGAAACTCTAGAGGAGACGCATGGGATTACTGGGGTATTTTTTCAGGAGAAAAATAAAAAATCGAAAAAGTTAGACACTTCACTAATGTCTCCATCTGATCTCCATTTAATCTCATTGCTGCATGCAAGAAACACATTAGATCTCATACTGTATTTTTTTTCTTATGGGTCTGCACATTTTGTTGTCATAAGGATGAATTTGAGTCTAGACATGCTCAGATGTTTTGACTCAGTCAGACTCAATTAGGTCTTTAAACATTAATTTAAAAGGATAGTTCACACAAAAATGAAAATTCTCTCATAATTCACTCACCCTCATGACATACCAGATGTGTATGACTTTCTTTCTTCTGCAGAACACAAATTATGATTTTTAGAAAAATATTTCAGCTCTGTAGGTCCATACAATGTGAATGGGTGCCAAACTTTTACACTCCAAAAAGTACATAAAGGCATCATAAAAGTAATCCATACGACTCCAGTGATTAAATCCATATCTTCAGAAGTGACACGATAGGTGTGGGTGAGAAACAGATCAATATTTAAGTCATTTTCTGCTTGAAATTCTTCTCCCTGCCCAGTAGGGGGTGGTATGCATGAAGAATGTGAATCACCAAAAACACAAGAAGATTGTGAAAGTGATCTGTTTCTCACCCACACCTATCATATCGCTTTTGAAGACATGGATTTAACTACTGGAGTCTTAAGGATTATTTTTATGCTTATTTATGTGATTTTTGGAGCTTCAAAATTTTGGCACCCATTCACTTGCATTGTACAGAGCTGAGATATTCTTCTAAAAATCTTCGTTTGTGTTCAGCAGATGAAAGAAAGTCATACACATCTAGGATCGCATAAGTGTGAGTAAATGATGAGAAAATTTTCATTTTTGGGTGAACTATCCCTATATTCCCTAAAGGTGATATAAAATTCCCAATTATTGCTCTCGGTTTAAATTTTCTTCAAAGTTTTTTGATGTGCATTTTTATGTGTGCCATTGTGGTCCCCATGGCTAATGCACAAATAGAAGCTTCACACTATTCTTGAGGTTCTTTTTAATGCTTTAATATGTTTGATCTGTTAGATCAAAACTCAGTAAATGTGTCTTGGGAGCCTGAATCAGTTCTGATGTGAAGAGAGTAATGATACCCAGGCCTGAATTTACGCTGTGCATCAGAGGATGAGCTTCATGCTGTATTGCATGTGGACCCGTGCTGTTTCCAATGTGAAGCAGCATAAAAAGTCCATAAAATCCAGCTGTACACTAGCATAGATGAAGCACTGTCTCATATAAGTAATGAAAAAAGGCTTTCATGTCCATAAGTGAGAGAAAGAGAGAGAGAGAGAGAGAGAGAGAGAGAGAGAGAGAAGATAAAGGAAAGAGTTTGCAAGAGAAAAGTGAATGAAAAAGAAGCGAGAAAGCAACAAAAGGAGGGAAAAGCTCTCCAGCCATTTTTCTGAATGCTGAATTGACAGAGGAATAACATGACGAACAGAGGACCATGCTTTTTATTGTGAGAGAAGAATTGTTATATTTATAGCTGTCAAGAGATGTGTCCAATCTATTCAATGAAGCACAGAGTGAATTAATTTGCTCCACTTGAGAGCTCAGAGCAGGAAGTTGCATACATGGTTGAAAGGATTGGCCCCTACACCTATGACCAAGAAAAATTAAAATCTACCTCTTTCCATCCATCTATCCATCCATCATTACTCTACTAGGACTGCTCTACTCTACTGATTTTAAGGGGAACTGACTTCATACATCTACTAAAAATGAATTTAATACATATACTTTTTAATGTATGTATTAATACATTTAATACATACTACTAAAAATACATTGATCTCTACTTGGGGCGGTACTAGGATGTGATCTTTGGGAGGGGCTTTTTGATCTTTTGGGTGGACAATGGTTTATCTATTTGTCGGACCGGGGGATGCTCCTTGATAATTTTGCCTGCGTTGGTCCCCCTTGAACGTGTTCCTGCGTTGGTCCGGGGGTGTCAGAAGTTTCAGGGAGGGCACAAGGGAAATCTAGTGGGGTACTGCACAACCCCCCACCCCCCAAGGCCTGGCCATGCTCTACACTCTATTGAGAGCTTATTTTATATTTCTGTGTGGCTCTTATGCAGATGGCCGGTCTGGAAGTGGGGAAAAAGATCTTTGCCATTAATGGGGACCTAGTCTTCTTGAGGCCTTTCCAGGAGGTAGAAAGCTTCTTAAAGCAGTGCTTCCACAGCAAGGGACCCCTCAGAGTACTAGTCAGCACCAAGCCTAGAGAGTGAGTAGAAAACTTCTCTTCAACAATGATCTAAAGACTTCAAACCACATTTTAGCTGATCTGCATTAGCACATAGGTCAGTTATCAATTAAAGGGACAGTTCACCCAAAAACTCACTCTCATGCCATCCCAGATGTGTATGACTTTCTATCTTGTGCAGAACACAAATTAAGATTTTTTGAAGAATACAGGTGCATCTCAATAAATTAGAATGTCATGGAAAAGTTCATTTCAGTAATTCAACTCAAATTGTGAAACTTGTGTATTAAATAAATTCAATGCACACAGACTGAAGTAGTTTAAGTCTTTGGTTCTTTTAATTGTGATGATTTTGGCTCACATTTAACAAAAACCCACCAATTCACTATCTCAAAAAATTAGAATACATCATAAGACCAATAAAAAAAAACATTTATACTCATTCATTTACTGTATATGTACTCAATACTTGGTATGGTCTCCTTTTGCTTTAATTACTGCCTCAATTCGGCGTGGCATGGAGGTGATCAGTTTGTGGCACTGCTGAGGTGGTATGGAAGCCCAGGTTTCTTTGACAGTGGCCTTCAGCTCATCTGCATTTTTTGGTCTCTTGTTTCTCATTTTCCTCTTGACAATACCCCATAGATTCTCTATGGGGTTCAGGTCTGGTGAGTTTGCTGGCCAGTCAAGCACACCAACACCATGGTCATTTAACCAACTTTTGGTGCTTTTGGCAGTGTGGGCAGGTGCCAAATCCTGCTGGAAAATGAAATCAGCATCTTTAAAAAGCTGGTCAGCAGAAGGAAGCATGAAGTGCTCCAAAATTTCTTGGTAAACGGGTGCAGTGACTTTGGTTTTCAAAAAACACAATGGACCAACACCAGCAGATGACACTGCACCCCAAATCATCACAGACTGTGGAAACTTAACACTGGACTTCAAGCAACTTGGGCTATGAGCTTCTCCACCCTTCCTCCAGACTCTAGGACCTTGGTTTCCAAATGAAATACAAAACTTGCTCTCATCTGAAAAGAGAACTTTGGACCACTGGGCAACAGTCCAGTTCTTCTTCTCCTTAGCCCAGGTAAGACGCCAGGAGTGGCATAACAAGAGGAATACGACAACTGTAGCCAAATTCCTTGACACATCGGTGTGTGGTGGCTCTTGATGCCTTGACCCCAGTCTCAGTCCATTCCTTGTGAAGTTCACCCAAATTCTTGAATCGATTTTGCTTGACAGTCCTCATAAGGCTGCGGTTCTCTCGGTTGGTTGTGCATCTTTTTCTTCCACACTTTTTCCTTCCACTCAACTTTCTGTTAACATGCTTGGATACAGCACTCTGTGAACAGCCAGCTTCTTTGGCAATGAATGTTTGTGGCTTACCCTCCTTGTGAAGGGTGTCAATGATTGTCTTCTGGACAACTGTCAGATCAGCAGTCTTCCCCATGATTGTGTAGCCTAGTGAACCAAACTGAGAGACCTTTTTGAAGGCTCAGGAAACCTTTGCAGGTGTTTTGAGTTGATTAGCTGATTGGCATGTCACCATATTCTAATTTTTTGAGATAGTGAATTGGTGGGTTTTTGTTAAATGTGAGCCAAAATCATCACAATTAAAAGAACCAAAGACTTAAACTACTTCAGTCTGTGTGCATTGAATTTATTTAATACACGAGTTTTATAATTTGAGTTGAATTACTGAAATAAATGAACTTTTCCACGACATTCTAATTTATTGAGATGCACCTGTATATCAGCTCTGTAGGTCCATACAATTCAAGTGAATGGTGATCAGACCAGGTAGCTCCAAAAATATAAAAAGTAATCCATACAACTCCACTGGTTTAATTCATACCTTCTGAAGCGATACAATAGGTGTGGGTGAGAAACAGAACAATATTTATGTCCTTTTTTTACTATAAATCTCCACTATGACTTTCTCACTCTTCTTTTGTTTTTTGGCGATTCACAGTCTTCATGCATATCACCACCTGCTGGTCGGGGCTGGCCAAAGGTGCAGATTTATAGTAAAAAAAGGACTTAATTATTGATCTGTTTCTCATCCACACCTATCATATTACTTCTGAAGACATGGATTTAACCACTGGAGTTGTATGGATTACTTTTATGCTGCCTTTATGTCCTTTTTGAAGATTCAAAGTTCTGGCCACAATTCACTTGCATTGTATGGACCTACAGAGCTTAGATATTCTTGTAAAAAATGAGAGAATTTACATTTTTGGGTGAACTGTCCCTTTAAATGCAGAACCCTGCCAGATAAACATCCTTTTATTGATTAGTAGCAGCTCTAAATCTAACAGCAATGAAAAGGAAACTCAGCATATACACTTGCTACAGGGAGCGGAAAATCTGACATATTTGCCGACTGAATTGATCCATGCATCTATCTGCTCCACAGGACTGTGAAGATCCCTGACTCTGCAGATGGATTGGGCTTTCAGATCAGAGGGTTCGGCCCATCTGTGGTGCATGCTGTTGGCAGAGGTAAGAACTCCAGAGAGAAGGAAAGGAAGACAGAAAAACTGGGCTGGGCTTTGGAAACATACTTCCTCATGCCCTTTATCCTACTGTGTGTTTGAACCTCAGCTGGAATACAGCTGGAGCTGTAGGTACAGGACTGGACTTGAGCCAGACTGAGAAGTGCATCACACATACTGTATATTTAGAGAGCAAAAGAGACTCAATTCCTGCTGTGTCTGAGCTGCATTCTCATCAATCTTGGTGAGAGATAAGGTGAGACAAAAAAAAATCCAGTCTGCACTGGCACTCTTGATGAGAAAGAGAGATAGAAAGAGACAGAACTAGGATATACAGTCAAGCTGAATACATAAGACTACACCAACAAAAGTCATTTTTGAGGTCAGATCAGGTAGAAATGGCTCCTTAAGGTAACAACTGCACATTTTTACTTTTTACATTGTAGACCAGCATAATCCAGCCTACACAGTTATGAAAATTAAGTTAGACTTTTCAGCAGGGTAGTGGCATAAGAATTCTAGGTTCCCTACCCACATTTAGAAGGTCATCTGCTCATTCAGGTGATTGCTGCTCGTAAGCTCAGCTTGGAGTTATGATAATGATTACCTTGCTTGTTCTTAAAAACTGCTTTTTCCTGAGTTTCGCTAGCTGCAGAAAAGAGAGTGTGTTTATTCAGGAAAGAAAAATGCAGAGTAAAGTCTCCAGACCATGAAATGTGATTAGGGAGAAACAGAAACCTTTAAAGAGGTAATGCAAACAAACTTGTCTGGAAGACACTTCCCCCAGTGATAGTTCTGAGATTGAGATCTGTAAATGTCTTTACACATCATTTACAGATAAACAGCTCTGGATATTACTGTTTTGTGTTTTGCTTTTGTGAAAACTAACCAAAGTTGCACCCGTTTCAGTTTACAGTGTATTACCTTCTCTAATGAAGTCAATGCCAATGAGTGTTTTTACGTTAGACGGATCTTGACCTTGAGGTCACGCTGTTTATGTGTGATTTTCTTTGGCATTTGGACATGAGTTTTTCAAAGAAGTGTAACCACAAGGAGAATATCTAAACTATTACTCATGCTGTACTTGTATATAGACCAAGGCTATTTAAAGGCCTGATGGTTAAATGCTTATAGACTAGAGAGGTTGTTTGTTTAGCAGATTTCTGTTGATAGTGCCCACAAACAAAGTCTGACTCTTTCTCTGTTTCTCCACCTTTCTCACTTACTCATTTTGTACACTCCCTCAAAACATGCATAAATTAGCTCTGTTCCAAACCTAGTGATCTGCCTCGCTCATTGCCTTCTGCCTATGGCAGCTGCCTTTTAAGGGACCGTACACATTGAATGCGTCCTTGCACTAAAAAAAAGATAGATGCAGCGCCACAAATAGAACAGAACGCAGAAGACTCGAGTTACATTTTTAACAGTTAAAGTTCTTTTTAACTTTACACAGCTTTTAAAAACATGGTGCGAGACACTGAAAAACAGCGAGACTCAGAACAACGGTCAAATACTTCTGTCTAGAGCATGTGTACATAGCAAAAAAGGATTTATTTTTTATATTTTTATAGGGCTTGTCGCACTGCATTTAGAGATTGCCTTCTCCACAAAGTATATAGTACATGCAATGCTGCCTTAGAATTGGGCCAAAGGAAAGTATCTTTGGAGCATATACTAATTATGAACTTTATGTCACTTTTTCAATTACTTTTACATGCAGTTAACTGCAATCATTGCCTATGAATAGAGCTGTGTTTTGCAAGGCAAGGCAGTATACATACAATTGTTTGACACAGACACACAATAGACCTAAACCCTTAACACACAAACCTTAATAACAGTGACAATCAACAAACCTTATTAATGGGTTAGTTCACCCCAATGTGAAAGTTCTCTCATCATTTACTCACCCTCATGCCATCCCAGATGTGTATGACTTTCTTTCATCTGCTGAACTCAAATGAAGATTTTTAGAGGAATCTTCATCTCTGTAGGTCCATACAATGAAATGGGTGCCAACATTTTGAAGCTCCAAAATCCACATAAGTGCAACATAAAAGTACTCCAGATGACTCTGGTGGTTAAATCCATATCTTCTGAAGCTATTTGATAGGTGTGGGTGAGAAACTTAAAATATTTAAGTCTTTTTTCTTCACTTTCTCTTTCTTCTGTTTATGGTGATTTACATTCTTTGTGCATATCACTCCCTACTGGGCAGGGAGGAGAATTTATGATAAAAAATGACTTAAATATTGATCTGTTTATCACCCACACCTATCATATCACTTCTGAAGATGTGGATTTAACCACTGGAGTTGTATGGATTACTTTTATGCTCCCTTTATGTGGATTTTGGAGCTTAAAATTTTTGGCACCCATTTACTTGCATTGAATGGACCTACAGAGCTGAAATCTTCATTTGTGTTCTGCAGAAGAAAGAAAGTCATACACATCTGGGATGCCAGGAGGGTGAGTAAAACGTGAGAATTTGTATTTTTTTTGGTGAACTATCCCTTTAAGTTAAAAGATGAGTTCCTACCATCACCACACAACAACTGACTAAAAGGCAACAATAGCATCGTAAATAAAGTCAGCAAACAGCAAAAAAGAATCCTATAACACTAAC
Source organism: Myxocyprinus asiaticus (assembly GCF_019703515.2). Taxonomy (NCBI): domain Eukaryota; kingdom Metazoa; phylum Chordata; class Actinopteri; order Cypriniformes; family Catostomidae; genus Myxocyprinus; species Myxocyprinus asiaticus. Next base: position 20,101,452 of record NC_059387.1, read on the forward strand.
TGCATAATTTATTTGTTTCAATTCATGCTGGGAACTCGCAAATTGGCAACATTGTTCAATATGAAATTGTTCGTTCAGACAACTCTGTTGGCTAGTTAGGACAACATTTGGGGAAATATTGTTGGTATATTTATGTAGATGTAAAATAATTAACATTTCGTAGTATCTGTGACTTGAAAAAAACCATAAGTCTGGATAAAATGCAATTTCATTTTTCACAATATATGCCATTAATTGACACATTTCCTCTCTCTTGTTAGGCACTGTGGCGGCCATCGCCGGCCTTCACCCAGGCCAGTGCATCATTAAAGTTAATGGCGTCAACGTGAGCAAAGAGAGCCATGCAAGTGTCATCGCCCATGTCACAGCCTGTAGGAAGTACCGAAGGGCCACGCAGGTGAGAGTGTGGGCATCCCTCAGCCCCTCATCCCTCTTAGAAGCGCACTATTCCTGACCTCTCGAAATAGTAAATCTCCATCTATAAAGCACATAAGAGAACCCTTTGTGATCCAGTTTGGTTCGTTACCCAGCAATAATAGTAGTTATAGCTCCTTTTGTGGAAAAGGGCAGGGAAGAGGGCCAGGAAGCCGGCTGGGGGTGTGAGGGATATGGGTTAAGGAATGGGGGCCAGGCATGGCTTTGTTGGAGGGTAATAAAGGATAGTGGATTGAGCCAGGCTTGGCAATGGCTGAAGTAGGACACAGTGTGGTTGGCTGGCTGGCTGGACTCTGGTTTCCATCAGGCCAGGAAAAGCAGAGCGAGGGGGTGCCCACCCTCCTAGTGAGCAGGGATTTGTGGCCCACTACAGAGAAGAGTCTCAGTAGGCTCATCCAGGGCTGTGGAGCCCAAGTAAGCAAAAACAGCAGGGGGAAGTGTAGGGAAGATGTGGATGGAGTCGGGGCATGGTGGGTTTTAGTGACCTTAGACTCTGCGTAGTAGAGCAGCCCACATTGCTCTTCCATAGCTCTAGAAACTTCATGGAGTTCTCATGTTTTTCATTTGAAGACACCATGATATTAAAATTAGACTTTTGTGAGTTTGAGTCCATGTATTTTAGCTTCGAGGCCATCTATATGCTATTTTACTGCTAAAAGTTTCTCCCAAAAACTCCCCAAAACAATTGAGATTTTAAAGTGTTTGGGATTGTTGTGTCTCATGGTAGTGTTCAAATCAGCTCATAAACCAAGGCCCTTGTTATTAAAGCAGGTTTGAAAAGTTATTTTGGTTGTTCTTATTTCAGCAAGACTCCATTAAATGGGTCTACAACAACAGCGAGAGTGCACAGGAAGACCACAAGAGGACCAGTCAGAAGCCAGCCACAGGGGAGAATGGAGATGTGTTTGAGTGCAAAGTTGAAGGTGCTGTTACTCCCAACTCCAGCCTTGAAATTTGCTCTTGCTCTTTGTCCTGTGAGACTAACACTACAGATCTTACTTCAGTTGCCTCATGTGAAACTGACAGGAAGTGGAAGCAACTCATTTTGAATGGCTCAGTAAGTCAGGAACACTCCTGATTTATTGACCTAATCAACATGCAGTACATAGATCAAGTAAATAAATCATTGCCCTCTGGATGTTCATGGAACAGAAATTCATGATATACCATTTACATCATCAAACTGACATGCACTGCAAATAAATAAATAAATAAAAAATAAAAAAAAATATATATATATTTTTTCTTACTCAGTATTTTTATTTTATTTTTTTGTCTTGTTTTCTAGTTAAAAAAGAAAATATCTAAAAATTCTTAAAACAAGATTAAATTACTTGAGAAGCAAAATGACAATACGTTAGTCTTGTTTTCAGAGAATTCTTACAAAATGTAGTGAGGTTTATGCTTAAAACAAGAAAAAAATTATATTTTGCAACGGGGTAGTAAAAGTAATTTTGTTTACCCTATGAATTAATACTTTTTACTCCTTTGACAAATAGTTTTTTTTCTTGTTTTAAGCAAACCTCATTAAAGCAATAGTTCACCCAAAAATGAAAATTCTTTCATCATTTACTCACCCTCAGGCCATCCCAGATGTGTATGACTTTCTTTCTTCTGCTAAACACAAAAAAATATTTTTAGAAGAATAGCTCTGCTCTGTTGGTCTGTTCAATGCAAGTGAATGGTGGCCAGAATTTTGAAGGTCCTAAATGCATATTAAGGCAGCATACAAGTAATCCATACGACTCCAGTGTTTAAATCCATATCTTCTGCAGCGATATAAGTGTGAGTGAGAAACAGATCAACATTTAAGTCCTTTTTACTATATATCTCCACCTTTGACCAGCCCCAACCAGTAGGTGGCGATATGCATGAAGAATGTGAATTGCCCAAAAACAAAAGAAGAACGTGAAAGTGAAAGTGGAGATTTATAGTAAAAAAGGACTTAAATATTGATCTGTTTTTTTACTCCCACCTATCATATTGCTTCTGAAGACATGGATTTAAAAACTGGAGTCGTATGAATTACTTTTATGCTGCCTTAATATGCTTTTTGGAGCTTCAGAGTTTTGGTCACCATTTACTTGCATTGTATTGACCTACAGAACAGAGATATTCTTCCAAAAATCTTTGTGTTCAGCAGATGCAAGAAATTCATACATATCTGGGATGGCATGAAGGTGAGTAAATGATAAGAGAATTTTCATTTTTGGGTGAACTATTCCTTTCAATTTTATAAACTTTTTCTGAAAACAAGACTTTATATCTTTTGCCATTTTGCCTATCTAGTAAATATGTTTTGTTTTAAGGATGTATAGATAGTTTTACTGGAAAACAAGACAAAAGTAACTTCAGAAAATTAAAAGCCATATTTCAGTCATGAAACAAGATGTGTATTTATTATTTGCTTTTTTATTATCTTCCTTTTCTCTCTTTTTTGTCTGTTTTTAGCATTCTCTTATGTCATTATAACATTGGTAACATGACTGGTAACATCGAAATTGTTGTGTGCTTAACAGAGGTCATAGATAAATTCAACACCATCGCCATGATAGATGGGAAAAAAGATTTTGTGAGCCTGACGGTGGATAATGTGTATCTGGAATACGGCGTCATGTATGAATATGACAGCACTGCTGGGATGAAGTGCCATGTCCTGGAAAAAATGGTAGAACCCAAAGGATTTTTCAACCTGACGGCCAAGGTAGAGTAACAGATAAACCAGACATTATGATTATCTGCTGTAGTGGAAAAGTGATTTGATTCGTACACAAGCACTAGTCAAAAACTGTCTTGTTCTAAGAGACTCTTTATTATTCATGTGTAACACACAGGGACAGATAGAGATTGAGGGAGAGTGTATTAGCATAGTGTGTGTGACGAATGAAAGTCGCCTTTTTGGCCCCCAACTGTGGAATTAAGGATAAACACTTTAAATCACTGAGCTTGTTGCCATCTGGAGACATAAAAAGGCAAGAGACATAAATGACTTGGATACAACTATAATTTTTGCCAAACATAAACATGCAGCCTTATTACTGTTATGTATTACTGCTTCTGGCTGTTCTTTGAGTCAAACACAGGATGTGTGAAAAACATTTCAGTGTGTGTAAGAAGAAATTCAGTCATTGTTAGAGTAAAGACTGATTTTGGCCTTGCAACATGCTTGCAGGTAAATTACTGTTGAGATTAATATTGCAGAATCTTCACTGCTGATCAGATATGTTTTTGTATTGGATCAGATTAAATGAAATACAGTGTGATAATGATCATATTCTAGCCCTAAGTCAAAAGAACAAAATAAAAAAAAATTACATTAGCTCCAAGAAAATGAAGGCTATTTAAGCACCCCTGTAGCCTCACTGTTTATATATCTTAATAGTCCTAAAAATAGGCCTCATTTTCTTTATACAAAGTATAATTCCTTATTTTTTGGTGAAATTTGACATGGAAATTTCTTTGAGATTCACCCATATTTGAAAGAATGCAGTTATATAAAGTTAACTGTCTGTTGTTGAGCATTAATGTTTGCTTTAATGTGGTTAGTACTGCATGCAGTTTTTTCCAACGTGCGATCTCAGCTGTTATGAATCACTGTTTTTCATGCTTTTCAAAAAGAGGTGCCAAATTTCTTTTTTCTCCAAAATTGGGTTCTCTATTATTCACAATTTCCGTTAATGAATCAACAGCTGTCATTGATCATTCTGTTGCCAAACAGTGGGGGCATCACATCTTGATTATGTCATCCCAGAAATGCGCACTAATGGGACTCTGATGTATTACATATTCTACAAATAAAAAAATAAAAAAACACTTTTGTGTTAAATTGCCTTAACTGCCAGTAATTTCTGCCTTATTACAAACATCTGCACTGGTACAGTAGGTCTGCAGATCCTCTGAGAATACAGATGAATTTTAATACAGCAATGCTGTTAGGCAGATTACAAGCATTTGATACGGTCTCAGTGTGCTCTAAAATTTCTTGTCTCCTCCGTTCTCTCACGGGCAAAGATCTGTCTCTCTTATGAAAAAATACTTCTAGATGTGTTTTCAAGCAGTCTTCTTTGCCAAAACTAATGCTTTATGTCTCTCTTTGTGTGCTTTGTCAGATTTTGGAGGCCCTGGCCAGGAATGATGAGCAGTTGGTTCAGACCTGCAGCAGACTGAGTTCCAGCACAGAGCTCATCCCTGAAGACTCGCAAACCAGGTTCAGTGTCATGTGTGGAGAGAGACTAGAGCACATCAATCGAAGAATCACAAATTACAGGAAGGTCAGCAAGCATTATGTGAAACACTTTCAGCATTCCAAAAGCGTATCAATTTAATTCTTGTGTGGAACACAGTAGAAATGTTAGGCAAAATTGTTCAGGCTTTTCCATACAATTTAAGTGAATGGGGACTGATGCTGTCAAGCTCCAAAATATGATAAAAAGAACATAAAAGTGGTCAGTATGTCTCATGCACTATATTTAAGATTTCTAAGCTATATAATAGCCTTGTGTGAAGCCAATAACCAAAACCAAAATTTAAATTGTTATTAGCTTAAAATCCTAATTTTCATTGGATCTTATTTGCATACAGTACAATTCAATATAGCATTATGATGTCAAGATTTATCGTGATTAAGGACTTTTGGTCTGTTTCTCACCCAAAGCTGTTTTATCGCTTCAGAATAGACTACTTGAATAGTATAGATTATTTTTATGTTACATTTATGTGCTTTTTAGAGCTTGAAAATTTTGATCCCCATTGACTTGAATTGTATGAAAAAAAATACCTTATACATTCTTAAAAATATCATTGTTTTCATTCTGCAGAAGAAATAAAGTCATATGGGTTTGAAACGGCATGAGTAAATTATGAGAGAATTATAATTTTGGGGTGAACCAAAACATAACATATGCTGGTGACCAACTATCCTGGTCTTTTACAGAATGGAGCTCATTCCGTGCTTGAAAAACATAGTTGAATGTCGTGATACATTTCTTTGGTTGGCCTTTAGATGGCTGCGGCGAAGCTAACTTTATTTGACTTGTAGCACCTCTATTTAGGTTACGGAACAGGAAACGATCCCACCCTGTCCTTTTTTACACCAGCTGGCCTTGATTGATGAAATATGCGAGTTTACCAGTACCAAGGGAAACAGGCTTGTGAAAAATGTCATTTTTAATTTCCATCAGCTGCTCATATTTGGAGCAAGAAGAGGAAAATATGTCTGCAAGCATCTGATGGTTTCTCTTGTTTTTCCATGTGATTTGACTCAACATCCCACTCAGCACTGGATTAATTAGCTATTGCTTCACTAGCTATAAATAGCTTTGAACATCCCATCCCATTGCATAATTTCCCTTCTGTGGCATTCTCAGTGTGGTACCAGAGAGGTCTGGCAGGGGCCGGGACCCGGACACTGAAGCTCCCTCTTTGTCAAGGCTAGCCAGGAATGTGGGAATTCTAGTCCCAGAGGAGGTTGTGTGTCCAGAGCAGCTGTAACTCATCCACTGGTTCCAGTGTAGCCCAGGACCACAACCATACACTGAATGACCAGGGTCGTTATGGCTTTTTTTGGGCTAAGGGCGAGGTTTTAATCCATGCTCAATACCATTGACTTGCTCAAGGGGAACATTGCGATCTGGTCAGCCTATTACAGACTACTGTGCAAAAGTTCAAACAGCTTCAAGCATTTTTGCCATTCAAGTGTAAAATGGATCTATTCACAAACTGCTTTGTAAATAAATTACCCTTACCGTACATGATTGATTTGGTTGGTGTGGGGTGTGTCGATGGATGTCCTTCTAGAAAACATTAAATCTGGGCGTGCAATGACTCTGCAGTTGCATTTTATAAATGTACAATACTATGCTTTCAAGCTGCCCTGCAAAGGGAAAACACAGTAACTACACATTTGGCAAAATTGACAATCTTATACTATCTGTCCTGTGACAGACGTGTTTGACTCAGCTATGCTCAGATTCAGAGAAAACAGAGTAAGACTCTTTTATAACCCACATTTGGCGGGACAATGAAAAAATGTTGAAGGAATTTTTCTCAGTTTCAGTGTTGGCATTGTTATTACATTTTGGCTTCATAGAGCAGAAAAGTGAAGTTTGTATTTTTTCAATGTTAAAATACTTTCTTCTATCCCAGTTTAATATACAGTATGTAGAGATAAGTAAGTCATTTGTAGGTTGATTTTCCTGAAAAATGGGAAACACTGTGGCTCTGTTTTTTGAGCATCCCGACCAGCCCAATAAAGCAACATTGACTCAACCAGTGACAGTGAGTTTGGGGCGGGACTACGTGTTTGTCCGACCAGTGGCAATGGGGGGAGTGTTCTGCTTTAAGACATTAGTGGTGCAGACAATTGAACACTTCAGCTTTAAACATGAAAAGAGGATCCATTTTAGAATGAGTAGGCGATTCTTGATGCCATTTGAGTGGTGTACTTGCACAATGCTTGGGTTAGGTTCAACTTTTGTAGGGTTTTTTTAGGTTTTAAGATTCAAATGGACGAAGGCTTGATGGGAACTTGGCATTCTGAACTATAATGGGCTTTGCATTCCAAAGTCAATCCAAAGATTCTAACTCAAACCTCACTAGAGCCAGGTTGGTTGAAACAACACTACTTGAGTTTTTTACAGTTCTGTTGTACTGCTCAGGTTGCGTATTAGATATGAAAACCAATATGCTCTTGGTCATATTCACACACAAAATATCACCAAAATATTTAGCTTACACAATTCCACTCTACTCTCAGTTTTCAAGAGTTTTAAAGAACAGAGCCTGGCCCACATTCAAGCAGGCGAAGACCAAGGTTTCCCCTCTACACAGCAGCGACTTCTGTCCTACCAACTGTCACATTAACGTAATGGAGGTGTCATACCCCAAGACCACCACTTCACTTGGAAGTGCCTTCGGAGTCCAGCTGGACAACAGGAAAAACACCCTGGAGAAACTGGGACACAATTCGGAACAGGGTGAGTGAATATACGTTCTCAATTTCTGATTCTGATTACTCAATCATTTTGCAATAATGACGGCTTGCAAAAATGTGTGCATTTTTATTTTATTCTATATAAATATATATATTATGATGTTCATTCATGTGTGCTTCCCTCTGACTTGGCTGGCTTTTGTTATCAGGTAAGCTGAATCCCATGGTTTATGTCCAGCATAGTATTACAAGCATGGCTGCCCCATCAGGACACAGTCTGAGCAGGGCAGAAGGTCACGGTCTGCGTTTCCTGCTACGGGAAGATGATCTGCTCATCCTGGATGCCTACAACAAACTTCTTACCAAACTCACCACTGTCGTCAAAGAGATGGAGTGCTACGCCTCCCAGATTCATGAGTGAGTCTGACATATTTATTTGATCATATTTTCTCATCCTGTGTGACTTAAAGGGATAGTTCACCCAAAAATGTAAATTCTCTGATCATTTATGCGACCCCAGATGTGTGAATTTTTTCTTCTGCAGAACACAAACAAAGATTTTTAGAAGAATATTTCAGCTCTCACATCAATCTCCACTTTCACTTTCACATACTTTCACATATGCCACCTACTGGCAGGGAGGACAATTTATTTAAATATTGATCTGTTTCTCACCAACACTTATCATATTGCTTCTGAAGACATGGATTTAACCACCGGAGTCGTATGGATTACGTTTATGCTGCCTTTATGTGCTTTTTGGATCTTCAAAGTTCTGGTCACCATTCACTTGCATTGTAAGGACCTACAGAGCTGAAATATTCTTCTAAAAATCATAATTTGTATTCTGCAGAAGAAAGAAAGTCATAAACATCTGGGATGGCATGAGGGTGAATAAATGATGAGAGAATTTTCATTTTTGGGTGAACTATCCCTTCAATAAAATCCTTGTGTGTTTCGTCATGAGATCATGATTACATTTTTGAATGATAAATGTTTCTTGCTGATCTGACATCTTATAAGGGATGCAGTTTTAGAAAAGTACAGCATCTGTCAACAATTAGAACTTAAACTGCCAGCAATGCTAGCCCTGAAGTGAATACAATCTTTTTAAAGTGCAACAAAGTTCTGCTGTGTGACTGATCTGCATATTATTTTCCTTTGCTTCAAGACGACTCAACAACTCAAAAATCTAACGCAAAATGAACTTAATAGAAATTCATTACCTTTGATGAGAAGATCATCACATTGCTTCATTTACCTTTTTATTGGCTGCTTAAATATTAAACTCATTAACTGAATGTTTCTCTTGATGGGTAATAACAGTGAATTCTTAATTGCTTCAAAAATTTCTCTACCTGGTTATAATGCTTTTGCAATTAAAGTGGTTATATCATGAAAGATTTAATTTCCTTTATCTTTTGAATAAAAGAGTTTGATTTACTATGAAAACATACTAAAACTTTTCAGAATTCCCAGTCCAAAAACACCATTTATTGAAACTAAGCTGCTGAAACCGCTCATTCTAAACATAATGAGCTAAACTAACAACATCTATTCATCATTTACACCAGCTACTCTTTTTTTGAAGGATGGAGATCGGCAAATATGCTGAATCTGACACCAAACCCATAGTCCGTGTCTTTAAGGCACAGCTGCAAAAAAACAAAGAAACAAACAAAAAAAAAGGTTCAATGTATATGTAAGAGTCTGAGAGGGGGTGGAAAATACAGCAGTTATGAAAAACTAAATTATGACCTTTTATGGTACACAAAAATGTATCTAAAATTATAAGTAGATGACACAGGGGAAAACAATAGAAAAAATATATATGACTCCTTTAAGCACTTTCTTTGTACTTTTTTAGCAGTTCTTTGCTCAGTTTAGCATTTGCTACTTCTCAGGTGAACATTTTAAAATTTTGGCATGTTGACTAATAATAGTAAACATCTAAAGGTAAGTGGCACACATGAATTGATTTGTAACTATTTTAAACCCCTCTTGACTGCAAATGGTTTTCAAAAGTGAGATTTTTATTCACGTTTTGAAATCAGATTACGTAAAAAAGTGTTCCTAAACGTGACAATTCTTATAACTGCATGAGTCTCTAAGGGATGGTATTATCCCAGCAATCTTGTAATTTTTGTGCATTTCACAAGACCTAGCATTGGAATCTACATTTAAGTTCTAATAATGGTTAGCTCTCCAACATCTGTTAGCATGTGTGTGTGTGTGGGAGAGACACTTAATGAAAATTTCACCCAAAAATGAAAATTTGCTGATAATTTACTCACTCTCAGGCCATCTAAGATGTTTCTGAGTTTCTTTCTTCATCAAAACAGAATTATGATTTTTAGGATTTTATTTCAGGCCTCCTCCTTTAAACAATGCAAGTGAATGTACTCCATTTTTTGATGGTTCAAAATGCATATTTATGGTGCATCAAAATAATCCACATGACTCCAGTCGACAAATAAAGTTCTTCTGAACCCAAACTATTGATTATTTTTAGAAACAAAACAACACTTATATACTTTTTAACTACAAATGTTCACTTCCGTACATCTCTGTGACATGCACTCATGAGAGGGATGATGTAAGCTCGTTGGTAAGGTCATGCGTCACGTGGAGGAGTATAAGTTTATATTTGTATAAGTGTATTGTTCAAAATGGTCGTTTGGCGTGTATATCCTGGATGCTTTAACCTTCAGAAACCCCAAAGAAAATATAAACTTTTCATTGATTGCATATACATGATGATGAGCAATTGAAGCTCTGGCTTATCGCGCTGAACCTGGATATCAGTACACCCCTACATTCTCTCAAATATTGGAGGGTGTGCAGTGAACATTTTACCCCTGAGGATTTCAGACCATCGAAAGAAACAAAGGGTCGATATCTGAATTCATTGGCTGTACCCGTGCTGTTTTTCCAGCGACCTGCATGAAGTTGGCCCCCCACCCAATGCAAAACGTCGGCAAAATAGTCTCAATCGTTTGTGCTCCGTTTGTGCTGGTTTGTGCTGTAAACATTTTCATTTGTGCTGCTTTGGTTTTTTAGATATTAAAATAATATTTATAGGTCATTCTGAGGTCACTCAGCCCCCCCACATGCTCCAAATTCACCCCAAATAGTCTCATTTGTTTGTGCTTCGTTTGTGCTGGTTTGTGCCGGTAAAAGTTTCGTTTGTGCTGCTTCGGTTTTTTAAATATTAGACACTGAATTACAGGCGACTTATAAATGCTGATATTTATTGAATACAATACTGACGAATAAAATAGATCACTTAATGGACACAAAAATCAAATATAGGTTAGTAGCAGTCTCGGTCATTCTGATTACTATATATTAGGCTACTATATTATATATTTGTAAAATAGGTCTATCTTGTTTTGTGTGTAGTCAATACGATTTATGAGCAGTGAGCATTTTATTTCGGGTTTGTCATTTCAATCTCTTACCAAAATGTTGGATGAAGATGTTTTAATACAACAGCAACTCCTTCTTATCAATGTTTTTGTAGTCGCTATGGTGTTTATTAAAAACGTATTGGTGTTCAGACAGCAGCTCAATATTCATCTGGTGTCTGTCGGACTCTTTTTCTGTCACTCACTTTCGCTCAGCTCTGGGCACGAGAACAAAAGTGCAAATCTCCTCGATGTGAACACACTTTTAGAGTCGAATTGCCGAAGACTTTCTGTCAAGACTAATCATCACATCATTTGTTCAATAAACAATTATCTTTACTTCATTCACTGGTCTTTCCTGATTTAACTTTTTATTTATTTACATGGAGTATCATCTGCTACACTTCACTGCCACCACTAGGCGCAACTCTTGTGGAAATTAGTGTAGAGTTAGTAGAGAAAAAGTCAAGATAAATCAAACTACAAAAGTTGTTACTAAATCAAATTTCTGGCCAATGTAAGTACAATGTTTTAACACTGTCAGTTACAATATTATTTGTTAACTTCAAGAATAATGGTACAACATTCAAGAGAGCTAAGATTGTCAATGTTTATTGAACAGAAAACTCATTGCTAATACTAATATATGCTAATTACAGTTGCACATGTGACCCATGTTAGTTTTTTGAATACATTGTGCATCTAGGGGTCAACATTACCATATTGGTCCTAATATAAGATATATTATCCTTATATATTATTACTATATTATATTATCCTTATATTCGGACCAATGCAGTAATACATGAAAACAAGTTTATACTGAACATGACATTTTTTTGAGTCAGGATTATTTAAGTGGGTAATTATGTTTTGCTTATGCCAGATGCCCAAGAAACCAGCAGTCGACAGAGATTCCATTTTCACTGTCTTGTGTTCATCAAAAGAGGCCATAGTCCAAAATGGCAACATAGCTACTCCTAAGCTGGACAGAGCTTAGTAAGCAGCTAGAAAACAAGATCACTGCAAAGGCTCTAACACTTTTGTTAAATTAAATAGACACAACATCTGGACTGCTTTAGGGTTTACTCATGAATGTGATCATGAAACAAATGGCAGTAGTGATGACACTGATTTTGAGCCAGGGCCCCTTTCACCCAGATCAAAAGATTGCTGGACTTTTGATCTTGAAGTTCCATTTCAGAAATGGATTGAATTTATGCCTGAAACGGTTAAATACAACAACAAGTTCTCTAAAACACAAAAAAGGGAATACACAATTTTGAAGCCTGGCATCTGGACACATATGATAAATCATCACATGTTTTTAAGTTTAAGTTTTTAAAGGTCCATTATTTGTGTTAATGGATGTTCGATAGTACACAGTAATTCAATTTCAAAAGTAAAATCAATTCACTGAGTCATAAGTTTCCACATATATATTACAGTACTAATATATATTAGTACTAGTCAAACGTTTGAAAACATTAAGATTTTTTAATGTTTCTGAAAGAAGTCTCTTCTGCTCACCAAGGCTGCATTTATTTGATCAAAAATACAGTAAAACAGTAATACTGTGAAATATTATTCCAATGTAAAACAGTTGTTTTCTATCTGAATATATAGTAAACTGTAATTTATTCCTGTGATCAAAGCTGAATTTTCAGCATCATTACTTCAGTCTTCAGTGTCACACAATCCTTCAGAAATCATTCAAATATGCTGATTTGCTGCTCAAGAAACATTCATTATTATTATCAGTTGAAAACATTTTTGTTTTTTTTTGTTTTTGTGGAAACCATGATACACAACCATTCAAAGGTTTGGGGTAAGTAATATATATATATATAAAATACTTTTATTCAGCAAGGACGCATTAAATTGATCAAAAGAGACAGTAAAGATATTTATGTTGTTAAAAAGATTTCTATTTCAAATAAATGCTGTTCTTTTTACCTTTGTATTCATCAAAGAATCCACACAAAAATGTATCACGGTTTCCACAAAAATATTAAGCATGCAAAAATGGTTTTCAACATTGATAAAAAATAAGAACCATTCTTAATAATTGAGCACCAATAATAATTGATAATAGTTGAGCACAAAATCAACATTTTACTATGATTTTTGAAGGATCATGTGACATTGAAGACTGGAGATTTTTATTTATTTATTTATTTTTTATTATGCAAGTCAAATTACAAACAATGAACATGACAATAGTCATTCCAGCACATAGTATAAAATATAGAGCATATATAGACTACAAATAGAAAAAAGAATATACAGTATAATCTATCAAATAAACAATACAAGTAAAATAAAGAAAAACAAAAACAAAATTAAAAACAAACAAACAAACCATTGAAGACTGGAGAAATGATGCTGAAATTCAGCTTTGACATCACAGAAATAAAATTACATTTTAAATTATATTAAAACAGAAAACAACTATTTTAAAGTGTATTGTTTCACAATATTTTTACCGTATTTTTTTTTTATCAAATAAATACAGCCTTGGTGAGATTATGAGACTTCTTTCAAAAACATTTAAAAATCTTAATGTTTCCAAACTTTTGACCTGTACTGTATAGGTCCACACACACACACACACACACACACACACACACACACACACACACACACACACACACACACACACAGACACACACACACACAGCCTATGTATGTATAAACACAGAGCTACAGCAAACAGATTATGGTGCCTGTATTTATGACAATGTTAAAATTACTACTGTTATTCACATAACTACATACAGTAACAAGTAAAAACACTTACCTTGGAGTTTGTGTTACATTCCACACATCCTGTGATCCGCTGTGTCTGTTAAAAGTTGAAAACGCACAGTGGATAGCTAACAGTTAAGTGAATGCGACTATTTATGTGATTTGGTTTGCCATTTGGATCTTACCTTGTTACTTCAACTGTATTGTTAAAAAAAAGACAATCACAAAAACAAAACTTTTACTGGCACAAACCAGCACAAACAAAGCACAAACGATTGAGCCTATTTTGGGTGAATTTGGAGCATGTGGGGGGGCTGGTGACATCATCGTCTATAACTCAATGTCTAATACTTTAAAAACCGAAGCATCACAAACGAAAATTTTTACAGCACAAACCAGCACAAACGAAGCACAAACGATTGAGACTATTTTGCCGACGTTTTGCGTTGGGTGGGGGGCCAACTTCATGCAGGTTTTCCAGCTAACTCAGGTATGTGTGAAAACTTTGTCACTGTCATGCCTCCCTTGGGCTCTGCACCTCCCTCGGTGCTCCGCACCTCAACACCCGATTTCTAATTCACCGCACTTGCACTCAATTCACTCGCTCATCACTGCCTGCATAAATAAGTTTGTGAAGCTTCTCTTCTGTGTGATATCACCTGTACCATTGATCTCACTGTGTAAAACCTGTAAATCCTGTTAATCTCAGTAAACGCTTTCACACTTGGTTTCACTAACTACAGCTTGTGTGGCTTGACTTCTTGACAGTCATATAACCTATATATTTCTGCTAAAAAAAGCACAAGTAGATAACGCAACGGCATTGCTCCAAAATAAAGGATGGTTATTTACTGCAGTAATGTTTTTTTAAAATTATTATTTGGAAATTATTAATTTTTACATGTTATATTGTTTCGAAATGGTTTTGGACTGTTTTGGTTTGTGAACGGCACTTGGTCTGTGCTCTGTGCAAGTTTCTCTTGTAAACAATGACACGCTTCCTGACTCCTCCTCCATGTGACTCATGACCTTACCAATGAGCTTACGTCATCCTTCTCATGAGCGCGTGTCACAGAAATGCATGGAAGCGAACACTTGTAGTTAAAAAGTATATAAGTATTGTTTTGTTTCTAAAAATAATCAATCGTTTGGGTTCAGAAGAACTTTATTTGTCGACTGGAGTCATGTGGATTATTTTGATGCACCATAAATATGCATTTTAGACCGTCAAAAAAATGGAGTACATTCACTTGCATTGTTTAGAGGAGGAGGCCTGAAATGAAATCCTAAAAATCTTAAATTCTGTTTTGATGAAGAAATAAACTCAGATACATCTTGGATGGCCTGAGGGTGAGTAAATTATCAGCAAATTTTCATTTTTGGGCGAACTATTCCTTTAAACAGAAAGGGGGTGGGTTACTGCCTGTCTGAGCTGAGTTGTTGATGGCTTTATTTTCTGGAAGCACATTAACACCTTGAAGGAAATGGGACACTCTGAGGTGGGCCCCAGTATTTCAAAATGGAAAACTGAAAAAAAAACTGAAAAAAAAATTAAGAATTGCCACACAAGTACAGAACACAAGATGCACAATATTATCGCTCAGACTGAGTGTCGTTCTGACTGAGTAAATTGCAGTGTGGCACAACTGACAAACAAGACCACCCATAGGAAAGAAAAATCACAAATTATTTTTTTTTTCTCATAGACAGCGATAAGACTAAAGGGATAGTTCACCCAAAAATGGAAATTCAAACATAATTTATTCAGCCTAATGCCATTCCAGATGTGAATGACTTTCTTTCTTCTGCTGAACACAAATAACGATTTTTAGAAGAATATCTCAGCTCTGAAGGTCAATACAAAGCAAGTGAATGGTGACCAGAACTTTCAAGCTCCAAAGAGCACATAAAGGCAGCATAAAAGTAATCCATAAAACTCCAGTGGTTTAATCCATGTCTTCTGAAGTGATCCAATGGGTTTTGGGTGAGAACAGACCAAAATATAACTCCTTTTTCACTATAAATCTTGGTATCAGCAGTCTCCTTGGCGATCATGACTTCAAGCATGATTACACTTCCTTGCACCATCTAGCGTTCTGCACATGCAAAAAAAAGTGGTACATTTTGGTCTGTTGATTATATCACTTCAGAAGAAATAGAATAAACCACTGGGATTATTTTTATGCTGCCTTTATGTGCTTTTCGATGCTTCAAAGTTTTGGTCAGAATTCACTTGCATTATATGGACCTACAGAGCTGAGATATTCTTCTGAAAATCTTTATGTTCTGCAAGGAAATGTAAAAGAAAGTCATACACATCTGGGTGATGAGGGTGAGTAAATAAAAAGAGACTTTTCATTTTCGGGTGAACTATTGCGTTAAATTGAGATCAATTTAGTCTCCTAATTCTCAGAAGTTTCTCCTGAGATATAGAAATGCTGTTATGTCATATTTCTCCTCTTGAGATTCAGAAAAGATAAACAAGTCCCAAACTGTGCTCTCATTTGCCACAATACCAAAAGTCTGCAATCAAAAGTCAGATATTTAAATATGAAATAATATTTATCATTAAATTAAATGGTCTCCACATTAATTTTATACCTTTATGTACTCTTACTGTATGACAACAATAGTTTCATTTGTGTATACACTTATTTATCCTAAGGATTTTTAGGAGAAACATCTGAGACAAGTAGCTGATATTGTACTTATGTGAAACATAACAGAGAACTCAGTTAAGTCTTGTGAGCTATGAAAGAACAACCTCTGAACGATGGAATTTTTTTTCTGGGTACATTACATTCTCTTCCAATTCTCTTCACACCACCTTTAAATAAATAATGCATCCATTATCTGTAACAGCCTCTGAATTTGCATCATTAGATAGACATCACACAGTTAGATCCTTGGTGGGCATGATGGAAATTACAGCTCGTCTTGATCTGTGGAGGGGGTGGCACCTTTCACTGCCGTTGACATATGCTTGTCACTACCAATTGCTGGCTGAAGGTCTGCGAGTGTACTTATTGGCAGGGCCGTCCTTGATCTGGTGAGGAGATAATGACCTTCCTCACAGCCCTGGGCAGGAGAGAGTGCTGTAATGGCTGCCTGGAGGCGGTTGTCAGACAGCCATCCCTATCATGCAGCAATAATGGGGCAAATAGCAGCAGAGTAGCTCATTGGAACCACCCCCCAGAAGCCTCTGACTTTGCTTTAGATTAACAAGTGCATTGATCTCTGCTGTTGAAGATAACAGAGCTAAGATCTGAAGAGGCCTATATCAGTTTTTCAGCTAAATGCTCTATTGAGTTTTAAATCAACAAAACCTACCTCCCTACCCTACATCTCAAACCTAAACATGTCTGATAGCATAATAAAAAGCAAATGTGACATTAAAAATGCAATTTCTAAAGCAACCATGTCATTTGTGGTGCTTTTATGGCACTTGGCTCACGTGTCGCGTGCTCTTCAGGACTCGTACTCTAGTCCTACTTGTTGCAAGTGCAATGCTCCATCACCTGAGCTATACCATATCATTTAATTGTGCTTGAATAAGCTTGCAAATGTAGTTGGTTATGCAATGCAACTGTTAAAAATGTGTCATCTTACAAGTCATGAGCTATGGTAGAGTGTTTTGAAGTTATATAATATAGCATTGTGTGAGGAACAGGGCTAAAATTAAGTGTTTATTAACTGATAATCTGCCATTTATTGGTGATTGTTGTGAAAGTGAATAAGGCTGTGTTTACACTGTCACAAAAAATTAGTTACATTTTTTCCTCACATCTGAAACAGATCGGATATTGTTGCACATGTGTAAATGGAAGAATCCGCACAAGATCTGATTTTTTCACATACGATCTGTGCCACTTCCAAATGTGGTTTTAATCAGATACATATCTGATATCTGGACATCTGACCTACGTCTTAACACGTATATCCGATTCCCCTTGGGAGTGACGTCAAGGATAGCTTTCCTTAATGCTGTGTCCTTTTGAAGCAGATGTTCCTGTAGGCACTCGCACAAAAACTGCGCTTTCTCGCTGCGGTAAAAAATTACAGCTTGTTTTACCTAAGCCCTACTATAAAGCAGCCTGTAAAAATAACCCCTGGTAGTATTTATCTACTGTGAATTGATACATCGGTAAAAAGCCCACAAATCTGCACTTTCCAGCCCTTGAACCTTTTAAATATCGCTGTTTCTGAAGTTCTCCGTGTCTGAAGTGGATGTTAGTCAAAAGAAGACGGCAGAAAATATAAGGCACGTTTCATTTCAGATGCAATACACTCTCACGGCGAAATCGTATGGATTCGTATGACTTTTAATAATTTATGATTTGGATAATTGGTTTGATATCATTCGACTGCACTTATATGAATTCGTATGACTTTCACCACAGCCATTGACATCGCTGGACGTCGTTTCCATCTAATACGCAACAATTAATTGCCACATGGCATTTACTTTACAAGGATCTGGGAAGTCGCCAAAACAGTGGCCAGGGTATGAAACTAGCACCCGCCACCCTCCAAATGCGATGAGGCTGAATCCAGTTTGCAAGCTCCTCATCCAAATGTATTTCATGTGTGGGTAATTTTGCTCATCTACCCGCAACAGGCAGACATGACAAGAAATGCTGTTAGTCACAAAGACATGCACTTGAAGAAACACACTTTATTACATTTTCAAGGACAGACAAAAGAAAAGCCATCAATGCTTGTGTCTGATTCGGTGTTCCCTATCTGTCACTCACTCGACGTTGTGTCAATGTAGTGACACTTGGGGTCACTCTTGGGAGCCCAAAACACCTCTGGTCTTTGAAAAAAGGCCAATGAAAATTAGCGAGTGGTATTTGCATACCACTCCCCCAAACATACTGGTATAAAAGGAGCTGGTATGCAACCACTCATTCAGATTTTCTCTTCGGAGCCGAATGGTCGATGCTCACTGAGCTGAATTCCCACGGCTGTTCATTCACCTCTGCTGGATCTGACGGCACATTTCAGTGGCTTCTCCCCCCTCTGCACTGGTGCATTGCAGAGAACGCCCCTGGGCGCTTCGGCAGAAATAAAAGAGTATATTTTAAAAAAGAGTATATTTCTCTAAAAGAGCGGCCATTATCTCTCGCCTTCTGATGGTCACGATTGCTGTCTTTCGTGTCTGGGCGTTACCCACGCGGAGACAGCGTTCGTGGATGGATCATGTACTCATTGCGAGAACATGATCATGGCAACGTTGCAGTTGCGGCTTGCTTTCGTAAGAAAAGGTCAGGAGACTGTGATGGCCACTCCATCGTAAGAAAGCAAGCCACCCCAGTGGCTCCCCGCCTCGGTCCTTCTATCTACGGGTATGAGCCCAGTGCGGCTAGCACTGGGGGCGATTTGGGGATCCCAATGGGACCACCTCCGCCGGGTATCCCCCTGCGGACCTCCCATTCCCCAGCACGCTCGTCTGCCCTGATCGGTCTTCCAGATGAGTCCGCCGGCTCGTCTCACTGCGAGTTCGACCTCTTGTTCGGAGCCTGCGAAGGTGATGAGCTCTCGAGCGCGGCATCGGAGAGCGGGCTCGTCCAGTCAGATGCGGAAGCCTCAGCTGGGCTCCCCCCCTCGGGTACGGTCGCCCAGTCACAGGCTGACGCGGAGATGACAGACATGCTTTCCCAGGCAGCTGCGAGCATCGGGCTAGAGTGGAACCCTCCGCTCTCCCCTGAACCCTCGCGGTTCGATGATTGGTTCCTGGGCTCACGGCGCTACTCACAGCCATGCCCCGCCCCAGTTCCTTTCTTCCCGGAAGTACACGAGGAGCTTACAAGATCGTGGGAGGCACCTTTAGTGCCCGGTCCTGATATTTCAGCTCCCCCGCCTTCACTACTCTCGATGGTGGGGCGGCCAAGGGCTATTCGGCGATCCCCTCAGTGGATAAGGCGCTCGCAGTGCACCTATGCCCGCAGAGCGCCGCCACCTGGCGTGGGCGCCCAAAGCTCCCATCCAAGGCCTGTAGGTTTACATCGTCCCTGACGGCCAAAGCCTATGGTACCGCTGGACAAGCCACCTCCGCCCTGCACGCCATGGCTCTCCTGCAAGTCCACCAAGCCAAGGCGCTAAAGGAACTGCACGAGGGTAGGCTCTCCGGGCGACGAAGGTCACGGCGCGGTCTCTCGGGCGGGCGATGTCCACCTTGGTGGTCCAGGAGCGCCACCTTTGGCTCAACCTGGTCGAGATGGGAGAGGCCGACAAGGCACGGTTCCTTGGTGCCCCCATTTCCCAGGTTGGCCTGTTCGGCGACACCGTCGAGGACTTTGCCCGGCAACGTGGACGCACTGTCACGACAGATTACCCTCATGTCAGAGTGGAGACTCCACCCTCAGGTGGTCCAGCTGATTTGGAGTCGATTCGGGCAGGCACAGGTAGACCTGTTCGCTTCCCAAGAATCCTCACACCGCCCGCTCTGGTACGCCCTGACCGAGGCATCCCTCAGTATAGACGTGCTGGCACACAGCTGGCCCCCTGGACTATGCAAATATGCGTTTCCCCCAGTGAGCCTACTAAGGTCAGGGAGGACGAGGAGCAGGTCGTCCTGGTAGCACCCTACTGGCCCACCCAGATGTGGTTCTTGGACCTCACGCTCCTCACGACAGCCCCCCCCGATGAATTCCCCTGAGGAAGGACCTTCTTTCTCAGGGGCGGGGCACCATCTGGCACCCGCGACCAGACCTCTGGAATCTCCATGTCTGGCCCCTGGACGGGACACGGAAGACTTAAGTGGCCTACCACCCGTGGTGGTAGACACGATCACTCTCTATGAGCCGCCTGTATGCCTTGAAGTGGCGTCTGTTCGCTAAGTGGTGTTCTTCCCAACGCGAAGACCCCAGAGATGCGCAGTCAGATCAGTGCTTTCCTTCCTGCAGGAGAGGTTGGAAGGGCGGCTGTCCCCCTCCACCTTGAAGGTGTATGTAGTCGCTATAGCGGCACACCACGACACAGTGGACGGTAAGTCCTTAGGGAAGCACGACCTGATCATCAGGTTCCTGAGAGGTGCCAGGAAGTTGAATCCCTTCAGACCGCGCCTCATTCCCTCCTGGGACGTCTTTGTAGTTCTTCAGGGTCTACAGGGAGCCCCCTTTGAGCCCCTGCAGTCAGCTGAGCTTAAGGCACTCTCTTTGAAGACTGCCCTCCTGACTGCGCTCACTGCCATCAAGAGGGTAGGAGACCTGCAAGCGTTCTCTGTCAGCGAAATGTGCCTGGAGTTCGGTCCGGGCTACTCTCACGTAATCCTGAGACCCCGACCGGGCTATGTGCCCAAGGTTCCCACGACCCCTTTTAGGGATCAGGTGGTGAGGAGGCAGACCCAGCCCTGACGTTGCTGTGTCCGGTGCATGCTTTACGCATCTATTTGGATCACACACAGAGCTTTAGATTCTCTGAGCAGCTCTTTGTCTGCTTTGGTGCACTGTCTCCAAGCAGAGGATCGCCCACTGGCTCATTGATGCCATAGCAATGGCATATCACGCTCATGACGTGCCGCCCCCGGCAGGGCTACGAGCCCATTCTACCAGGAGTGTGGCGGCCTCCTGGGCCTTGACCAGTGGCGCCTCTCTAACAGACATTTTCAGAGTAGCAGGCTGGGCAACACCCAACACATTTGCGAGGTTCTACAATCTCCAGGTGGAACCAGTTTTGTCCTGTGTAGTGGCAGGCACAAGCAGGTAAGTCCGGGACAGCTGGCCGGGTGTATCGCTTGTGCATAGCACCTTTCACCTCCCTTGAGCTGAAGACGTGCGCTATTGACTCCCAGTAGTGTTCACAGACTGTGTTCCCTGGATGACTTCCTCCGAGCCCTGTGGCAGACGAGTTCTGCCACAGGGCAGAACTCATCAGTACATGTGCTAACTAAGCCCTGCACTGGGGTAGGTGCTCTGCATGTGTTGGTTCCCCATAGGTAACCCCATGTGACGTATATCTTCCGCTAATTCGTTTCCCTGTTGGTAAGCTGTGTCTTCCTTGGGCAGAGGCCCCACTGCCCCAGTCACCATGTTTGTAGAAACTCCTCCCCATAGGTTAGGACCTACCATGGGACTTCTCCACATGACATACTTCCGACAAAGCTCGGCAAGACCATGTGATGTATTTCCACTCAAAATTCCCCCCCTCTCTCTGTGCGGGGTGTGGTCTCCATGGTGTCTTCCCCTTTGGAGTGACACCCTCCGACGTAGACCTGGTGGCCCCAGTCGGTTAACAAATGTCACTCTTTTTTTGGGGAGAGAAAAAAAAACAGAGGATAAGAGGCCATGACTGGGCTAGTCTGTCTCTATCTTTTGGGCAGTCGACTTGTCCCCGAAGGGCCGTTCGACACTCATAACAGCATTGGGGGACGTTACGTGTCGGCCTGGTGCACTTGCTACGAGGCACACAGTGGTATGCCCATCACACACCGCCAGTTCACGTAACACAGTTCAGCCAGTTGTGGCATTTCGTATAGGGACCCCTAGTGTCACTACATCGACACAACGTCGAGAGAGTGACAGATAGAGAACATCCTGGCAATTTTCATTGGCCTTTTTTCAAAGACCAGAGGTGTTTCGGGCTCTCAAGAGTGACCCCTAGTGTCATTACATCTACACAACGTCTCGTTTCCTCCATCAGGGAACGTAGGTTACGAAAGTAACCAGGACGTTTGTTCAGAAGTGTGCAGCGCAAGCCTGTCTCGTGGAACAAGCGCATGTAAAAAGTTTTCACACCTTTTTCGTCTGAAAACTGTTTGCAAGAATAATATTGTCTATGAGAATGCTGCACATGATCTCCAATCATCTCAGGAGGTGCTGCGAGTTTAGTTTGCTTTATTTCCATGCGGTTGGCATGCATTGTGAATGCAACTCTGCAGGTTCAGTAATATATATCTTTGTATTAAAGAAACAAAGACAAAAGTGATTCAATCATAAATACAAGACACATTCACCTTGAACCTAAAATTGAGTTTTCTTTTCTTTTGGCAGCATTAACTGTATTACCAAAACGTAATGCAAACACAAATTCAATAAGAACACACATTTGGCAGCATTATTTTGGGAACACAAAGGAATTTAATAGGCTTATTTATTTGTATTATTATTGTCTTTAAATTTTTGATTGTCTTTAGTTCTTAATTTGTAGGCTATTAGTAATTTTCCACCTGTTGTCGTTGACAGATGCTTGCGTGATGGCAAATGGAGCCGTTAGAGACGGTAGATGTGTGGATTTGTGGAGGTGGTTAAATAAGATTTTTTGATCACTTCGTCATTTGAATGCTTTTTCATTTAGTTTAAAGTGCAATTTGAATTTAGAAATGTCTTTTATGTTTTGTTTTTTTTCATGTTTCGTGTTTTTTTTCGTGTAAATGAATATATTTTTTAAAGCAAAATCAATAAAGCAAAAAATGTAACCGACCCTCAGCAGGGGGGTTGACAATATAATTGGATATCATGATAATGTTTAAGCCGATTATCGATAAAATAATTTTTACATATCACCCAGCCCTAGTTTGTGCTGATGCATCTTTTTCTCAAGCTTTTTATGCTGTCAAGTGTTTATAGAAACAAGCAGTCTTTTGTTGTTGTCTAGGAAAATTAGATGGAACACAAGCATGTTTTTTGTATTATTATTTAAGCAGAATGAGTGCGGGAAATTGTGTTGAGCCCGCGTTTCGGAACATATATTCCAGAGGGACAAATAAAATTACATCATGTGAAGGGATAGTCCATATTTTTAATTCAAGAGTGTAATATAATATTACAGGCGTGTTAATGTCACCAGTTCTGTTGTATTTAGACAGATATTCCAATCAATTTCTTATAATCACAGATACAGTATATGCTCATGTTTAATATTTCCTGCATAATTAATCAGCACAGTATACATTTTCTAATAGGTCAGTTCTGTGTGACAGCAGTGTGTAAATGCTCTAGACACACCCAACTCTGTGATTTTTTTAGACATCGCTTATGCCATGTGAATCAACTGTAAATTTTACAGACGTCTGCAGTAATAATTAAACTAATCCCATCCGAATAGGGCTTTAACCACACTTCTCATCTGACCGATGTTGAAATCATTAAAGCCATGCTTACCATGGCAGCAGTAAAAAGTCGCTTTTGCCTTTTTTTTGCCTAATTAATTGCAATCGCGTGCAATTTTGCCTACTTTTGAAAATATGAAATAGCACAAGGCCATTCAAAACCCGAGGGTGAACCGTGGCGCTCATAAGTGAAAGCGATCAGTAATGGAATCATTCAAGTTTGGGCAGGAGAGTAATGTAAACACAGTTATCAGATACGAGTCGTGTCTTCAGTGAATGTAAACAGGCGGGACAAAAAATCGGATACGGTCAAAAGATCGGGTCTGTGCATTAAGCCAAAAGTCATTGCTGTTGTAGTGCCTCTAGTGTTCATTTCACCAAAACAAATACTGCGATACACACAATGAGCTACGTAAAAATAATTTTGTAAGAATGAAGGTAAAGTAACGTGATTCTATGAGGCCATGTTGAGCAACTAAGTACCCAAATAGTACAGGTGTATTGCAATCATAAAACAGGATAAATAATAATAATAATAAAAAGCACAATAAATAGATTAAATAGTACAAAAAAGGGACATTCTTAATATGGTAGTTTGACAAAAGGTATTGTAAGGGGCTGTTCACACACATAATAGTTTTCTATGTAACCATGCACATTTCTTAAGTAGGCTACACATATTGTGTAGCATTAATGAAACTATGGACTGAAAACATCTTGACACCTTTTCACATTACTCAGCACAAGATGAAGTTTATCAGTCATGGTATTTATATAGTAGGCAACTCAAAGGAACATGTCCAATAAACATGGAATTGGCTTGGTAATTTTTGGTACTGTGCTTTCATGTAATGTTAGGATTTTTATACACTTTTATTTAGAAAATGTCTTTACCTGCAGTAGACAATCGTTCACTGGCTGCACTTGCACTCGCACATGACGATTGAACGCAGCTTCAGGTTTTGTTTCAATGAATTTTAAGTAAATATCCACTTCATTCAACGTTGTTTTTGTCTTCTGTCCTCTAAAGCATTCAAATGGAGCTTTTGTTCCATTTGTTGTACTGTCTATCTTTTTTTTTCTTTCTTTTTTCTTTTTTTTTTTTTTTTTTGCGCAAGAACATGTTCGGTCCGAATAGCCCATAAATAATTTTGAAACTTAAACCAAACCTGGTGTACGTTTGCATTTTCAGTGAATAACAAGCTCAGTTTCAGCCTGTTCATCATTACAAGTTATTTGTATTAGTGTGTTATCTTACTAGCTTTATACTGTACAGATGTTTCAAATTTATCTTGTCAGATGTTTCAGATATCTGTCATATCTGAAAAAGTGTGATTTGACCAGTGAAGTCAGAACTTCATTACACTTGAAAGTGCAGCTGTATGATGTTAGCTCAATGTAAAGCACAGCTGAAGAGCCTCATGTGTCACATGAAAGCTGTCATGCATAAAGAACTGTAGGCACAGAGACCTGTGGACCCGAACCAAGATCCTCCCCTGCAGAGCTTCATCATTGTTCCTTTCCTCCAGCTTTTCTCACTTTGATGCTTTGTACCCCCTGAGGCCCCACATTGTGTGTACTTCCATATAAAGCTGTAGCCAATAGCAGTGCTGGGTGCTTTTTTCCATGGCGACAGAATGACACTTGATGTTGGAGACCTGTCTGTTTGGCAGGGAGAGAGACATTTTTCTAGATTCGCAGAGCTGGAGAACTAGGGCATTTCTTGTGGCCACTGGGCATTCTCACAAGGGCAGCGTCATTGGAAACGTTCCTACATTTCTCACTTGGAGAATTGGTTTGGGTCAGAATTATGATTTCGTTGAGGTTTTGTTTATTGTTAGGATGAGAATTAAAGTTAGGGCTTGCATTTATAATGGGAACATATTCCATGAATGCATAACATCTATAGCATGTTTATAATGTCCCCTTTCATTATAAGAACCAAGAGGGGGTTGTTTGAAACTCAAACAAGGCTTGACATGTTAGTGCGCTCAAGTGTGGAGAGACTGGGCCTCAAAACCAAACCAGTGAATTATTGAAAATATGAACATGTTACACGCAAGCCAAACACAGAGCCTTGTTAAAAATTTTCTTTGCTGTCTCTGAGATAGGAACCAATTTCATGTGGAGTTATGATTGTTGACACAGCTGTATATGCATGTTTTGAAGTTAATCATTTTGTGAGGACCTCCAACTTCCTCAAGTTGTTGTGAGGATTTTGATTTTGTTTGACTCTCACCCCACATCTTGATGACATTACAGCTCTGTGCCAGGCCGGTCCTCCTGAAACTTGTCTTTCTAAACTTTACAATATTAGGCATAGCATATTTGAGAGGTGGCAGCGTGTTTGGGCTGTTGGAGACATAGGGTCATAATGTGAGGTTTCTTTTCCACTGATTATCTGAGTCAACATCTATTTTTGGAGCCATTTGATTCTGACTCTGTGGTGTTTTTATTTTGCATCAGTTTCAGTGATTAAAGTGTGATTAGTTTTACACAGACAGCCTTTTGAATTTTCTAGCACAGAATCACCCACTTAAATGCTGCCTGATGGACGTATGAAGTGACCAATCAAAGTTCACTTTTATTATGGGATGTTAAGGGGTGGGTTAACCTGAAATCGTTCAGTTTCTTTTAAGTGTCTTAAAACTCTCAGATATCTTTTAACAATGTGATGCCATGAATGCCAAACTTTAACAAATCGAGCGACTAGTTCTTCTTGAAATGCACAATGTAACAGGACTTTGAATTTTTTTACTGATGAGAAAATTGAGTGGAAATGACAAAAATGATTGTGACTGGTAAATTGGATGAAAATAAAGATGCTCTTAAAATAGAATGATGAAAAAATTTCAACCAATCAGATTGGAGCCAGTGTTAGTCTCGTCAACAAAATTACTGAAGAAAATGTTCACTGATGATGTTTTTTTTCGTCAACAAAAACGAGACAAAAAAGACAAATCGTGACGAAAATGAAACGATTTTAATTAAAGCTGATGTAATTTCTGCACCACTAGTGGCACCAAATGGAATTACAAAAATAAATGTGTTTTCAAAACAGCTTTCTGAATACAACCGCAGTCTGCCATTGGTCAAACAAAGAGATAGTCCCGCCCCCAACTCAGGCCATTTGTTGAGTCAGTGTCATTGTGTTTGAATAGACGGGTCACTCAAAACAAACAGGGGATTTTCATAGTGCCACAGAGACAAAGTGTTTACAGTTTTTGAGAAAATTCACCTATGAATGGCTTGCTTATAGTTGTCTCTGCTTATTAAGGCTGGCTACCTGCATATTAATGTTGAAAAAGTTACATACTTCAGCTTTAAAAAAAAAAAACTGTTGGAAAAGTATGACAAGAAAAAATAATACTGCAAGATATTAACTATGCATTAACAATGTTTGGTAATATAATCTTTGATACATGTTTAAAGCCTAATTAAATGTTTATACATTTTTTTTAAATGTTTTAATATTTTGTTAAAGTTTGGTCTGTTTCACATCGCTGTAGTAACACTAAAATTGACTAAAAGTAATGAATATGACATGACCAAATTGTGACTGAAATTTTGTCAAAAGACTAAAATTCTGACTAAAAAAAAAATAAAAATAAAAATTTACATTAAGTGGAGTTTGCCATGTTGAGAGATCTTTTTTTTTTTTTTTTTTTTTTGTATGCACAATTTGATTGTCAGTAAATGGTCCATGGGCAGTCCATGTTTTTTTTTTGTCCTTTCAGGTTGTCTAATTTGTGGTTAACCCCTCTCTGTTTCTCCCTGTCTCTTTATATATCTCTCTCTGTGTCTTTCTCACAGTTTACTCTCATCCATCACACATCCCACTGGCTCTGAAGGGAAACCCACAGAGAGCTACATCTCAGCTGAGAGTGAGAGCGAAAGAAGTGAACGCAATGGCAAGAAAGTGTGTTTCAATGTGGTTGGAGATGAGCAAGAGGACTCGGGTCACGACACCATCAGCAATAGGGACTCCTACAGGTATTCGAGAATCTTCTAATACCCGCATTACCCTGCTGAAAACACCAGCTTAGACCAGCTTGAATTTCCATGCTGGTCCAGGCTGGTTTATGCTGGTAAGGTGCTGGTTTGGTGGTGTTCAGCATTGCCATGCCAAATGGTCCGTGTACCTTCAGATAATTAGTTTTCTTGTTTTTGTCTTCAAAACGAAATAACCAATAAAACATTCATTTATCACATTTACGTTATCTCCATTTATCACATCACAACAATTTATGTTGTATCTGCTCGTTTTTCAACTTAAAAAGAAATAGCCAAAAACAAGAAAACATATTTTTCATCTGTGCATACAAACCGAGATTATAACTTGAATATTTGTTTCGCACATGTGGGTGGGCCTGACACTCCAATTTCCACTGATTGGTCAACGCGCACCAACATCTGTTCTTCCTCAACCCCGTTCATAGAAAATAAGAGTTCACCAAGTTCAAGTTTGCCGATTGTTTTTGCAGATAGATTCTAATCATTTTAATGCAGAACATTAATATTTCTTAGAAAAACTTTTGTCTGCTGCATGTTTATTGCAATCTTATCAAGCAATGGACACCTGGAAATGACAACCATTAAACTCACCAACTCGCTTTTGTCACCTCGGGTTGGGCTGGCAGTGCTTTTTTAAAAGGAAAATTATTAATTGGGATGCTGTGCACAGACCTAACTCTAACTAAATAGACATTGT
The DNA here is from genome assembly GCF_019703515.2 of Myxocyprinus asiaticus. Classification (NCBI taxonomy): domain Eukaryota; kingdom Metazoa; phylum Chordata; class Actinopteri; order Cypriniformes; family Catostomidae; genus Myxocyprinus; species Myxocyprinus asiaticus. The sequence continues at coordinate 20,129,735 of NC_059387.1, forward strand.
TATCTGGTTATTATTGTTGTTGTTGTTGCTGTTATTATTAATGATAATTAAATCAAGCCAATAATTGCAGGGGAAACATAAAGGGAATTTTAAATGTTCATTGGATGTGAATAAGCCTTGCATGGACATCGTAATGATTTTGAGGAGTAGCCTATAAAGGACACAAATAGACCATGGGATTTTTTTGAGGGTAGGGGCTCAGCCCTTATTGTTCATGTATTATTATTTATTTTATTCTCTCTTTCGATTATTCGGCAAGTGTCAAGTGTCGTTAACTGTCAGCGCTCTAGTCGCGTGCAGTTCTTTACTTACCACCTATTCAAGGCCCGCTCACCATTCCATAGAATTCATGTAATAAAATGCAACCAAATGCACCCTGTTCCTAAATTAACTTTCGCTGACATGCAGTTGCATTTTGCTTGGTTTATAAAAAAAAAAAAAATAAATAAAAAAAATCATTAGACCTACCTATCTGAACCTGAAAACGGCCCCCTCACACTCAAAAGCATGAATCCTTAATGTAATTTAATTTAGACTATTGATCATCTGAGTAATTGATCATCTGTTTTATTAAACTTTTTTTTGTATCAAAAAGGTAGATACACCAAAAGTGTATTAAAAGTGTTGCCCATACATCCAACCTGGTCTTAGAGAATTGCGTTGCTGGTAGGCTACATCAAGCCAAAAATCCAAGGAACTCACATGGGGTACAGGCCTAATGTTAATAAGGCTGGCTATTATAATGGGGTAATAATATTAAAAACCATCATCAAATTGTGGCTAGAAGAGCCTTACTTATGTAGGCCTACAACAATTATTTTATTTAATTCTCATTAAGTTTTAAACACACTGTCCATAAATAATATTTTATTGCATAATAGTTGAACGCATATAGTGATGGTAACATCTTGTCTGTATGCAGATCGTATAGCCCAGATGTTAAAGAGAGGCAACTGCATAATAGATAAGGGTGTCATTTTATTCAGTCAGTTCATGGTTAGTTGTTGTATACTAAAAATAAAATGAAAACTATTTGTAGCCATTATAAATGTAAGGTTCATTCTGTTCTGTTTAACACATCGCCTACTGTATATGAACAAAAATTTACACCCCCACTGATATTTCACTTTTAAAAAGGTATAAGGATAGGCTACACATGTCAGGCAAAATAAAGTCCTTTCTGACTGTAGCCATGGCAACGTGTGCACTTGAAACTGCAACACAAGCACCGCATTGACTGGGGAAAAAAATGTAGTTAATGTAGGCTACGCGGTGATTTAGTGCTCGCCATGTCCCGTGTGAAAATGCTTTTATTCTGAAGAAAAGTAATGAGGAAGGACAGATGACATTGCAGGTTTAACCAATCAGTAGAAATGGGCGTGTCGCGTCCATCCACTTGTACAAATCAAATAATAAGATTTAGGCACTTGAATGATAAAACTAGAAATCGAGATGAATTCCTGTTTTTCTATTTCGTATATGAAATGAAAAAATTAAAAATAAAGTGTTTTCTCAATTTTAATATTTTCCTTCTAGATTAAAAATGAGTACACGGTCGGTTTATTGGTTATTACTTTTTGAAAACAAAAACGAGAAAACAAATTATCCAAAGGTACACGGACCCCAAATGTATACAGTATTTCTCTTAAAGTTAAGTAAAAGCACATTGGTACACCTAATATGTCTTTATTGTTTGTCATGTTGGTAGAAGGAAAGAGCAAATAGGTCTTATTAATGCATACCATCTTCTCGTATTCCAAGTGCTCACTTTTGACTTATTCAACAGTATATACATTTTTTTATTTAAAAGCTTTTATATAAAAAAAAATTAATAAATAGCTTTTAGAATTAATAAGCTATATGTTCTTGTTATGGACCAATATAAATTCACTTAATTTCTATATTTTTCACTCGCAGCAGCAGTGGTGTTTCTTCTGTGCTGTGTAAATGTGTTAAAATACTTCATATTTTACATAATGATCTCTTGATCTTCAGAAGTAAATCTCACTGACTTAGGGATAGTTCACCCAAAAATGAAAATTCTCTCACCATTTACTCACCCTCATGCCATACCAGGTGTGTATGACTTTCTTTCTTCTGCAGAACACAAACAAAGGTTTTTAGAAGAACTCTGTAGGTCCAAACAAAGCAAGTGAATGGTGGCCAATGGCCAGGCCCAAAAAAGTCACATAAAGGCAGCATAAAAGTAATCAATATGACTCCAATGGTTTAATCCACATCTTCAGAAGTGATTTGATAAGTGTTGGTAAGAAACAGATCAATATTTATGTCTGTTCTTACTATAAATCTCCACTTTCACTTCCATATTCTGTCACGTTCTGAAAGTAATGAAAATGGAGATATATATTAAAAAGGATTAAATATTGATCTGTTTCATCATATCACTTCTGAAGACATGGATTTTACCACTGGAGTCATATGGATTACTTTTATGCTGCCTTTTATGTGATTTTTGGAGCTTCAAAGGTCTGGTCACATTTACTTACATTGTAAGGACCTACAGAGCTGAGATATTCTTCTAAGAATCTCAGTTTGTGCTCTGCAGAAGAAAGAAAATCATACACATCTGGGATGGCATGAGGGTGAGTAAATGATGAGAGAATTTACATTTGGGTGAACTATCCCTTTAATCGTGAATCACACTAACATTCTAATTTTTTTCTGCGATTCGCTGTTCGCGACCAAAACATATGCTATTATTTTAGCAGGGTAAACAACATCCTACATTTAAGGAGTGTTAATGTTGCAATTGTAACAGTGCTCACATAATAAGTTCTCAAGAATTTGCTGTGATGTTAACAGACATTTTAAGTTTCAAACCTCATTAAAACTCTATCAAATTACTTAGGATTGTTGTTTGATATGTGATGTGGCTTTAGCACCATTAAGGTCCTGTCAGGTACTGACAGTCGGATCATTTTTTAGTAACACATGAATGTTTGGCTGATTGCTTCCAGTGATTGTAACAGCAACAGGAACTCAATAGCTTCCTTCACCAGCATCTGCAGCAGTCACTGCAGCTCCTACGTACACAGTGATGAGATGGACTCAGGTAACACAACCAGACATCCTACACACAGCTGCCACCAAGGCACCGTTGTTATATCACTCCCCTGATTAATGCTTCAAAACACGAAGGAACGTCCATAACTTGAATCAAATTTGGCAAGAGCTTGGATATGGCTTTCAAATAAATTCTTCTTATCTCTTTGCACGGCACATCAAGCACACATTTTCCACTTAGTCAGACAGTCAGACAATGCCCGGCAAAACACAGTCTCTGCCAAACTGATGGCCATTTGATGCTAACTACTGAACAGATAGAGGAAGAGAAGAGAGGCTTGTTCTTTGCTATTACTGTATCTATGTCAAATCATCTAACGAACACCACTTCACCCTCTCTCTCCACACACACACACACACACATAGGAGATGAGATGCCAGCCAGCGTGTGGATATCTCATGACAAACAGAAGAGGCTGCATGGGTTCCTGGAGCATCTGTTTAGTGAGGTGTGTGTGTTTGCAGAAAGATCCAACAAACTCATATAACCACATGCTTGTAATGTAGAACATTTGTTCCTATAAAAAAACATTTTTTTTCTTTCCAGTTTCATAATTCAGATTATTTTATTATTTTATTATCTTCTATTATCTCTTTTATTTCTACCTTTTTTCTGCCATTATTATCTTTTCTTTCCAGTTCACTTGTATCATACACATTTTTTATAGTAGAAATATTCCATGAAATCTCTCAGTTAATACGATGTTATAATAAATGTATAAAAATTATAGAGGCAAAACTTAATGTCACTGATATCCACCTGTCTTGCGGACTTGTTCTCAATACACAGCAAAACCAGAGCTGATAATCTCTCCTGTGACATTTAAGATCTTAGATAGGCTTTGATTCATTTCAGTTTGCTGAATGAGTGATCTGCACTGGCGACCATTGTTGGAATAGTTAAAAACTCTTAACATGCCATTGCTGTGTTTGGGAAAGCAGACTTCATGGGCTCTACTTTTGTGAGTGCGCAAAGCGCATTACAACATACAACGGCCGTGCGCTATGTCTTATTCAATTTTCGTGAGAGTGCTAATTCTAAGTGCAATTTTCCTGCCAGGGCAAAGCGCAAGTGGGCGTAGGTGGGAGTGTTTGTGGTAACTGTGTGTATGCGCACAAACTGTGGGTGTATTTTATGTTATGAAGTGGCGCAAATTGCAATTTTCCTGAGTAATAGGTCGTTGCGCTAATACGTTTCGAAATCAGGTCTGTTTTCAGAGCAAAGCCAAACTCAGTTCCTGCATTTGCAGTTTGGAGATTCCTCCAGCAGGTGGTAATAAAGTTCATGTCCAAACTCTGAAAATATAGTGAAACATCAGAGTTGTAGTCCCTGATAATCAGAGTTGTAGCCATCTTATGAAACAAAAATTTATGAGATTTGTGTTAAACTATGTATAAGTCATGGTTTATTTTTCTGTTTTTATGATTATGTATTTTTGTTTAAAATTTTTTGTGTTTCAATAAATACATTTCATTGTTCAAAATCAAAATCGACCGGTAGAAGTGACGTGCGTGACGATACAATCACTGTTAATACTAGCCATGATTTGTGTGTCAGTAGATGAAAATTATTAATAATACTTACATTCCCGATAATTTAATGGAGCGAACATCCAAATCCTGATGAGAATCACATTTTCTAAGCATATAAAAAGAGCATGTCTGTCATGAATCCCGCCTTTGTTGTTCCTCCCGCTCACCACCAGAGGGCTCCATCACCTTGGGATTGACTTTAACTCTCTGGACTCCATTTCCCATTACCTGTTCACCTGTTTCCAATCCACTCAGCTATTTAAGACTCACACTCACTCTCTCTCATGGCGAAGTCCTGTTTTGCCCTGGCTGACATTTCTGAGCGTTCTCTGAGTTTGTTGTAATTCCTGTGTATGATCCTGGACTGTTTACCCTGTTTTGACCTATTGCTGCCTGCCTACTATTACTGCCTTGTTTACCTGGATATAACCTGTGATTGTCTGCCGCCTGCCCTGACCTCTTGCCTGTTTATTAACTACCCCTCTGGACTACCTTGGATATTACTGTTGCTGGTGATTGACCCCTGCCTATCTGTATTACTCCGTTTATTATTATTAAAGCTGCACATGGATCTCAACTCCGTTGACTCATCATTACAGTGTCCATATTTCTATTATTGTAATTAATAGCATACAGTCCATTTACACTACCAAATTCTTATGAATGTGCTGTCTTTGTTTATATCACTGGTGCTTGAGGGAATGGACTATATAATAGGATGCAGATAATAACCGGAGAAGAGCCTCAGAATTAAATTGCACTTAACCCAGCCCATTAACGCATTGCATGCGATTTTGCCAAACCCACTTGCACCTAGACTTAGCGCATACTCAGGGGAGCCTGCAGCTGTACGGCCGTACACACTGTGCATACCATGAGCGCTCTGACTGACCTGAGAAATATTTACTCTCAGAATATTTAATCAATCATGAAATGTGTCCCGTATATCTGTTGGCTGTTTAAAAGAACTAGCAATGCCCAATTTGCAAACGGATAATTTTTTGAGTCAGTTCTTTTCAGTGAATTGGCCAAACAGGCTTGCAAAACGGTCTGAATCAATTCGTGATTCAGTACAATTCGTTCGATCCACTCTCTCACAGAATCATTTGGAGCGGGTTCTCCCACAGTAAAACAGTTTCTGGGTATTTACGAATACAGAGAACAAACAGCGCTGGATACAGTGTAAATTTACCTACAATAAACTGAAACAAAATGCTGTCTTTTTGAGAGGTAACTTTGAGAAACTTCAGCTTGTGCTGTGTCATGTGAACAAGGGGCTGTTCAAACTGAACGTGTTTTTGTGTCCGCTCGCACTGTTTTTTAATAGTTTTCCATATAAACATTAGCTAGATAGATGTCTTTTGACAACAGCGTCACGTTTCACAGTATTTTCACATCTCTCATGGGAGCGCTGCATTTTTAGACACTGTGTCAAGTTTAAAAGAACTTCATCAACTGATAAAAACACGTCTCGAGACACCTGCGTTCTGCTCTATTTGTTGTGGTGTATTTAGCTTTTTTAGTGCAAAAACATGTCTGTCTGAACGGTTACTGGAAAAAATGCTTTAGCAAATAGTTACATGAATGCTACTCATACTCAAGAAAATAAAACAAATGCTTATCTCAAAGTCACCAGAATTGAACGCTTTGGTGTTGTTTTATGCACAAAACAAAAATAACATCTCCCTGGGGAGCATGCCCCCAGACCCCCCTAGGTATAAGGTTTATTAGGCAGATTTCAGTGCGTACCCTCAGATTGAATCCAGCAGGCGCCCCTGCGCATACCAAAACTTCATGGCCATCCCCATTGACTTTGCGCTAATGACTTATGGCAAAGTGCTGCACTTAGTGCTAGTGCTCTTAAAATATGGTTCCTTGTATTTTTTGACCAAATACTGCAGTGTTTTATATGGGGTAATGAATACTTTTGCCAACAAACGAGACAGAAACTTCAATTCACTTTCCAGATCTTCTCCTTTAAGGTCTCCAACAAATTGTGCAAATTAGTCACAATGCACTTCTTACATTATGTCATCTCCAATTTTTATGTTTATGTTTCATCAACTGTCTGATTTTGGCACTCGGTTTTTAAACCAGCAACCATAGACTCATTTGGTGTTTTCAGACATTTGCATTGCAGCAGATTCCCTCAAACCTTGGCCCGGCCCCGATTGCAATCACACCTATAGTACCCCCATTGCACCGGCTCTGCACTTCTGTCATTTACATTCTATTTATAGTTTAATTTTAGTTTATTTTGATTGATTAATTATTTCCAATAGACAAATGCTGTTTGTTTTTCCTATTTCCCACCCACTGTAATGAAGCCTTTTCGTGGCCTTTGACCTCTTTGACACCTTACAAAAACAGGCTGAAGCCCCTCACACAACTGACCACTGCTGTGGTCTTTTTCCACAGGGAGGAGTGTGTTCTTTTTCAGGACTGTTTTTCCAGTAAACTGGAGAATGTGCAGCTCACTGCGTTCCTCTATAGACTGCTGTTTGGTTTATAGCATGCAGGTTTCCGGGGGTGCAACACTCCAGTTCACATGCAACACAAATGTTTTCTGGCTGACAGGGTGGGAGTTTTAGGGGTTTTGTATGGGCAGACTGGTTCCCTAGTCAATGTAAAAGCCTGCACCAAAGGGATTGTTTTGAATCTTGGCCGACTTGTAGAGAGCACAAAGACAGATTTGTCCAGATTTGTTGGAGTCATTTTGCTTAGTCAGCTAAATGAATTATATAGATTCTCACCCCCTGCTTGAAAGTCCCCTAGCTCTAACTTGCCAAAACTGATTTTTTAGTCTCAGCTGGTCACCCAGTCTGTTTAGACTGGGCTACCGGTTGGTTTTAGGGGGGTTTTGGGCACTTTTCATCTGGTCTGGCTGGGAGACCAGCTAAGACCAGCAAACAATTTTAATTTCCTCCATTATTTTGACATTGAGCACTGGTTTCATTTGCAGGTGGAGTCCATCACCAGTTTGTTGAAAGGACCAACTGTGGCTCGGGCCTTTGAGCAGACAAAGTGCTTCATGCCGGGACGAGGACTTCAAGGTAACAAGAGATGTTCCATGTTAATTAAATAAAATGTTTTTTATCAGAACTAAATTCCTGTTTGACTGCGCTTATTCATACAATAGGCCTGAGACATAATTCACCAAACTGACTTTCAAGGCTGTGTGTACTTTGTTATCATTTTCATAAGTCATTCTTTTTATATTGTACTTCACTGAAAGTGCATTAATTGCGCTGAAACTCATAAACCATACTTATGTTTATTAGGTCACGTTCTCAAATTCTCAAAAGATCTCCAGGGAATTATATTGTTCGACAATCGATTTTCAAACTTCTTCCGGCACTGCCACTCTGAAACATCTCCTTGGCTACATATGCATACATAGCAAAGTTTTCGAAGTGACAACTGCATTTAAATCTGGAACTGACTACCCTAACTTATATCTCAGTGTGTAAAAAATACAGACGTCTCTCAAAAGACCCAAAAGACAGTGGAGTTACAACTGCAGTTAGCTGCAGTGTGAACGTGACCCTTGTGAAGTGAGTTACGTGTGTGTTTGCGTGTGTTTGTTTGCGTGAAAGAGAGCAAAAAAGCATATGGTTAGAAGAAAAATCTGTGTGGCACATTTGCTCACTGTACAGGAGTGACATAAATCTGGGCCTGTGTTTTTCGTTTAAAGGGTAGTTGGGATAAGGAAGTGGGGCTGAAGGTGGGGGTTTCCTCTTTGCTGTGTGCTGGGTCTCAGCGATTAACGTCAGCTTTGTCCTTTACGGCAAATCATCCTAATCAGATCTGTACAATTCCTTTTATCGGGACAGATAAAGAACACTGGACTACTAGAGATAGTCTAGGACACTTCCTCTGTCTTATTCGAGGACACTAGGACAATAAATTTCTAGAGATTGTCTGATTCTAGATTTTGTACATACAGACAATAAATTCCAAATGGCATTTTGCACCCTTGAACAGCACTGCAGGAAGGAGATGCTATTCGTTGGGTCATTCTGAAAGTGAGCAGAATCTTTATAGATTCCTTTCATGAAGAGCCCTCCCTCAAAGCTGTTAGCTATTTGTTAGCTACAGTATATACTGTATGTATGTATACTGTATATAAACTCAGCAAAAAAAGAAATGTCCTCTCACCTTCAACTGCATTTATTTTCAGCAAACTTAACATGTGTAAATATTTGTATTTAACATAAAAAAGATTCAACAACTAAGACATAAACTGAAAGAAGTTTCACAGACATGTGACTAACAGAAATGGAATAATGTGTCTCTGAACAGGGAGGGGGGGGGGCCCTCACCCTCCGATCCAACAGGTCCCAGACGTGCTTAATGGGATTGAGATCCGCCATGGCAGAACATTGACATTCCTGTCCAGGAAATCACGCACAGAACTAGCAGTATGGCAGGTGACATAGTCATGCTGGAGGGTCATGTCAGGATGAGCCTGCAGGAAGGGTAACACATGAGGGAGGAGGATGTCTTCCCTGTAACACACAGCATTGAGATTGCCTGCAATGACAACAAGCTCAGTCTGATGATGCTGTGACACACCGCCCCAGACCATGACGGACCCTCCACCTCCAAATCGATTCCGCTCCAGAGTACAGGCCTCGGTGTAACGCTCATTCCTTCGACCATAAACGCAAGTCCGACCATCACCCCTGGTGAGACAAAACTGTGACTCGTCAGTGAAGAGCACTTTTTGCCAGTCCTGTCTGGTCAAGCGTAGGTGGGTTTGTGCCTATAGGCGACGTTGTTGCCGGTGATGTCTGGTAAGGACCTGCCTTACAACAGGCCTACAAGCCCCTCAGTCCAGCCTCTCTCAGTCTATTGCGGACAGTCTGAGCACTGATGGAGGGATTGTGCATTCCTGGTGTAACTCGGGCAGTTGTTGTTGCCATCATGTACCTGTCCCGCAGGTGTGATATTCGGATGTATCGATCCTGTGCAGGTGTTGTTACACATGGTCTGCCACTGCGAGGACGATCAGCTGTCCTTCCTGTCTCCCTGTAGCGCTGTCTTAGGCGTCTCACAGTACGGACATTGTAATTTATTGCCCTGGCCACATCTGCAGTCCTCATGCCTCCATGCAGCATGCCAAAGGCATGTTCACGCAGATGAGCAGGGACCCTGGGCATCTTTCTTTTGGTGTTTTTCAGAGTCAGTAGAAAGGTCTCTTTAGTGTCCTAAGTTTTTATAACTGTGACCTTAATTGCCTACTGTCTGTAAGCTGTTAGTGTCTTAACGACCGTTCCACAGGTGCATGTTCATTAATTGTTTATGGTTCATTGAACAAGCATGGAAAACATTGTTTAAACCCTTTACAATAAAGATCTGTAAAGTTATTTGGATTTTTACAAAATTATCTTTAAAATACAGTGTCCTGAAAAAGGGACGTTTCTTTTTTTGCTGAGTTTATATGAAAAATCGAATTACCAGGTATAAAATCAAAGTGGCTGGTAAAATTGGGCATTCACCCGCCACTGTGGCTGCTGGGCAAAAAGGTTAATTTCATACCCTTGCGTCAAGAACTTGTGTGGTTGTTAATGCTAAAACTGTGAATGTGCTTCTCTGTGTTCAGCAGAAAAGAGAAAGTCATACTGGGTTGGAACAATATTTTAGTCAGTAAATGATGTGTAATGTTTGGGTGAACTATTGCTTTAATGCACACAGTATTTGTCTGCTTTTTTGTATGATCGCTGCTGCGCATGTTTGACTCCAACATTCTGATGGTTCTGTGATTGTTTTTGGACAGAATTCCACCAGGACATGGAGCCCAAACTCAACTGCACCAAGAAACTGCGGCTTCATGTCAAGCAGGATCCATGGAACCTGCCCTGCAGCATCCAGACTCTCACACACACCATAGCCAAGTTTGCAGAAGGTCAGTCTTTCCAACACTGACACGCACAAACACACACACACGAGCCTGGCCAAAACCAACCACTCTTGAGCAGCACTTACTAGGGCTAGCAGTTTCAGTGGGAGAGGTCGGAGGGAATTATTCAAGCGCATACCATTAAATGTGAGTTTCTGGAGGGGGAGAGTGAATATTTGGCTTGAAATCCCCCAGGTCAGTTGTCAGCAAGGGCTGAACAAGCACTCTACTGCTTTTTAGCTTCCCTATGCTGCTGTATGTGTGTGTGTAAGTGCCAAACCTGATGAATTTGCAGGAAACATTAGCAGATGAACATTATAGTCTTGTGTTAACAAGACTCTTTATTCACGCTTCCTTTTTAATATCTGAAAAGGGTTCAGATATGTAGATATCTACAAAACTATTTAGTATTTCCTAAAGTTATTTTAGGAATAGCAGCACCATACTTAAAGGGACAGATTATTTTATCATTGACTTCCCCTCATGTCAGTGAAGCCACAATTCATTTTCAATGAATGGAAAAGAGCAGCTTGGACATTCTGCTAAATATCTCCTTTGTTCCACATAAAAAATAAAGTCACACGGTTTGAAATGACATGAGGGTGAATAGATAATGAAAGAATTTTCATTTGTGGCTGAACAATTCCTAACTTGAATAGACTGAAGGGTTAATTCACTGCAAGTTGCACCACTTTTACGCAAGTATTTCAGCAAAAAAAACCTGCGTCATATTCCCTCACCATCTGCAATCCAGTTTAACCTGGCGCAGTGTGTGTAAATACACAAAGCTATCATTCTATCATCATCCTCATTTATGAAACTTTCGTAAATATATGAATAAATTCTGAGTAATTTGCACGTAAAATGGGCCTTCATGAAAACCTTCCTTCGGATTCACAAAGGCTTTGTTACCCCCAGACATATGCATTTTAGTGAATTCCAAACATTCGTAAATAAGGGCCGTGTGCACGTTCATTCACAGTTATCATAATCCACGACAATGAAAATGCCCTATAAGGAAGGCATCAGATGCGCTAGTAAATGGTAATAGGGATATGCGGAACAGTAATGAAAGGGTTTTAAAATGAAGTGCATTCAAATCACAAAATTTTTATTTAGCAAACACGCTGGTGTGGTCACAAAGTTAGTGAGGAACTTATGGTCATCGCATGTTTTTGCTGTCATCAGAGATTCTTTTCTGAATAAAACAGTCCAAGAGGTCAATAAAAATAGTTTGACATGAAGCTTTAGTGTACAACATTTTCAGTTCACGCCAGGAGGAGGTTGTCTACCACCTTCAGTTGAGTGCATCACCAGCATCATTGGTGAAACTGCTCAGGTAAATTATGATGTTAACAGTGTAATACTTCATTTGTAACTGGAAGAATCTTTAGAGACATTTATAGAATGCCTGAAGAAGGTCTTTGACCAAAATGTTGGGAGCTAATAAAGATTTGCAAGCTAAACAACAGTGTGTGGGACTTTTTTATTTTCTGTTGTATTGTGAACGCGCCTGCCTGTGACATGTGTTTATTTATAGATTTAACAGCAATAACATTGACCATACGTTATCAACTGAATGCGATTTATCAATGCCTATACTAAATTAGTGAAAACCTAAATTATAGAGCTCATATCAAAAGATGAAACTGTCCAACCAGCCACATTAGAGGGCATTAATTTTTTTTTTTTCGAGAAAATGCTAAGCACTTATGTGGAAAAACGATATAAAATTTAAGAAGCCGAGTTGGGAATAAACTATACTTTGAAGAAATAAATTCAAGCAGCAAAGAAACGTTTTCAATTAAGTAAATGTTTTAAAAAGAAAACAACAAACTGTTTTTTTTTTTTGTTTTTTTTTATGTAAAAATTTTAATTTTAATTTTACTCATTTAATATTTAGTTAATTTTTTTAATTATTTAATTTAACTTCTATCAGAATGTTATCATGGCAGTTTGTCTGAAAGAACACAAAACAGCTTCCTGTCATGTTTACAGACTCTACTGATCGGTTAGGTTTAGATAAGGGGTTTGGGTAAGGGCATAATATTAATAAGCATGTCCTTAATGCCTCGTGTGCGAAACTCGCGCTTAATTCCGCATTAGACAACCGGGCATTTGCACGTGATGAAATCGTACAAATTTATACGTACAAACTCATATGAAATCATACGAAATAGCCAACTCGTGTAAGAATGTATGAATTTTCATGAGACTGGGTTGTGTTATTAGATAAGTACACTTATTTCATAATTCACATTGCTTTTTATTTTTCTCCAGAGGTGAAAACACGGCTACTCCTGGTCTTACTGCAATACACAGGTGGGTGTCGATTAAACCATGTTCACCTCCAGATTGTGTGTATTATGCAAAACTCTAAATATGCAGGATACACATGGAAAACTCATCATTTACAGTCTTTGCACCAGGCACTTATTCACAGCTTATGCTGTATAATATGTCACACTAAACAGTAGGCAGTCTTTTGAGGTCACCCTGAATAAACACACAGCAGTTCCCTCACACCTGCACAGGCGGCCCAGCATCCTCTTAGAAATATTATCCACATGAGCAGAGCCCTAAAAGTCTTCTGTAACCCCCATAAGGAAATATAATGTAATAAAAAAGCCATTGTTTCTCAAGGTTATAATGAGAAAATGCAAATAACATTTGCCCGGGAAAATAAAGAAACAACCTCTTGTTATGGTGTGTAATGTGTTGAGGTGCAGTTCATGAGCTCATTGCGAATTGTTTCTTTGGAACATTTCCTTTCACGCTTTGCTTATTAGTTCTGCATCAGACCTGAATATAATGTGGATTTGCAAAATAAAAGATATTGTGAGAAGTTTCATTGATTTGAGTGAGGGGACTCTGAGCTTAAGGGCCCATTAAAGGCTAATTTGTACATTGATTTGTATTCACTTTATGCTTTTATCACTTTAAAGTGGAAGGGGTATTTCTATGCTACTAACGTTACCAAGCAGAAATTTTCCCCAAACACTCCCCCGTCTTCAATTGGTCAGATAAACTGATAGTCCCGCCCCAAGCTTATGCCATTTATTGAGCCAGTGTTGCTATTTCAGGCAGGTCGGATACTCTAACAAACAGAGCAATGTTTTGATACCAACACAGTCTTTACACTTTTCAGGGGAATCAAACTATGAATGACTTACTGATAGTTATCCCTCCATGTCAAATGGTTATTTAAATTCTATCATCATTGACTCCCCCACATGTATTTTCAAACCTTTATGACTTTCTTTGTTTTGTGGAACACAAGGAGAAATTTTAAAGAATGTTGACGCTGCTCTTTTTTTACACAATGAAAGTAAATGGTGACTGAGGCTGTCAGTCCCTTACATTCTGCTGAACATTTCCTTTTGTGTTCCACGGATAAGGCTTTATGGGTTTGAAACAACATGACATTGAGTAAATGATGACAGATTCTTTTTATATTTGGCTGAACTGTTCCTTTAAGCTGGGGATGGAGGGAATATTTTCACATTGAAAAAAATGGCACACTTTACCTTGAGCTCTCTCTCAGACTCAGAGATCCAGTTGAGGAGGGACATGGTGTTCAGTCAGAGTCTGGTGGCAGCGGTGTGCTCTTTCTCAGAGCAGTTGATGGCCATGTTGAATCAGGCCCTCAGTGCTGAGAGTGAGAGTCAGGAAGCCAGTCGCCGCTGGCTGGAGCAGATCTCCTCTGCTGGACTGCTGTTCCATTTCCAGTCCCTGCTCTCCCCCAACCTGGTGAGTATTTGCCATAGGCAGTGTGCTGAAAGAAAGTTGGGCTGACTTTGTCCTTAGGACTGGATGTACTGTAGCCCCCAAAAGTAGAGTTTTAGATTTTTAAGACACTTAAAAGTGTTGAATGTTATTACATTAGATACAAAATAACAAAGCAAGTGGAACTTACAAACAAATGATGCAAGAGCTTTTCTCGGAAATAACTTTACTTTTCTTGTGGAGTTATTTTTGGCCTCTAGTTGATTTTTAGTGGATGTATGAAGTCAGTTTCACACAGTTTTCATATTTCACTAACACTGAACATCCATTTTCCATGTTTCTTTTATTAATTTAAACCCAGCAAACAAGAAAAGTTTATGAAAAACCCTGCTTAATGCATCCCACACCACAGCAGAGGATTTATCACAGCTGTCTATTAGTTGTACATTATGGTGTTCTGTGTCTGCGTTGTGTAGCCTGTAAAGATGTAATCATTAAAATAGGCCATGAGAGGCCATGTGTTACAGTGATTTTATCAAAACCAAGGGGTATTGGGGGCCTGGGTAGCTCAGTGGTAAAAGACGCTGGCTACCACTCCTGGAGTTCACTAGTTTGAATCCCAGAGTGTGCTGAGTGACTCCAGCCAGGTCTCCTAAGCAACCAAATTTGCTCCGGTTGCTTGGGAGGGTAGAGTCACATTGGGTAACCTCCTCATGGTCACTATAATGTGGTTCGTTCTCAGTGGGGCATGTGGTAAGTTGAGCGTGGATGCCATGATGGATGGTGTGAAGCCTCCACATGTGCTATGTCTCCGTGGCAATGCGCTCAACAAGCCACATGATAAGATGCACAGGTTGGTGGTCTCAGATGCTGAGGCAGCTGGGATTCATCCTCCACCACCCAGATTGAGGCAAATCACTACACGACCATGAGGACTTAAAAGCGCATTGGGAATTGGGCATTCCAAATTGGGTGAAAAAAAACCCCCAAAAAACAGGGGGTGTTGTTAGGTGTAGCACAAAGCGTAGATTGCTTTATTTTACACCGGCTTCAAACATGCCTCATCCAGTCAAATTTCAGAGTTGAACTTTTGCATTTTATGAAAAAAGACTCCACAAACTGGTGCATCACAATTGTGTTGATGAGTTCTTCTAAGTTGTGTTGATCAGTTTTTTTGGCTTTGAGGATCATTGCACAACATAACTGCTACTTAAAAGAATAGTTCACCCAAAAATTTAAACTCTCGCAACATTTACTCACCCTCATGCCATCCCAGATGTGTATGACTTTCTTTGATCTGCAGAACACAAACGAAGATTTTTAGAAGAATATCTCAGCTCTGTTGGTCCTTACATAACTGGTCCTGCTCGACCCGCTTTGAGCGGGATTTGAACCGGTGTCTCCGGCATGGGAGTGCTAATGAGGAAGCTAAAGGCTACAGCCTCTAGAGTCAGTCGCTAGTGTGCCTCTTGAGGCTAGGGGAGTGAGGTTTACACACACTGCACAGCTATCACTTACCAGCTGGCTCCTGTTACACTCACCCCTAAACCTCACTCCCATCCGGGACACGCACCACTGTAACCGGTCCTGCTCCACCCACTTTGAGTGGGATTTGAACCAACATCTCCAGCATGGGAGGCAGGCTCGCTAACGAGGAGGCCAAAGGCTGCAGCCTCTAGCGCCAGTCGCTAGTGCGCCTCTTGAGGCCAGGGGAGTGAGGTTTACACACACTGCACAGATATTACTCACCAGATGGCTCCTGTTACACCAGGCTGTGGTGACCAGACCTTTGATGCTCCAAAAATTACATAAAGGCCACATTCTTGTGAAAATGGAGATTTATAGAAAAAAATAAAATAAAAAAGGACCCAAATATTGATCTGTTTTTCACCCACACTTATCATCTTGCTTCAGAAAACATGGATTTAACCACTGAAGTCTTATGGATTACTTTTATGTGGCCTTTATGTGATTTTTGGAGGATCAAAGGTCTGGTCACCATTCACTTGCATTGTAAGGACTAACAGAGCTTAGATATTCTTCTTAAAATCTTTGTTTGTGTTCTGCAGAAGAAAGAAAGTCATGCAAATCTGCGATGGCTTGAGGTTGAGTAAATGATGAGAGAATTTTGGCTGCACTATCCCTTTAACATCTGAGCTAAAGTCCATTATTCTACACATTTAATGAGCGAGATGGCACTGTTCATTATACTGCTTGTTGAGGAAACTTCATGGTGAGCTTGACAGCATCCCTGAGATTCAGATGCTTGGCCTTTCACAACACTGCAACTTTCTTCCTTTGTTTAACTGTCCTCCTCCCTGCAGATTACATCTGCCATTTGTTTATCAAAACCAGCCGAAAGGTCATAGCCATGCCATTATATTGTGACTCAGTCGAGTTGTCTTAATGAATTGATGACTTTGGCTATGTGCGTTTTCCCAACACTTGCAATTTACTCAAGCTGCAGGCATTCTTGCAGAACTGTGATAGTGTAGGATAATTCTCTTTCTGGCTTTGACTTCAGGTGAGATTTCACCTGGTCATGATTGGGGTCAGAGGATTACATTTCTTTATTTGCGTGCCTGGGATTTGTGTTCTTTATTTGAAATATATTTATTTGTACCCAGAGTTACTTTACTGTGGATGTAAAATAAGACTGTTTCGCAGCCAAAGGATATGAGAAATGATTATTTCTCTTCTCCGCTTTCATAACGAGTCCTAGGCTGTGATGCAGAGATACACAGCGATAAGGTGGTTTGGGTGATGTGTTTCATGCAGTCCCTGCTAGAAAATCCAGCAAAGGATAGTAGCTATGTTTTTGAACATACTAGCTGGTGGTTTCTACTGTAGCTAGACTAAGCTCGTAATTAGCTGGTCATTAGCTGGTTGACCAACTACTATGCTCCAAAAACTATCTTGACCACCTTAAACTGGTATGACCAGCTGGTAGCTGGTTAGTTGCTGGTCCAAGATGGTCTGCCAGCTTACACCAGCTAATGACCAGCCTGGACCAGTTAATGACCAGCTTGCTCGAGTTGATGACCAGCATGGACCAGTTTATGATCAGCTTAGACCAATTAATGACCAACTTGCCTTGGACTAGGTAATGACCAGCTTGGACCAGTTAATAACCAGTGTGGACCATTTTGGGCCAGTTTAGACCTTCTAATGACTTTCTGGGACCAGTTAATGACCAGATAATGACTAGCTTGAATCAGCTAATGACCAGTTTAGACAAGTTAATGATCAGTTTGTATCAGTTTACCAGCTTGGACCAGTTAATGACCAGCTAGGACCAGCTTAGACCAGCTAATGACCAGTTCGGAAAGCTAATTATCATCTCGGACTACCTAATGCTCAACTTGGACCAGCTAATGTCCAGCTTGGACCAGTTTGAAACCAGCCACTGTTTTCCAGAACATTTTAAATTCTCTCATCATTTACTCACCTTCGTGCCATTCCACATGTGTATGACTTTCTTTCTTCTGTTGAACACAAACAAAGATTTTTAGAAGAATATTTCAGCATGTATGTCCGTACAATGCAAAGGAATGGGTAATAACATTTTGAAGCTCCAAAATGCAGAGTTAACATAAAAGTAATCCATAAGACTCAGATGGGTGAGTGAGAAACAGATCAATATTTAAGTCCTTTTAACTATAAATTCTCCTCCCTGCCCAGTAGGTGGCCATATGCACAAAGAAAGTGAGTAGCCAAAAACAAAAGGTGGGGGGGGGGATATAATTAGGAGGTCATGATTGAGAAGGGCCAATGGGGGAATTTGGCCAGGACATCAGAGTTACACCCCAACTCTTTACAAGAAGTGCCCTGGGATTTTTAATGACCACAGAGAGTCAGGACCTTGATTTAACCTCTCATCCGAAGGATGGTTCCTTTTACAGAATAGTGTCCCCATCACTATACTGGGGCATTAGGACCCATATGGACTGCAGGGTGAGCACCCCTTGCTGGCATCCATAACACCTCTTCCAGCAGCAACCTCAGTTTTCCCCAGTAGGTTCCCATCCAGATACTGACCAGGCTCAACCCTGCTTAGCTTCAATGAGCAACCAGTCTAGAGTGACAGGGTGATATGGCTGCTGGCCTAGAATGTAGTATAGCTGTACAGAGCAAAGCAGTGAAGCAGAGGAGTTGCAGAAACATAACCCATATGTAATATGAACATTCCCAGTGTTTCAGACTCTAGTCTTATCTCCACAGCACCGGCGCTCTTCCCACTCCACCTCCAAACACACTTAGGGGATCGAGAGCAGGCAGCTGAGAGCAATCTAAATATATTTTTTGACATAATATTGCTTGGCAGCTTTGTAGGCCCCCGGATGAAAGGATTGTGGCATCTGGCACATGGGGATCTTTGTGAGAGTTAGCCCACATATCAGGCAGAAGTGTCGCTTGCAGATGCAAGAGGAGTGGTCCCACGATTCCCACACCAGACTTGCTCTAATTTGTCTGCGGATGGTTTTTTATCCATAGCCACAGGCATACTGTGTGTGCATGCAGGCAGAAGATGAACTAGAGAACAGATAGAGAGAGATAAAGAGCAAAGGATGAAGAAAGCATGAATCTCTCTGCTTCTTCTCCTCAGCATGTGTCTGCCATGAATGTATTCTGTAGCTATACCCAAGCAAATGCACACCCACTCTTTTTTTCATTCTCTTACTAACAGAACTTAGACACTTTTTCATTAAACACAAGTAGACCCATGCACATAAGAGAGACCTAATTTTGTAATGATATAATTATTTTTCACGTACTTTTTAATTTTTCCTTTAGGCGGACGAGCAGGCCATGCTAGAAGATACTCAGGTTGCTCTCATAGACCTGGAGAAGGTCACCTTCTGTTTTAGGCAATTTGAAGGAGAGCCTTTTGTTGCTAGTGAGTACTCTTTATAGGAAACCACATTCTGCTCAAGCAGGAAAGAATCACATTAAGCACAAAACCAAAGCTTATTTTATTAGTATATTCTACAACTAAAAATATATCCAGTGGGGTCCAAACGTCTGAGACCACATTGAAAATCTGGTATTTTTTTGTTCATTTAAACCTGAAAATAGAAAGTTTTAGGATTTCCAGAAATTGAAAACAATGAAATGTTATGGTGCAAAAATGAAGAAGAAATATTTAAGATTCTGCAATATTTCCACTAGAAAGTCTCAGAATGAAGAGAATAAACATGATAAGGGAATAGAATATAGCCCTGTCCTACGGTTAAGTGTTCAGATTCTCGCTTGAACTGTCAGATCCTGCCGGAAGACGATGACGGTGGGAGAGAGGAACTTACCCCTACAGCAGGACAGGACCAAAACTGGTGGTGAAGGAGTGCATAACAAATGATGAACAACACCTGAAGAGCTTATCAAGCAGATGCCTGG
This sequence comes from Myxocyprinus asiaticus, assembly GCF_019703515.2. Taxonomy (NCBI): domain Eukaryota; kingdom Metazoa; phylum Chordata; class Actinopteri; order Cypriniformes; family Catostomidae; genus Myxocyprinus; species Myxocyprinus asiaticus. The sequence goes on from NC_059387.1 coordinate 20,149,374, forward strand.
ATTATGATTGGATGAGACACCTGAAGTGAATGAATGGTGTAATGCTAATGCGAGTCTCCCTGACAGAACTACCGCTATGCTTCCACTTCTTAGTCACTAATGAAATGTGCAAATTTGTGACATTGACCATGTTAACTGCTTTGAACAAAAGGTCAGATATCCTTGCTTCCATTGAATCACATAAGATGCTCTTTGGAACATTCTCAAATCATGCTGGAATAACATGGATAATCAGGTTTTCCACAACTTGTGGAGTCCATGACAGTTCAAGAGCATGCTGTCATTAAAAAAGGTGGACACACTGAATACAAGTTATAAAATAAAAGATTTATGAGATTCATGTGCGTTTTCAATGAATCTTTTCACTCAAATTGTTATGCTTATAATATAATTTGTCATGAAAATTTTTACATCAAATTAGAAAAATACTGTTCACTAGTGGTCTCACATTTTTGGACCTCAATGTACCCACATATATAAATATTCATGCGAACATAAATAATAGCTTATTGGTATTTTTAAGGATTATATTATTATTGTTAATATTAGTAATAACAGTAATATTTGTTCCCTATCTGTCACTCACTTGACATTGTGTCGATGTAGTGACACTAGGGTCACTCTTGGGAGCCCCAAACACCTCTGCTTTTTTGAAAAAATTCCAATGAGAATTGGCGAGTGGAATTTGCATGCCACTCCCCTGGACATACGGGTATAAAAGGAGCTGGTATGCAACCACTCATTCAGATTTTCTCTTTGGAGCCGAGCGGTTCTATTCATTGAAGCTGAATTCATCCGTGAAGTTCATTCACCTCATCTGCTGGATTCTACATTGCATTTCAGCGGCTTCTCCCCCTCTGCACCCATGGAGTGCAGAGAACGCCCCTGGGCGCTTCGGCAGAAACAACTAAAAGAGTATATTCTAAAAAGAGTATATTTTCTTTCTAAAAGAGCGGCACACACTGAACATCTTTTTAAAGATGCCTTTCCGTTTGTGTGTTATTCCTGGTTGTGGTCGTAATCTCTTCGCTTCTGATGGCCACGATCACTGTCTTACGTGTCTGGGCGCTGCCCACGCGGAGACATCGTTTGTGGATGGGTCTTTTCCTCATTGCGAGAACATGACCATGGCAACGTTGCGGTCGCAGCTTGCATTCGTAAGAAAGCAAGCCACCCCAGCGGCTCCCCACCTCGGTCCTTCTACCTATGGATTTGAGGCCGTACCGGTTAGCATTTGGGGACCTCAATGGGACCACCTCTGCTGGGTATCCCCCCACGGACCTCCCATTCCCCAGCACGCTCACTTGCCCCGGTCGGGCGCTCAGATGAGATCGCTGGCTCGTCTCAGGGCGAGTTCGACCTCTCGTTCGGAGCCCGGGAAGAAGACGAGTTATTGAGTGCAGCATCGGAGAGCGGGCTCATCCAGTAATGGTCGCCCAGTCTCAGGCCGATGTGGAAATGACAAACATGCTTTCCCGGGTGGCCACGAGCGTCAGGCTAGAGTGGAACCCTCCACTGTCCCCTGAACCCTCGCAGCTCGACAATTGGTTCCTGGGTTCGGGGCGCTGCCCACAGCCACACCCCGCCCCCATTCCTTTCTTCCCGGAAGTGCATGAGGAGCTGAAAAGATCGTGGGAAGCACCTTTTACTGCCCGGTCCCGTTCTTTCAGCCCCCACGCTCTCACTACCCTCGATGGCGGAGCGGCCAAGGGGTATTCGGTAATCCCCCAGGTGGATAAGGCACTCGCAATGCACTTGTGCCCGCAGAGCTCTGCCACCAGGCTGGGGGCCCGAAACTCCCGTCCAAGGCCTGTAGGTTTACGTTGTCCCTAACGGCTAAGGCCTATGGTGCCACTGGACAAGCAGCCTCTGCCCTGCACGCCACCGTTCTCCTGCAAGTACACCAAGCCAAGGCACTAAAAGAACTGCACGAGGGTAGTTCTGACCTGGGATTGATGCAGGAACTGCACTCAGTGACTGACCTTGCTCTCCGGGCGACGAAGGTCACGGCGCGGTCTCTCGGGCAGGCGATGTCCACCCTGGTGGTCCAGGAGCGCCACCTTTGGCTCAACTTGGTTGAGATGCGAGAGGAGGACAAGGCACGGCTCTTTGATGCCCCCATCTCCCAGGTTGGCCTATTGGGTGACACCATCGAGGACTTTGCCCAGCAGTTCTCGGCGGTGAAGCAGCAGACAGAGGCCATACAGCACATCCTGCCCCGGCACAGCTCAAGACCCCGCACCCCATCTGCTCATCGCCAAGGGCATCCTCCTGCAACTACAACACCGGCTCCACCGCAGCCTGCCTGCGTGGCCCGGCCCCGGTGTGGAGCTCAGCGCAGGAAGCAGACGCCACCCATCTCACGGCTGGCACCAAGAACACGAGGAAGGCTTAAAAGCACCCCTGAGACGGGCGACCCAGGGGCAAGGAGACCTGCTTCTCTGGAGCTGGTGAGCATACCACTCCATCCCCCGGTGGAGTGTCGGGAGGAGAATCTTTTGTTTCATTTTCATTTAATTTTGCCGTGTGTCCAAGAGGCTGTGGTACCCAAAAATTCAACAAAAGAGCGGTTTTCTTGTTCCCTGGGTCATATGTCTGGTGCACACGGCCGTCGTCACGACCACTGTCCACCATTCCACAGTTCCCGAAGGCGACCCCATGTGATATCCTCCGCAAAATTGTTTCCCTGACGGCAAACTGCGTCTTCCTTGGGCAGAGGCCTCTATGCCCCCGGTTGCCATGCTCTGTAGAAACTCCTCCCCCTTTGGGTAGGACCTATCATGGGACCTCTCCACATGACATACTTCCGACAAGACTCGGTAAGACCATGTGGCGTATTCCACTCAGAATACCCCCTCCCTCTTTTGGGCGGGGTGTGGTCTCCGCGGTGTCTTCCCCTTGGGAGGGACACCCCCCGACGCAGACACTTAAGGCTCCCAGTCAGTTAACAAATTCCACTCTTTTTGGGGAGAAAAGAGAGGGAAAAGAAGCCTCGGCTGGCCTGTCCCTATAGTTGGGCAGCTGACTTGTTCCTAATGGACCATTCGATGCTCATAAGAACGTTGGGGGAGGTTACGTGACGGCCTGGTGCGCTGGCTACGAGGCACACAGCAGTCTGCCCATCACACACCGCCAGTTCACGTAACACAGTTCAGCTAGTTGTGGCATTTTGTATAGGGACCCCTAGTGTCACTACATCGACACAACATCGAGTGAGTGTCAGATAGGGAACGTCCTGGTTACTTTCGTAACCTCCATTCCCTGATGGAGGGAATGAGACGTTTTGTCCCTCTTGCCACAACGCTGAACTACCGGCTGAAATGGCCAGTACCTGGTCTCGGCTCCTCAGCACAAAAACTGAATGAGTGGTTGCATACCAGCTCCTTTTATACCCATATGTCAAGGGGAGTGGCATGTAAATTCCACTCGCCAATTCTCATTGTGCTTTTTCCAAAAAAGCAGAGGTATTTGGGGCTCCCAAGAGTGACCCCTAGTGTCACTACATCGACACAACGTCTCGTTTCCTCCATCAGGGAACAGAGGTTACACAAGTAACCAGGACGTTTTCTTAACTTAAGTATTCCAAAAGTCACTGTCTTGGCATAAAATCTTTTATTCATAGAGCTCTCTCTGACTCCAAAATGCTAATGTTTTCTCTCTCTCTCTCTCTCTCCAGATATGCCCATCTCATACCAAGTGGAGGGCACTCGGCTGGCTTTGAAAGTCTGTTTTTACCTGGAGGCATTTTACTTCCAGCAGTTACCCCAGAGACTAAGACATGGTGGCAGCTTCAAAATCTACCCCGTCCTGTTCACCCAGGGTATGCTGTTTGTTTAGACTTGGTTAGCTTGATGCATGCATGCATGCATGCAAAAAAAAAAAAAAAAAACCAACTCTGAATTTTGCTCTTTCAAAGTGAAGCCATGTTAATGCCTCAACTTGTTATTTTTGATTGAATAATAATTTTACTATTTAAAAGACGAATCCAAAAGATTCACATGATGTTACTTTCATAGCCTTGGAGAGCATGGAGGGATATTACTACAGAGAAAATGTGTCAGTGGAAGAGTATCAGGCCCAAATCAATGCTGGATCTCTGGAAAAGGTCAAGCAGTACTACAAGAGACTCCGGTAAGCGTGCTTAACCTGTCAGTCAAACTTTTGCTGAACTCCAGACAACTGTAAAAACTGCATTGCTTTCTCTCTTTTCCTTTAATTTTAATTGTGAAGCTGTTTTTCACCTTGTGTAGTGACGACTGTTTAAAAAAAAATCAGTTTGATACTGAATGGCTATGGAATGTTGTGATTGCAAGATTTTTTTATATACAACAGTTAGATCTGGTCTTCTAATCTGATTCAACAAGCAGCATTCCTAGAGTGCTGAAATTTGAATAGCTGCACTGGGACGCTGCATCATTTCGCTGGGATCATTCCGCTTGTTTGTGTCTGTGGCGTTCCAGGCAGTCTGTGTATCAGCAATGCAGCTCAGCGACACACGAGAGTTGATCTGGAACTTTTTCTGTTAGCGGAGCAAAAAATAGACAAAATAACTGGCAATTTGGGTATAAAATATACAGTATATTACTCCAATAATAACTTCTTGTTTATACGACTTTTTTATAAAAGCAATATCACATTCACAGTAATAAATATTAGCACAGCTGTGATTCTAAATAAAATATAGTACGAAAGTACCTTAATATCTTATGGCACATCAGACAGAGTGTCCATGATTGCTGAAGAAAATGTCTGCATACAAATATTAATTATATTTAAAACAAAAACAACAACAACAACAACAACAACAAATAAAAAACTCAAAGCTTTGATGTCTGTCTCTCTGCTCATAATTGTTATTATATCAATCTGTTTGTAAAATGGCTTTTGATAATTATATAGATGAATCTCCCCCAGGCCTCATGATGGGTTCACTTTAAATCGCCTGTCAAAACTGGTTGACTTTGCCACAACTAATGCCTCATACTGTATATCTTCCATTACATTCCAATCAAAATAGCTCAAGATATCTGTATCCAGCACATGTAGAGCAGATTTTAACACAGCCATGCTGTTTTGCTTCTTTAGTCATATTTTAAAGTCTTCCACAGGCCTTCTCGGGAATTAAAGTGGCTGTTGAAAGATGCAAGTTGTTTCCAAACCCTAAACATCAGCAATAGTATTCATAATATGAGAGAATTTGATATGTTTATGGAAAGTAATCATCATACAGGACTCTAATAACATGCTCTCTGAGGAGCTGATGGATAAAGGTTGTTTGCTCAAAGCACACAAAGTAAGCATCTGGAGCAGATCTTGCTTGTAATTGGTTACAGTGTGCTGAGGTCAGCAAATATTCATTGTGTTATTGTTGCAACGCGTGTCATAGAGGTATAGGCTATATTACAGTTTTTCAATGTATGCAAGCCTGCCAATTGTACCAGAGATCAATAATTACAGATCTGGCTTGTGAGTAGGCCAGTGGAAAACTTGTAATACTAGGAAGTGAAATAGGACGAGTTACTCCATATGCAAAAAGTATTGTCTAATTATGTGCTACAATAACAAGAACTGTTTTGGTTTTGCCTGCCAACATTTGGACCATTATCATTATCTACACTGTGATCTCTGGCATATTGACATTTCGGAAAAAGTCTTTCAATATTTCAGTAATAACGCAATACTCCTGAACCTTTTCCTGGCCCTTTTTAACTGAGCGTTGATATTGACATTTTAAGACCGGATATATTTTTATTGACTTTATGTGAAGTGAGAACAGTTAACAAGGAAAAGGCAAATCTGCACAGTTTTCAAAATGTCATTGATCCGACATGGATAATACCATGAGACATCTCTCTGTGCTAGATGCTTCTCTTTATATCTCAAAAAGATAACCACGTTCTCATGTTCTTTGACGGTTTTCTGCCTTTCTGTTTTTATTAGTTGGACAGAACTCACTGAAACAGCCTTTTGGTCTTGTGTGACTCATAATGAGCCAAAAACTGGTCAGGTTTATGATCTTCAGAGCTTGAGTGTAATACACAGGAGTATTTGACTACACAGACAAGTATTAAAATGTTTTTAAAGCATGTCAAATAAAGAGGGACATCTGGGAACACATGATGATGTAAAAGATCAAAAACTGTAGTTTCCCAAGCTACTCCTGATTTAAAGTATTTAAACTACATTTTATGCTACCTATTTAAAATTGTAGTTAGTTACAGGACAAGCTGCAAACAAAAAGTAGCCGAAAGTTTTGAAGGGGTTAATCTACACCGTCAGAATGAACCAGTTCATTAATGAATCAGTGAATTGTGAATCAATAAAATTTGACAAAACACATCAGTATACTGTAGTCTCATTATGCTACACAGTTACTATAAAAGTTACACTATTCTGAAAACTATTGAGTTAAACCCAAAGTACACTTCAGTCAGACGCGAATGCAAGGCATATGAGTACAGTACGCATGATGCTTATTTCATCATCAGCAGAGTGTTTGAGCACATTTAAGACACATGCACCTGATTTATTAGCACAAATAGAGCACAGCAGTCTGGTTCCTGATGTAAAAATCCCATTCATTTTTTCATGGACAAATTGATTTTTACCAATATTTTACAAATCTTTAAAGACAGACCTACAGTGAGCTGCGAGGTGGTTCATTAATGGTATATGCTTCTTTTGAAGCCATCTGTCCACATTATTTGTTACGTAATTGTTTAAAAATTGTGTTTAATTGTGGAGTTCCTGGTGAACAAATACACTACCGGAACCCAGACGGCTGAAAAAGTGGGCAGTCACTGTTGCGCTCCGTTAGTGGGTCCACAAGGTGGCAACAATATCATTTGAGCCTTAGCTGTCTCGAAAGATGCTCTAGTCTAGAAGATGTAATCGCCACCAAACAACAGAAGACGGAGGGAAAACAACAACAGTGAATGTGCATGTCAAGAACTCATGTGTGAGAAGGTCAGAAGATACCTGCATTAGTATAACTCGAGTCTGAAGAAATATAAAGACATCTTTATGGGTCTAAACTCCTGAAGAGAAATAGTGCAGTATCTCATAGCAGCCGTAGCGCATATGCACCAGCCGCCTGTGTATGCGCGCAGTCATTTGAAGTATACTTTGAAAGGCTAGCGTTTGACTGTATGCAGAAGCTATGTGTTCATGTCAAAACCGAAGTATAATTTGGGCTTTACTCTCATGCTACAAAAAATTGTAAGAAGATTTTAGCAGCATTGCTACTTTTAGTTTGTTACTACTCAACACTGGTTTTGCATTGCAGCTCTGACCGACAACATTTTTCATTTTATTCATGTGAGATTATAGAGGCTGTCATCTTGCGGTAATGTATGAATATGTAGTTCCTTTAGTAAATGCTGTGTATAGGATTATGTGTGGCTTTTATGAAGGTGTTGAGAAGCCTTGCAGGTAAGGTGATTCAGCCCTGTCATGTTAGAAGACAGAGGCTGTATGAGAAAAAGTTGTGCAGATGAGCTTTATGTACTAATGAATTGACAGAGCCTCCTGGTTTAATGTGGAACAGACGTAAGCTGGGGTTGAAGTGTTTTTGAATTGTGTGGTAGGGTGAGTGAAGACAGACAAAGTGGTTGTGGCATCAAGCTTCATAGAAGGGTTTTATTTATAATAGAACATATTAAAATAGGAATTGTTAACCACTAAGCTACATCACTCTAGAGATGGTACTGACATAGACCAGACCCTTATTTCCTTTCCAGTTTCTTTACTCTGTTGGCTTAGTTTTTAGCCTTGCTGTCACATCTCAAGTTGTGGTTAAGGCTGGAATTTGAGCAAATATCACCCAGAGAGTGTGGCAGAATATGTGTATATATTTAAATTTAAGCATTTATGGATTTAGCAGACGCTTATATCCAAAGGGACAACAGTGCATTTAAGCTATACTTCTTACGAGGTGATGCATCCCCTGGGAATTGAACACTTGACCTTGGCTAGTACCATGCTCTATAAGCTTAGCTATAGGAACTTCATGCTAGTTTTGCCTAAAATCTTAAATGCAACAAGCTCGTTCAGTCCAATCTACAGGATATATTCATCCTTTATTCAATTATATAGCATTATCTTGATAAAATAAGGCATACATGCAAGAAACCCAGAGATCTTCAACTCTATGCAGACTAAACGTATAGTATATTACTGTACAAATGTGATGTACATTTCTTCTGACATGAATGTTCCTACTGATCAGACTAAAGCCAGGAGATTGACTCAGTGGTCTTACCACAAAACCCCAATATCTGTCTTTACAAAAAGACAATCTTAAGCACATGCCACAATACAGTAGATGAAGGCCTTAAATTCAACAACACTGGAGAAGAGTGTTTTGACCTTTTGTACACATGGAAATGTATGTACATGTGTGTGTTTTTCGTGTGTGTGTAGGATGCAAAAGTGTGATTTGAGATGCCCCAGTGATCTTGTATCTCCACATTTTATTAAGTGAATGTACCATGCCTTGATGAAATCACTGAAATCATCCTGAAACATAAAGCGATCTTCAAATAACAAATACATCTCAGGTCCCATGCGGATGGGAGCTCTGCGTTTATGGGGCTTAACCTTTTCATCTCAAATCATGTAAGTATATCAAGTCTCTGACAACCATGCTTAGTTGTAGATTTAACCCTGGATGCAGATAGGCCCTTCATCAAATATGTAGATTTGTCATATACTGTACTATCCATGACTGATAATTGTTAAGCTTGATCTATCTACATTGCAACAGAACAAAATCATTATTATAGTAACAGTCCACCTGGAACAATCTGGGGTTAAGAACCTTGCTTAAAGGATTAGTTCACCAAAAAATAAAAATTCTCTCATCATTTACTCACCCTCATGTCATCCCAGATGTGTATAGCTTTCTTTCCACTGCAGAACTCAAATTAAGATTTTTAGAAGAATATCTCACCTCTGTAGGTCCACACAATGCATGTGAATGTTGATCAGTACTTTAAAGCTCCAAAAAGCACAGACAATCATTGTAAAAGTAATCCATAGTACTCCAGTGGTTAAATGAATGTCTTCTAAAGCGATACAATAGCTTTGGGTGAGAAAATGATCAATATTTACAGTAAGTCCTTTTCACTATAATTGTTTATTTCCGGTTGCTGATGCGTGTCCATGAGGGGAATCAGTTCACGCGGCCTCTTGCATGACGTAAGCGCGTTGGCATGTTCAGGCAAAAACTGACGCAATATAACCAGAAGTGCAACTCGATTTGTTTACAACAGAATGCTGTTCACAAGCTTCATTCATTTTGCTTTCATTTGAACATACCAGCACACTTATGTCATGCGAGAGGCAGCGTGAACTGGATTCCCTCGTGGACACCTCATGGAGAGCGACCTGAAGTAAACAATTATGGATTCCTTTTACTATGATTTTAATTTTAAAGTGCTTTAAATATTCTTCTAAAAATTTTCATCTGTGTTCTTCTGAAGAAAGAAAGTCATACACATCTGGGATGGAATGAGGGTGAGTAAATGATGAGAGACTTTTCATTTTTGTGTTAACTATCCTTTTAAGGCCAGAATGGTGACAGGGACAACCCATTGCAGGGTTTTGAATCTGCAAGAGTAAAAAGGATATTAAGAGCGGAGGACAGATATGGAAATAATGAGAATTGAAATAGTAAGAGAGTATGAAAGAAAAAATGTTAGAGTAATAAGAGAGAGAAAAGAAATCCTTCATAACAATGCACCACAAGAGTAAAAAACTAATTTTAATCTAGTTTAAAACACATAAGCTCAAAAAACTTCTGATTTAGTAGTTCAGGACAGCTTTTATGCTTTGCCTATATTTGTGGCATATCCAGCACTACATTAGCTCACATTACCAGCACACAGCTCTGGAATTCTTCAGAGAGAAGTTTTAGTGAGAATGCAGTGTGTTAATGTGGCCTTTGCCAAGTTTATGTCAGCTCGAGTTGTGTTGTTTCATGGAGACAACTAAGAGATGGCATTGTGACTTTACAGTACTTCTTTTCATGTGGAATGGGCAATCGTTAGATTACAGCACATTTAATCAAATCCATGACTCATCTGGATATGGATTTTAAGCTGTTTTCTAGGTCTAGTTTATGTCCAATAAGTCAGTGTAACAAAGTTCTTAGTTTTTGTGGCAAGGAGGAAGCGGGAGACGGGGAGATCCAACTCAAAGGGCTTTATTTCCCACATTTTTCACAGTCTATAAATCACACTTTTCAGTGGACACACTCAAATAAGGCATTTCAGCGCAACACAAATATCGCACTCTGGAACACTCTGCTCTGTGCAGCTCTCTCCCCTCACTAGCGTCTGGCACGCTCTTAAAAGCCCGTCTCCACTCTCACTGCAATAACAAACAGCTGTTAGAGGCAATCATTGCCAGGTGATGATCCTGCCCAGTACTCCCCCCCCCCATTTCTGGAGAGAAAGACGGTGACAGCCATCTGTGCCCCTGGTCTGTGGACCACCTCAAAGTTAAAAGGCTGAAGAGCCAAATACCAATGGGTGATCCGTGCGTTGGTATCCTTCATGCGATGGAGCCACTGGAGCGGGGCGTGGTCCGAACAGAGGGTGAAAGCCCGTCCCAGGAAATAATACCGAAAGGTGAGGACCACCCACTTGATGGCCAGACACTCCTTATCAACGGTGCTGTACCTCGCCTCTATCGCCGAAAGCTTACGGCTGATGTACAGCACCAGGCGCTACTCCCCCTTGACCACCTGGGGCAACATGGCTCCTATCCCCCTGTCCAACACGTCGGTCTGTACAACAAAAGGGAGAGAAAAATCAGGAGCATGTACAACTGCCCACCACAAAGCGCAGCCTTCACCTGCATAAAAGCTTGTTGGCACAGCTCCGACCACTGGACCGGGTGTGGGGCTCGCTTTTTAGTGAGATCAGTCAGCGGGCTGGTGATGTCCGAATAATTAGGCACAAACCTCCTATAATAGCCAGCTCCAGGAACTGTCTCACCTCCTTTTTGGTCGTGGGTCTTGGGCAGGCCACAACCGCTGCGGTCTTATCAATTTGGGGGTGCAGCTGCCCATGACCCAAGTGGAACCCCGGATACCGTACCTCCACTCGCACTTCTTAGGGTTTGCCGTGAGTCCCACCCATCGCAGTGACCTCAGAACTGCCCTCAGATGCTGCATATGCCGCTGCCAATCATTACTGTATATAATGATGTCATCCAGATAGGCAGCGGCGTACGCAGAGTGTGGTATGAGGACTCGGTCCATAAGGCACTTAAACGTAGCTGGGGCCCCAAACAAACTGAATGGAAGGGTCACGAATTGGTGCAAGCCAAACGGTGTGGAGAAGGCCATTTTCTCATGGAACATTGGTGTAAAGGGGATCTGTCAATAACCCTATGTTAAATCCAGTGTCGAATAAAAGCAAGCCGCGCCCAACCGGTCGAGCAGTTCGTTAATACGAGGCATTGGATACACGTCAAATTTAGAGACCGCATTGACTTTTCTATAATCCACACAGAACCGGACCGAGCCGTCGCTCTTCAGAACCAGCACCAGACTGGCACCTGCACCACTGACTGGCTGGCCCAGTCACTGTGGGATTCTTCTATTACCCCCATATCGAGCATGGCCTTTAATTCTTCGCGAAACACTTTTTTTTTGTGCTCGGGTAATCGGTAGGAATGACTGTGTACCACTACCCCTGGGGTTGTTTCAATATGGTGTTTTATGAGGTTCATAAGTCCGGGAAGGGGTGAGAACACGTCCGAAAATTCTCTTTGCGATGTCTGTGATTTGCGACGGTGGTCTCCGCAAGTGACCGGGGTTCCGCAATTGACTTTTAAGTTCACCTCCGTCACGAGTTCCTCCCTCTCCTGTACCACCATTGCCAAAGCCATGGGGACAACCTCCCTTCATGGTTTTAAGAGGTTGAGGTGGTAAATTTGCCATGCTCCGGCCCTATCCATTTAACCTCATAATCGACTTCCTCATCTTGCCGTGTTACCTCAAAGGGCCTTTGCCACTTTGCAAGTAATTTAGAGCTTGATGTGGGTTGTAATACAAGGACTTTATCTCCCTGTGTAAGTTCCCACAGCTGAGCTCCCCTGTTATACAGCCGTGTCTGATGTTCTTCAGCCTGTAGCAAATTCTCTTGTGATAGTTGCCCCAACATGTGGAGTTTTGCTCTCAGGTCAAGAACATATTGAATTTCGTTTTTGCTGTTTGAAGGTCCCTCCTCCCAACTTTCCCACACGACATCTAAGACACCACGAGGCTTACGCCAATACAATAATTCAAATGGGGAGAACCCTATGGAGGCTTGCGGGGCCTCTCGAACTGCAAATAACAGGGGTTCAAGCCACTTATCCCAATTCCGAGCATCTTCATGCATGAACTTATGAATCATGTTTTTCAGGGTTTTATTAACCATTCGACCAAGCTGTCCGTTTGCGGGTGGTAGACGCTTGTCCGAATCGATTTAATGCCTTGTAATTTTTACAGCTCGCGTAGTGTACATGACATAAAATTAATGCCTTGATCAGTGAGGATTTCTTTTGGAATCCCCACTCAGGAGATTATTCTGAAGAGTGCCTCCGCAACACTACGTGCTGAGATGTTGCACAAAGTCACTGCTTCTGGATATCATGTTGCGTAGTCCACCAGAATCAATATAAAGCTATGTCCGTGTGCCATCCGCTCTAATGGCCCGACGAGGTCCATACCCATTCTTTCGAAGGGGACCTCGATCAAAGGAAGTGGGCGCAAAGGCGCTTTTGGGGTGGCCAGTGGATTCACCAGCTGACATTCACGGCATGCTGCACATGATCTGCGAATATCCCCGTGAATGCCTGGCCAATAAAAATGGGCCATTAGACGGTTCAGTGTCTTTTCCTGCCCTAAGTGACCCACCATCGGATTATAATGAGCCATCTGGAATAACATTTACGACGGCTCTTCAGTATCAATAACTGGGTTGTAAATTCCTTTGTCTGAGCATCCTGCTTCACTCGATACAACCAGTCATTTATAATAGAAAAGTATGGATAGGCAAGTGCAATGTCTGGCTGAAGTCGGTGACCGTCAATCACCCGGTCTCACTTGGATGAAGGCGTGCCTAAGAGTCTCATCTCGCATCTGCTCCAGAGGGAAATCCCCGGCGGGGAATCCTCTAAGGGCTGGGGAAGCTGAGACTTCCCCCTCCCTTATGTCATCCTGACACAGAGCTGATGTGGATGGCCCCGGCTCCACCTCCCTAGCCAGCGCATCACAAACCCCACATTGAGACGCTCTGTTCCAGGACCTATCTGCACAAATGTCCCTTAATAAAGTGGAAAACACTGACCAATTCATGCCCAAAATTAGCAGCCTCGACACTATGCTTTTGTCCCCGAAATTGAATTGTCACAGTCACTACAGGATAATCATGGATATCCCCATGTACACACCTTACATTCACCTTGTGACTAGCACCCAAAGCCTCGTCTTGAACCAGGCATTGATGGATGGAGGTTTGGCTGCAACCTGAATCCACCAAGGCCTGGTATGTCCCAGATCGATCAGGGGCGGCCTGCAGCATGTCAGGAACCCCAACCAATGTGTTGTTGGGCCTCATGTATTCAGATAGAAGACAAAGGCAGGCCTAACACAGTCGTAAAAACATAACTTAAACCCCCACCTTCTAAGTCGTAAATCTTACTGATAAAAATCGCGCCAAAATCAAACAAAGGGAGTCCAAAACAGACTACAGATCCATGAAGCCTTGCCCTCTAAAGGATCGAGCTCTCAACTCCTATTGGATGAGGCACACAACAGAACGTCCCTCAAACATGACATCATCAGGACTTCAAATAATTCTGAAATGCTTCCAAAGTGGCTTCCGGCGACTTCGTTCACCGAATACGGACGTAGCTTTTTTGCTGCTCTCCGGTGTAACCTCGTGGCATAAGGAAGTAATGTCCGACTTGAAACTGTAGCCATACAATCTCCATCTCGCTGGACGAGTTGAGATTACTCTGTGTTCAACCAAACACTCTAACGGATCCGAAGGAGACCGCCGAGCAATTCGCGTCTTCATCCGTTGGCCTACAGAAGTGAAGAGATTAAAGATTTCTCTTCCATCTTCAATCAAGTCGACATTTCTGAGTTCTCCGCCAGCCCGCCGAGAATCAACAGCCGTACCGCCCGCCGACAGCGCGAGGAAACGGCTCTCGTCATCACACGAGCCTCAAGAAACCGGGTCAGAGTTAAAGGACGGAGGAAAACACATTCTACCTGTGTCCTCATGCGATGCAAGTAAGAGGTTACGTCTGGGCAGAGATAGAATATTATAGTGTGTTATTCTTGTGTTTCAAGGTTTTTTGCTTGTACAGTTTACGGACCGCCATGTCCGCTCATTATTAATACTCAGGGTATTAATTATCACGAATTTGTTTTGCTGTATTGTAGTCCAACCAAATTGGACTGTTGTGCATTTTCGCCATCGCGGGTGAGACAGCAACTGAGTTCATCCATTAAAGAGTCAAATAACAAAGGACTTTTACGAGCCCCGCTCGTAAAACCGCGTCTCTGAGTGATGAACACGGCTGCTTCATCTCCAGCAATCGCGAAATCAGCTTTCGGGCTGTCACTTAATCATCTCTCTCTCTCTCTCTCTCTCTCACTAACCACACTGACACACACACACACACACTGTCACACACACACCTTATGTGTTTATAGGATTAGTTTTATTTCCATATCTAATCATATCACTGTTTAGTTTGTAGTTGTAAGTTGGAAGTTTATTGACTGCATTGTATTAATTATTAATTGATATTACTGCATAAATAAACTTTGTTTATATTACAAAGAGAAGTGTTTTGGTTTGTTTTGCATACGCCTGTGTCATGCTGACGGGATGTCAGTGCTCGGATTCAAACCTTCATTCATTGTTTTTTTATTCGAAAATCGATATTCTTCGGATGTCGATTTTCCTAAGAAAACAATCTGATATTGAGACTGTTTTAATATTCGGTTATTAGTCCCTGATTTCAGGGTGGTGCCCCGTCAATGTTAATCCTTATTAATATTCTATTGATTTTTGATAATTGATAATTATCTTTGATTGAATTAGAATGATCAATAAGCTAGTGTTAATTTTAATGTTTCATCGATGTTAACAATTGATAAGTGTTGATTTTAAAGGATTAAAAAAAAAAGCTAACATTGATTCTCATCAATGTTCTATTGATTTTAATAATTAATAATTATCTTTGATAAGAGGGGCAGGGGAAACAGGTGGGTAGTGCAATCTCCGGAGTCGAGGAGCCAGTATGGGAGGGGCTTCTCCCCGGAAACAGGGAGGAGGAACAGAATAGAAAGCAGGGGGAGGAGGGGAAACAAGGGAGCGAGAGAAAGAGAGAGAGAAGGATCTTGGGGCTCACCGGCTCCTGAATATGGCGCCATGTGGTCCTCTGCCAGCTGGATGGCTGTTTGGAGCAATGCCAGATGGTTGCACTGGACCCACTCCGCCGTCCTTCTCAGAAGTCGAGCGATGAACTGCTCCAGTACCACAAGATCGATGACAGCTCCATTGCATTGCTCAGCAAGAAAACACCTCCAGCAGGCGTCCCAGAGCTTTTGGGCAAAGGCGAACGGGTGGCTGTGATCCCCAATGATCATAGAGCGGAAACGTTGGTGCTGCTATTCGGGTGTCCTGCCGACCCGTTGCAGGATAGCTTTTCTCAAGTCGGCGTACACCAGGAGGTTCTCCGCTGGTAACTGCTGCACCATGAGTTGGGCTTCCCAGGACAGCAGTGAAATCAATCGGACCGCCCACTGGGTGCTCGGCCATCCGCATGCCCTTGCTGTCTACTCAAAAAGCTCCAAGAAGGCCTCTGGCCTCGTGGCCGGGGCGGTCACGAGCTCCAGAACATCTGATGGTCCTCCCCTTGGGCCAGGAGGAGCGCAATGAATCACTGTTCCTGCAGTGCTCAGCTCGAGAAGGGCCTGATGTTGCATCTGGTGGATGCTGGGGAGGGTCTTGACCATGTCCTCCAGAGGTGAGGGATCCATGGTGGCATTCTTCCTCCCTTAATTCTCGGGTTTTGGCACCAGTGTAACAAAGTTCTTAGTTTTTGTGGCAAGGAGGAAGTGGGAGATGGCGAGATCCAACTCAAAAGGTTCTTTATTTCCCACACTTTTCACAGTCTATAAATCACACTTTTCAGTGGACACACTCAAATAAGGCTTTTTAGCACAACACAAATATCGCACTCTGGAACACTCTGCTCCATGCAGCTCTCTCCCCTCACTGGCGTCTGTCTCGCTCTTAAAAGCCCGTCTCCACTCTCACTGCAATGACAAACAGCTGTTAGAGGCAATCATTGCCAGGTGATGACCCTTACCGTTCTCATCTCCTGATCTCACTCTCCATTCACAAACTGGCACTTAACACCCCCCATCACCACAGTCAGAAATAGACTTAAAACCTTGACGTGGCAACAGATCTGTTGTGGTGGCTGACTTAACTGATGATGAACAGAATAAAAGACTCTAGCCAGCCTCTTTCAAGTCATTTGGGCTTCATTTCAAGTTCTGCAAATTTTTTTAATTAATTCTACAAGTTTGCACTCTAAAAAATAAATTTAATGGAGAGTTGTTTTTGATTATTGTCCCAAAAAAGGCTCTAAAACTTGAGCACACTTGATTTCAGATCTAAACTCTATTGCACTGCAACTTGTTTGTAGTGGTCTCTGTGGTCAAAGTCATGTGGTTGTGGTGTTTGATATAGTTGGGAAGCTCATTCTTGTAGCTCTCACTCTTAGACACAGCTTGATTTTACATTTATGCATTTTGCAGATGCATTTATTCAAAGTGAACTGTGCATTCAAGTTACACATTTCATCAGTTTTCATGTTCCATGGGAGTTAAACCCATGACCTTGCCATTGCTAGTGCCATGCTAGTGCCATGCTCTACCAGCAGGAACCCTTGATTAATGACTGTACGTATGATTAATGGACGTACGTATCAGCCAGCAATTGAAAACATAGTGCTTGGCTAATCACATGTACAGAAGTTGCCATAAGAGCTAGAATTGGTTGAGAAATCTGAACCCAACTGGAAGTCACTAAACAACGACTGAAGGAATTGGAATGATTTGTTTGCTGTATATGGTGGCTTTCATTTGAGTGTGTATGAAATGCTGAGCCTAGAGAAATCAAATGGAGTATCAAACTGAACTGACAGAGTGCACAATGTTTGAATGTTTGCCAAACTAGAATAAATATTAGACAATGTACTCAGTGTCAATCAGTGATAACATTGCTTCAAATTAAATGAGAGGATTGAAAACTTTGAATGTGTGATATGTGAAATGTGTCATTTCTGCACCACTTGCATCTTTAAAAAGAATAGCAAAAATAATGACTAATTTCAAACAGGCTGCATTGGTTAGACAAACAAATTGTCTTACCTCCAACTCACACCACTGGTTGAACCAATGTTGCTAAATTGGACCGGTCGGGATTCTCAAAAAAACAGAGCAATTTTTTGAAAGCATCACAGAGCTACAGTGTTTAATCTTTTGTGGGGAAACAACCTACAAATTGATTACTTATAGTTTTCTCTACATACTCTACATATTAAGCTGTGATAGAAGAAAATATTTTAACACCAAAACAACTCACTTCACCTTCACTACACTTCATCAAGTGAAGACTTGTTTAGGGGTGAACACTACTTTAGTGAGTGCTGGATACTGTATAAAGGAAACTTGAGGATCACCATGAAGTTTAAAGCCCTTTAAAACTTAAAATCATATTTCCTAATTTTTATGTCCTCTGAGCCGCAAATGACATAATTGCTCCATTTAACTAAACGAGCATAATTTAAATGGCACATATGTCTGAGCAGATAAGGCTGTTTGACACCTGTAAACTTCACACTGTTGTTGACCCCTTAACACAAGATACACACTTCCCTTCCCCAGAGTTCACGCACAATCAGAGAATCTGGTATCTGAGAAGATATCAGGATCCTGTCACTTTGGTCGGTCATGTTTATTGTGTGGTTACAGAATACTGACGCCCATGTTCGTGTTTTCATGTTCGGAGCATGGTGTCTGGGTCCTGACTCTTCAGCCTATTTCGGATTTGGTCCTGAATTGTGATCTGGACACTCATGCTCCATGTCTTGTCTTTGTGAGCGCATGGCTTCAGTTGTGGTTCTCTTGCCATGCATTGTGTATTGTGTGTGTGCAAATGGCTGTGTTTGGTTCTTTATCGCCATGTGCACTCATGTCTGTTTGGTCTTGTATGTTATCACATGGCTTTGTTTTTGTTCCGCCATGTACTTCCTCGATTCCGCCTCCTTGTTTTCCTTGTCAGTCTCCGTTGTTTAGTCATTGTTATGTTAATTAGTTTCACCTGCTCCTCATGTGCTTTCCTCCCTATATATTGTGACAGATTGTCTTGTGATTTTTTCAGTTGGTTTGAGAGTCCTGTCTGTTCTTGTACCTCAGTCGGTTTCTGGTTTGAGGGTATTGAGGGTATACGCAAATACTGATCCTTAGAAGTCATTATACGCAAACAGCCCTGGGAAAAAAGTAAGCATACAGCGTATACGTGCGTATGGCCCCGACAACACCACCGGTCCTCCCTCAGATCCCGTGACAGAAGACCTCTTATGAGGAACGCATATTGGGGCCATTCACAATTAACTCATTTTTGCATTCGTCTGTTTTTAATTGTTCTTCTGTGTAAACATGCGCTGGATGGGCGTCTATGACCATTGTGAAGTGTCTTCATGTGTTTTCAGCATCTCGTGCAGTACGTGTTTTTTGTGCTTTCAAGAAAAAAAAAAAAGTCAAACATTAAAAGCACAAAACACCAGCATTCTGTTCTATTCATTGCGCTGTGTTTAGCTGTTTTAGAGCAAGAATGTGTTCGCTCTAAAAGGCCCAATGTACAGTAGTTGCTAAGGTGTTTGGGTTGGTTGCTAGGTTGTTGCTTACTGCCCCAAGTCAAAAAACCCACACCAAAGTCTGTATGGTATTCTGGTCCCTAGATATTGGGTCCCTCCTTTAATGCAAGTCTATGGGTTTTTCCCCCCCTTTTTTTCAAACACCAGAAGAAAATCAGTTGTCTGATTGCTTAGAAAAGCAATAGTAAGCCTCTTCTCAACAAGCCACAGAGTTTGAGGTGTCATTCTGTACCACAAATGACACAATTAAGTTTAATACCTAAGAGGGAGTGTATGAATGGGAATACAGGTGAATCAACAAAATGCTCTTTCTTTATTTGATATGCTATTATCTATGGGGATAATGATTCACTACCATGGGGCTTTTGAATGTATGTAAATGAGTTTTGACAGCTAAAGAAACAGATTTTTAGACTAAAAATTAAAAATAACATTGTTAATCTGATTGAGTAAATGACCTCTATTTGCATACCAACACAGTCCCATTTTATCATGATCCACTTGCAGTAAGGCACAATGTATAAATGCATCAATGTCTACTCATGCCTCAAGACCCGAGAGTACACTGAGTAATGTTTGTGAAATAGGGACAGAAGTGATGTTTTTTTTTAGGTTTTAAGATGAAAAAGTGGTTGCGATTTGCATTTGGGCCCAAAGAATTTAGGCACAGTGAGATTGGCCTGTCCTTGGATGCTGTCCAGCATTTCCATTAAAGTCGCTCATAAGAGCCCATAGAGAGAAATCACAGGCCATCAGTTACTATACACTGTGCCTTGAAGGAATAACCACTGCTGAGTTATGACTCCTACATGACTCACAGGGTCCCACAGTCACCACACACAGACAAGTAAATACACCAGAGAACATTCTAATAAAGATAACACCCCCCACTGCTTTTAATGGATTAAATTTGCCTGCTTGAATCCTAGCCATTCTTACAGTGTGTAAGTTCTGTTTGTTATGCTTTACCTTGGCTGAAATTTTGCGCTGCTTGACTATGGAGTCCTGGCATAAGCCTTTCTTTCTTTCTTTCTTTCTTTCTTTCTTTCTTTCTTTCTTTCTGTATTTCATTTGTATTTCTTTCATTAATTCTTTCTTTCGTTAATTCTTTCATTGTCTTTCATTTGTTCATCTGTCTTTTGTTCATTTGTTTGTTGTTGGTTGGTTGGTTTGTTTGTCTAGTTCGTTTGAATTTCTTTCTTTTGTTTGTTTGGTCATTAGGGCAGTATGGTGGTTCAGTGGTTAGCACTATCACCTCACAACAAAAAGATCCCAGGTTCAAGTCCCAACACAGCTAGGTCAACTAGGCCTTTCTGTGTGGAGTTTGCATGTTCTCCCTGTGTTCATATGGGTTTACTTCAGGTGCTCTGGTTTCCCCTATTTGTTGTTCATGTTTGTTTGTCTAATTTGTTCATATTTCTTTCTTTCTTAATTTGTCTTTAATTAGTTTGTCTGTCCTTCATTCATTTGTTTGTCATTTGTTCATTCATCTTTCTTTTGTTTGTTGTTCATCTTTCATATGTTTGTTTGTCTATTTCAGGGGTCAGCAACCTATGGCACGCGGAGGGGTAATCACTGGCACGCAAGCAATGGCAAGAGAGGAGTAGACTATTTTATTTATATAAATTCCGCACCTGCATTTCAATCTACATCTTTATGTAATCCTTCCTCATGATCACGCAGTGTGTTTTCGTGAGCTGAATGGGAGGCTAAACAAAAAGTAAAAATGTGACAAGACTGCAGTATACCCAACAGACTCGTGAAGCGCGTGCAAGCCATTCGTGCATCACGAGCCAGCAGCGCTTCACTTTTGGTTAATCGCGCGAGTAAACATCCCCGCTTTGCTTCGGTCAGGCCGCACGGATGACAGCCTGAATTTCGTATATCATTTGTTTCTTTTTGCTTTCAGAACCACATGTGAAACACCACTATTAATCCTTGAAATTTCCAACCCAGCATACATGTAATTTTGAGTGTGACCATGGTTAAAGGAGGGTGTCCTTTAACCATGGTCACACTCAAAATTACATTAAATGATTAAAAGAGAAAACATAAACTCACATCGTGGGGTTAAAAAATCAGAGTCTATTCAAAATATAAATTAAACCTGGAAATAAAGTTTTAGGATTTTGCAGGTGCGATTCACCAAAAAGGGCTAAATAGTTGATCGGCTTGTGATACGTGAATGTGTCGTGGGAATTGCTATGTGGTTGCTAAAGTGTTATTTTTTGTTTTTTGTTTGTGGCATGCAGTTGCTAGGATGTAGTGTGTGGTTGCCAGGGTGTTGCTATGCAGTTGCTAAGGTGTTCTGAGTGTTTTTAGGGTTGCGGGCAGTTGCCAGGACGTTGCTATGTTGTTGCTAAAGTGTTCAGAGTGTTTTTTATTAGTGCTGTGCATTTATTAGGATGTTGTGGGCAGGTGACAGGGCGTTGCTACATGGTTGCTAAGGCATTCTGAGTTTTTTTAGCGCTATGCAGTTGCTAAGGTGTTCTGAGTGTTTTTAGGGTTGCGGGCAGTTGCCAGGACATTGCTATGTTGTTGCTAAAGTGTTCAGAGTGTTTTTTTTCAGTGCTGTGCATTTATTAGGATGTTGTGGGCAGGTGCCAGGGCGTTGCTATATGGTTGCTAAGACATTCTGAGTTTTTAGCGCTATGCAGATGCTAGGGTTGCAAGGATGTTGTGCACAGTTGCATGGGCGTGCAGAGTTGCAGAGTGCTTTTTTAGTGCTGGCGTCGGCACAGCCATTGACCAGGAAAATAAAAAATGGCACTCCATGTCAAAAAGGTTGCCGCCCTTGCTCTAATTTGTTCATTTGTTCATTTTTCTTTCTTTCTTTCTTTCTATCTTTCTTTCTTTCTTTATTTTGTAAATTATTCATCTGTTCATTCATCTTTTGTTTGTTTGTTCGTTTTCCCATTCGTTCTTCTGTCTTTCTTTCATTCATCTTTTATTCTTTCATTTTATCGTTTGCTTGTCTTTTTTCATTCATTTATTCAAATATTAGTTCGTTTACTCATCTTTAATTCTCTTTCTTTTTGCTTGTCGTTCGTTTCTTTCTTTCTTTCTTTCTTTCTTTCTTTCTTTCTTTCTTTCTCACTCACTCACTCACTAAGTTCCTAACTAAAGTTTCATGGTACTACCATGTTTTCTTTGGACATTCACCATGTTTTTACCAATATACCAGATGCTCCTATTAGTACACTGTATGTTTTTTAGCAGAGCAGGTGTGAGCTGTTTTTTCTGCCATGAAACTAAACAGCGGATGGGCGAGATAAATCTAGTGATATAAATCTTCAGCTCTATCTGGTGCCGCCTGAGCCAGCCATGCAAGGCTGTTTGGTTTTTTGATGCATGAAAGCTCATTATGGCCGTCTGCTGCGTGGTACATTGTGTAGCACAGTGAGCTATTGTTTTAAATCAGTAGACTTTTTAGTCACAGTTTCAAAATGAGGGGCACACTACATAACACTGTATCTACTGTAGTTGAAGGGTTAACTGGTGCCACTGGTTGAAAACAACTATTGTAAATGAATCAAATCCAGTTTGAACAGGTCTGTTCTTTGAATGGTATTGTAATGTTTATGAAACAAAGACACCATAATGGCCTCTTAATAGTCAGTTTAGCCCATGAGAAAAGAATATTCTCAAATTTGATTAATTGAAATTATTAATTTTGAAATTATGCTTAAGAATTTTGCTCTTGCTTATCAAATTTTTGAGAAAGATACTAAAGTTTTTGAGTTGATATGATATGATAATGATATCAATACTGTCCACAGTCATTTTATAGGTCTATATTCTTACTATTTATTAGTCAACAATTGTCTCATTTGCTTTTAATTGTATTTCTTCTAAATAATTTTTGGAGACATTTAATTGAAAACTTAAACGTTAAAGTTGCTACTTAAACGAAACTTGACTTTCATTAAGTTAACGCCATTAACTATGATAGAGAAACCTCTGAGCAGTAAAATGTTCTTCAGAAGGCTTACATTCATCTCTTTTCTATAAAGTGTACTACATTTTTTCTTTGAACTGACTTGTAATCTTTGGTTCTGTTGGTTATATATTCCTGATTTCTGCATACAGAAACCACAACTCTTATTAAAAAACAAAAAACAAACAAAAAAAAACTCTGTTGTCTTTTTCCAATTAGCCTGTTACATAATAATCAAACTACAGTCTCACTTCAGGTGATTTCAGAGCACAAATATGAGCACAAATCCTGTTCTGTAATGTACATTGCAAGGACATCTTCAGGATAATTTTCTAAGCATTTAGAGCTGATTAGAGCTGGTTTACCCTTTGATATACTTCAGGACATTTATTGATGTTGAGTGCTGCTTAATAAAATGAAGATGAAAATCCTTTTGTAAATCAGTGGAGTTAGTGTTTAAAGCTCTTATACTACCTTAAGCTGATGACCTCTGGGTGTTTGTGATGTGCCTTGATTAGTTTGCAGGATGAGTTCAATCTTATGAACGCACCTCAAGACACTGGGTTCTTTAGGTCTGTGAATGTTTGTGTGTTTCATTGTCAGACAGTGTCCCAGTTGTTTCCCTGTTTGGGCAAGAGAGAGAAGGAAAGAGTTTGAGAAAAAGTTTGCAATCATAAGCATCATTTTATTTTATTAGTAGTCTCTAATGGCACACAAATCTACCTCTGTTAAACATTTCCATATCATCTGCTCCAGTCAGCAATTAATAACTTAATGAACAGTAATATTAATGTTGCATCAGATGAGAATATTATCATAATAAATATGTGCTGACTGGGATGGTGGGTGGATTAAATTACCTGACAATAAACGTGCTGCCTCTGTGCTGACACCACAGAACGTGCTGCCTAGATTTCTGTGCCTCTATAAAAGGGTTTGCACTTAAAGCATGATATAACAGACAAGATTTCACAATAGAGGAAATGTTCTCATTAACAGCAAAACTAACAGCTTGTGAGGAAGATGTTTATAGCCTGTAGATAGATAGATAGACAGACAGACAGACAGACAGACAGACAGACAGACAGACAGATTGATTGATTGACATCTGGAATTAATCCCAACGTAGATGTGTATTGTTTGTTCTCAGCTGCTTTGTTTGCAGACTAAAGAATACGTACAGGCAGCTTTCTTTTTATGTAAGAGATGAAATAGATCCTAAATGAAATGTTGCTACACATCGTGCGCTGCTTGTGTATGTTCATTTGTCTTTGTTCAGTAGTGCTTACACTAACATGCCTATGTTAACCCTCCACAGAGCCTTTTATCTGGATAAATCAAACCTTTCCCCCAGCTCCGCTCCCAAAGCAGCCTTCATAGACAAGGTATGTGCCATCACTCACGCAGCTATCTGCAGGGACTCAGGGGAAATCTTGTTTATGACTATGTAGTAAACCTAGATATTTATTATATGCATTTATTTTCATTTGTTGGTTATCTGGAATAAAAACAGAAGCAGGGAGTAGAGTGGTTTTCAACTTGTGGGATCATGAGACCCAAAAATGCATGAAATAACATACTTTTTGCTTACGTCACAAAGCCATTAAAATATTATTTGATGCTCAGTCACATACTTGAAATTGACCATGTATTTATATTTGAAACATTAGCTGAACTTTAGTTTCCTAATGGAATATTCCAAGTTCAATATAAGTTAAGCTCAATCAAAAGCACTTGTGGAATAATGTTGATTACCACAAAAAATAAGCAGAGAAAAATAAAAAGCAAAAATCACTGTTACAGTAAAGTACGTACAAGTGGAACATTCATAAACGTTAAAATACAGTATTTCAAAATTGTAGTTACAAACCTAAACAATATGTGTGTTAACATGATTTTAGTGTGAAGCAAAAATGCTGTTATAGTGTTAACAAAGCTGTAATATTGGAAATAACTTGACACAGATAAATGTTAGTAAGCAGTTCTATCACACTAAAATCATGTTAAAAATTAGAGTTTCACATCATGTGTCTATACCTTTGAAACAGTGTGTATTTTAACATTTATGGACTGGCCCCATTCATTTCCATTGTAAGTGCCTTACTGTTTTTTTGTTGTTTTTTTGGTAATCAACATTATGCCACAAATGCTTTCGATTGCAATTAACTTGTAATAGACCCGGGGAATTCCTTTAACTTTAGCTTTGGTTTAATTTAACCAAATGTTGTTTATATAGCATATTTTCATGAATTCACATAAAACTAGTTTAACATAAAACAATAAATGGCTAACCCTCTCCAGTACTGCAGCACACCCCCTCTCACTTTCACTGTTGTTTAAGCATTTCCAACATTGTCAGTTTTCCTATGCAGTTCAAAGTAATAATACATTTCAGTGTTTGATTTTAAGGACATTTTTGATCACTTTTGTATGATTATGAAACAGTTATGGTACTGTGTTGAGTCAGTCCTATCCATCTCTCTCTCTTTGTAGCTGATGCGTCCTTTGAATGCGATGGATGAGTTGTACAGACTGATGGAGAGTTTTATCTTGTGTCGACGAACAGCTGCATGCCAGTTCACAGCCTGTGGAGCGTCTGGAGTCGGGCTGCTCACCGTGGCGTCGGAGCTTTGCAGTCGTCTGGGAGCGTGCCACATCGTCATGTGTAACAGCGGAGTACACCGGTCAGCTTGAGTTAAACACACATACAGTACACATAAACTCCCTCTGTCCCTTCTTTCAGACAGTCATCAGGCAGCCACCAGGGACTCTCGCTAAGTGGAGCAATTCTGTTTATTCCTCTTCTGTTTTTTTGTTTTTTTCTTCTGTGTCTGTTGCTCAGAGCAATTTACTTCCTGTCACTTATATCTTTTATCCTGTTTTCTTCTCTGCAGCCTCAATCTTCTCTCCGTTCTGCTGTAATTTTGTCTGGTTGTTTTGTCATAAATTATTTTATTTCTTCTTACTTTTCTACTCTGTCACTCTCTACTCCTCACACCATCTAATATTCAATTTCCCCTTTTGTAGGAATATGTAATGAACCTCATTACATGCTCGTATAACATTCCATAAATACACCTTTCTCTGCATTAATCATTTATCTAATGAAATTATGAATATGCAGCATATGAGCCCTACATTTAGAAGATCTGATTAAATCTATCTTTAGAGATGGTCAGACAGCTCTATTTCTCTAAGGGTTCATTTGTAATTCTTAACTGAAGAGGCATATTTCATTCAACTCAGAGTCTTCTTTGTTATCACCCACATTCATTTGTTTCACAAAAATCAATAGTCTCTATCTCAAGGAGTTCATACAGTGACTGTAAAAAGTGTTCATTTAGCTTGGAATTTCTCACATAAAACTAAATTAAAAGTTAAAGCAATATTAAAATATAATATAATTTATTATAAATTGATATGAAAGAAAAAGATTTTAAACAGAATTTATTTCAAAATAGTGACCCCGTTTACACTTGGTATTAAGATGCGTCTTGGGTAATCTGATCACATTTTTACAAAAAAGTTTTTGAAATTGATGACTTGGACCAAATAATAAAGAAAAGCAGCCAATAAGTGCCCAACATAGATGGGAACTCCTTCAATACTGTTTAAAAAGCATCCCAGGGTGATACCTCAAGAAGCTGGTTGAGAAAATGTCAAGAGTACATGTCTGCAAATTCTAGGCAAAGGGTGACTGCTTGGAAGATGCTAAAGTATAACACAGTTTTGATTTATTTTGGATTTTGTTTAGTCACAACATAATTCCCATAGTTCCATTTATGTTATTCCATAGTTTTGATGACTTTACTATTATTCT
The DNA here is from genome assembly GCF_019703515.2 of Myxocyprinus asiaticus. Taxonomy (NCBI): domain Eukaryota; kingdom Metazoa; phylum Chordata; class Actinopteri; order Cypriniformes; family Catostomidae; genus Myxocyprinus; species Myxocyprinus asiaticus. Next base: position 20,176,094 of record NC_059387.1, read on the forward strand.
AAAATATGAAGATAAAAATTATATTAAAGAATAAGTGTTTCAAAACTTTTGACCAGTAGTGTATATATATATATATATATATATATACACAGTTGAAGTCAGAAGTTTGTATACACCTTAGCCAAATACATTTAAATTCAGTTTTTCACAATTTCTGACATTTAATCATAGAAAACATTCCCTGTCTTATGTCAGTTAGGATCACTACTTTATTTTAAGAATGTGAAATGTCAGAATAATAGTAGAGAGAATTATTTATTTCAGCTTTTATTTGTTTCATCACATTCCCAGTGGGTCAGAAGTTTACGTACACTTCGTTATTATTTGGTAGTTTTGCCTTTAAATTGTTTAACTTGGGTCAAACATTTTGGGTAGCCTTCCACAAGCTTCTCACAATAATTTGCTGGAATTTTGGCCCATTCCTCCAGACAGAACTGGTGTAATTGTGTCATGTTTGTAGGCCTCCTTGCTCGCACATGCTTTTTCAGTTCTGCCCACACATTTTCTATCAGATTGAGGTCAGGGCTTTGTGATGGCCACTCCATTACCTTGACTTTGTTGTCCTTAAGCCGTTTTGCCACAACTTTAGCAGTATGCTTGGGGTCATTGTCCATTTGGAAGACCCATTTGCGACTGAGCTTTAACTTCATGGCTGATGTCTTGAGATGTTGCTTAAATATATCCACATAATTTTCCTTCCTCATGATGCCATCTATTTTGTTAAGTGCACCAGTCCCTCCTGCAGCAAAGCACCCCCACAACATGATGCTGCCACCCCCATGCTTCCCTGTTGGGATAATGTTCTTCGGCTTGCAATCCTCACCCTTTTTACTCCAAACATAACAATGGTCATTATGGACAAAAAGTTCAATTTTTATTTAATCAGACCAGAGGAAATTTCTCCAAAAAGTAATATATTTGTCCCCTTGTGCACTTGCAAACTGTAGTCTGGCTTTTTTATGGTGGTTTTAGAGCATTGGCTTCTTCCTTGCTGAGCAGCCTTTCAGGTTATGTCGATATAGAACTTGTTTTACTGTGGATATAGATACTTGTCTACCTGTTTCCACCAGCATCTTCACAAGGTCCTTTGCTGTTGTTCTGGGATTGATTTGCACTTTTCACACCAAACTACGTTCATCTCTAGGAGACAAAATGCGTCTCCTTCCTGAGAGGTATGATGGCTGTGTGGTCCCATGGTGTTTATACTGCATACTATTGTTTGTACAGATGAACGTTGTACCTTCAGGCATTTCAGGTGTACCTTCAGGCATTTTGAACTTGCTCCCAATGATGAACCAGTCTTGGCTATTTCTTTTGATTTTCTCTTGATGTCAAACAAAGAGACACTGAGTTTTAAAGTAGGCCTTAAAATTCAGTACAAGGCTTGACATAATTTTCTGGAATTTTCCAAGCTACTTAAAGGCACAGTTAACTTAGTGTATGTAAACTTCTGACCCATTGGAATTGTGATAATTGAGAGAGTAAGGTCCAGGTATAATGGGTGGGATCTGGTGACCTCGATGTGCTCCCCTCCTGGATCCGGGGTGCAAGGACTGTGGCTTACTTGGAGTGACTCGGCTTCCCTGGGGCCGTGGCATACAAGGTGAATGGTGGCCCGGGATCCTAGCCCATCAGCTGTGGCACATGCACATGCGGGGGTCCACTTACATGAGGAGATAGAAGCCGGCTCACTGAGGAGAGCCACGCTCTATGTTTCAATGGCAGCCGTGATATATTCTCATCAGGTGTGCCTCATAATCCGCTGCCTAAACGAGGCTTATTAAATTGCACCTCTACTCTCTCCTGCCTACTCCTGTTGTCAGCCTAGATTCAAGACGGCCCTCAGAGGCAAGGCAACAATAACGAGAGGGAGAGGCAGGTCATTCAGCCACACTACAGTATACATAACAGATATTTATGTATATCCCACAAGACAGAATAATGACAATTTACAAAAATCATCCTGTTCAAAAGTTTACATCCTCTTGGTTCTTATTTTAGTGTGTTACCTTCTTGAGCATTAATGAATGTTTGCACCTTTTGTAGTAGTTGTGTATGAGTCCCTCGGAAGTGTCAAAAGGTGGATCTCAGCATTGTACAGTATAGCTGCAATTAAAAAGACTCAACTGTACAGAAGATTCTGTAAAATCAAAGTGTGTAGTTCCTGGAAGATTTTTCTTAAGAGCAATTGGCAGCTTCACTGCTCAGGAAAAAGTAGGGACACATCAGGGCAGTACAAAACAAAAAACAAAATGCTGTTTTTATGATCCCTCTTATTTAAAAAAATAAATAAATCTTGTATATGTTAACATTAGTTAATGATACCTAATGCATTAACTAATGTTAACATATAGAACCTTATTGTAACTTATTCAATCTCCATTATACATTACAGTACACACATACACACATGCTGCTCTTTGAGTGGCTCTTTGTTGCAGTGTATTGGATAAACCAGCATTACAAATTTGTGGTATTGTTGTGAGCATATGTGTGTTGGTTTGTGTATTACTAACACACATTTGTGCACCAGACAGGCCACATCAGGTACTCAGACCTGCCACGGACACGCTGAATTGTGTCCTGTTAACCGCTCTATTTATGCCTTAAACAAACACTCTTTCTTCTTTATTTAACCTGTTTGCTCATAACAAACAGATAGTTCTGCATAATCCAGTTTAACACATGTTTTATGGCACATTTTCTTATTTATATTTTGTTTCTCACTAAAAAGATATATATATATATATATATATATATATATATATATATATATATATATATATATATATATATATATAAAGGTATGCTGTATTTGTCTCACTACAAAGACAAAAAAGTGTTCAAATACAAGTTTATTCAAATGTGTTTCAGATTTAAATTTCTAAAAGAAATATATGATAGCCCTGTGCAGGATTTAAGTGGAATTAATAAAAGTACTCTGGTTCAAATGCAGATAACCTGCTGGGCTTATAACTGCCTGTGTTTGCATGATATGCAGAGCAACAGCCAAAATATACCAGTTCCTACTTTTAATGAAATTAAATAATTGCAGAGAGTCACAGGCTTTAGAGAGCTCACCTGCCAAATGTGGGTAGAGATAAGTAAAACTGATGATTGTTGTATGGCAAACTTTCTTCAGCCACAGTACTGCAATGTCCAGTGTTATTCTAGACTAGTCCCTCACTAGCAATGTTATTCTAGACTAGTCCATCACAAAGAAAGAGTTCACAGTAAGAACACATTTTAAAGAGGTCATAAACTGTAATGTTAAACTGTATAAAAGAAGTAATCTGACAACTAAAAGAGTATATTCTAAAAAGAGTATATTTTCTTTCTAAAAGAGCGGCACACACAGAACATCTTTTTAAAGATGCCTTTCCATTTGTGTGTTATTCCTGGTTGCGGTCGTTATCTCTCCGCTTCTGACGGCCACGATCGCTGTCTTACGTGTCTGGGCGCTGCCCACGCGGAGACATCATTCGTGGATTTCAAGAACATGACCATGGCAACGTTGCGGTCGTGGCTTGCATTCGTAAGAAAGCAAGCCACCCCAGTGGCTCCCCGCATCAGTCATTCTGCCTACGGGTATGAAGCCGTGCCGGTTAGCACTGAGGGATTTGGGGACCTCAATGGGACCGCCTCCGCCGGGTATCCCCCCCATGGACCTCCCATTCCCCAGCAGGCTCGCTTGCCCCGGTCGGGTGCTCGGACGAGATCGCCGGCTCGTCTCAGGGCAAGTTCGACCTCTTGTTCGGAGCCCGGGAAGAAGGCGAGTTATCGAGCGCAGCATCAGAGAGTGGGCTCGTCCAGTCAGACGCAGAGGCTTCGACTGGGCTTCCTCCTTCAGGAATGGTCACCCAGTCCCAGGCCGACATGGAAATGACGGACATGCTTTCCTGGGCGGCCGCGAGTGTCGGGCTAGAGTGGAACCCTCCACACTCCCCTGAACCCTCGTGGCTCAACAATTGGTTCCTGGGCTCGGGGCGCCGCCCACGGCAACGCCCTGCCCCCGTTCCTTATTTCCTGGAAGTGCATGAGGAGCTGACAAGATCATGGGAGGCAACTTTTACTGCCCGGTCCCGGTCTTTTCAGCTCCCCCGCTCTTCCTACCCTTGATGGTGGAGCGTCCAGGGGGTATTCAGTGATCCCCCAGGTGGATAAGGCGCAAAACTCCCGTCCAGGGCCTGTAGGTTTACGTCGTCCCTGACGGCTAAGGCCTACGGTGCCGCTGGACAAGCTGCCTCCGCCCTGCATGCCATGGCTCTCTTGCAAGTACACCAAGCCAAGGCGCTAAAAGAAATGCACGAGGGTAGTTCTGACCCGGAATTGATGCAGGAACTGCGTTCGGCAACCAACCTCGCTCTCCAGGCGACGAAGGTCACGGCGCGGTCTCTCGGGCAGGCGATGTCCACCCTGGTGGTCCAGGAGCAGCACTTTTGGCTCAACTTGGTTGAGATGCGAGAGGCTGAGAAGACACGGTTCCTTGAAGCCCCCATCTTTCAGTTTGGCCTATTCGGCGACACCGTCGAGGACTTTGCCCAGCAGTTCTCGATGGTGAAGCATCAGATGGAGGCCATACAACACATCCTGCCCTGGTTCGGCTCAAGACCCCGCACCCCGTCTGCTCGTCGCCAAGTGAGTCCTCCTGCAACAACAACACCGGCTCCGCCACAGCCCGCCCCTATGGCCCAGCCCCAGCATGGAGCCCAGCGCAGGAAGCAGACGCCACCCGTCTCACGGCCAGCCGCCAAGAACCCGAGGAAGGCTTCAAAGCGCCCCTGAGACAGGAGACCCAGGGGCAAGGAGACCTGCTTCTCTGGAGCTGGTGAGCAGACCACTCCATCCCCCAGTGGAGGGCCGGGAGGAGAATCTTTTGTTTCATTTTCATTTAATTTCGCCGCATGTCCAAGAGGCTGCGGTACCCAAAAATTCAACAAAAGAGCGGTTTTCTTGTTCCCTGGGTCACATGTCTGGTGCGCACGGCGGTCATCATGACTACTGTCCACCTTCCCATCTTTGCAGGTATGGCGCTCCAGCTACCTTGCGTGCGGAGATCACTATCCTTCTGCGCAAGGGCGCGTTAGAGCCTGTCCCTCCAGCCAAGATGAAGAAAGGGTTCTACAGCCCTTACTTCATCGTAGCGAAGAATGGGTTGCAACCAATCCTGGACCTGAGAGTACTGAACCAGGCTTTGCTCAGACTCCCGTTCAAGATGCTGACGCAAAAACGCATTCTAGCGGGCGTCAAGCATCAAGATTGGTTTGTGGCGGTAGACCTGAAGGACGCGTACTTCCACGTCTCGGTCTTACCTCGACACAGACCCTTCCTGCGGTTTGCCTTCGAAGGCAAGGCATACCAGTACAAGGTCCTCCCCTTCGGCCTGTCCTTTTCCCCTTGCGTCTTCACGAAGGTTGCAGAGGCAGCCCTTGCCCTCCTAAGGGAAGTGGGCGTCCGCATCCTCAACTATCTCACTGACTGGCTAATGCTAGCTCACTCTTGAGAGTTGCTGTGTGTACACAGGGACCTTGTGCTCCAGCACCTCAGCCGACTGGGGCTTCGGGTCGACTTGGAAAAGAGCAAGCTCTCCCCGGTTCAGAGCATCTCTTTTCTCGGTTTGGAGTTGGACTCAGTCTCGATGACAGCGCGCCTCACGAACGAGCGCGCACAGTCGGTGTTGAACTGTCTGAAGGCGTTCAGACGGAGAACAGCGGTTCCACTGAAACTTATTCAGAGTCTCCTGGGGCATATTGCATCCTCAGCGGTGGCCACACCACTCGGGTTGATGCATATGAGACTGCTTCAGCACTGGCTTCAGACTCGAGTCCCGAGATTGGCATGGCACCGCGGGACACATCGTGTGACCATCACGCCGATCTGTCGCTGCCTCTTCAGCCCTTGGACCGACCTTGCATTTCTACGGGCAGAGGTTCCCCTAGAGCAGGTCTCCAGGCACGTTGTGGTTACAACAGACACCTCCAAGACGGGCTGGGGTGCCGTATGCAATGGGAACACAGCCGCTGGCTCCTGGACTGCGTTGGCACATCAACTGCCTTGAGTTGTTGGCAGTACTGCTCGCCCTGCGGAGGTTTTGACCGTTGATCCAGGGCAAGCATGTGTTGGTCCGGACGGACAACACAGCGACGGTAGCGTACATCAACCGCCAAGGCGGTCTATGCTCCCATTGCATGTCACAACTTGCCCGCCGTCTCCTCCTCTGGAGTCAGAAATGCCTCAAGTCGCTACAAGCCACTCACATCCCGGGCGACCTCAACACAGCAGCGGATGCTCTGTCATGTCAGGTTACCCTCAGGGGAGAGTGGAGACTCCACCCTCAGGTGGTCCAGCTGATTTGGAGTCGATTCGGTCGAGCACAGGTAAACTTGTTTGCTTCCCGGTAATCCTCCCACTGCCCGCTTTGGTACGCCCTGACTGAGGCACCCCTCGGTGTAGATGCACTGGCACATAGTTGGCCCCCTGGACTACGCAAATATGCATTTCGCCCAGTGAGCCTACTTGCACAGACCCTCTGCAAGGTCAGGGAGGATGAGGAGCAGATAATTTTAGTAGCACCCTACTGGCCCACCCAGGCCCCTGGACGGGACACGGAAGCCCTAAGTGGCCTACCACCCATGGTGGTAGACACGATCACTCAGGCTAGGGCTCCCTCTATGTCTTGCCTGTATGCCTTGAAGTGGCGTCTGTTTGCTAAGTGGTGTTCTTCCCGACGCGAAGACCCCCAGAGATGCGCAGTCGGATCAGCGCTTTCCTTCCTGCAAGAGAGGCTGGAGGGGCGGCTGTCCCCCTCCACCCTGAAGGTGTATGTAACCGCTATTTCGGCTCATCTTGATGCAGTAGATGGTAAGTATTTGGGGAAGCATGACTTGATCATCAGGTTCCTGAGAGGCGCTAGGAGGTTGAATCCCTCCAGACCACGCCTCTTCCCCTCGTGGGACCTCTCTGTAGTCCTTTGGGGTCTACAGGGTGCTCCCTTTGAGCCCTTGGAGTCAGTTGATCTTAAGGCACTCTCTTTGAAGACTGCCCTCCTGACTGCGCTCACTTCCATCAAAAGGGTAGGGGACCTGCAGGTGTTCTCTGTCAGTGAATCATGCCTGGAGTTCGGTACTGGTTACTCTCACGTGATCCTGAGACCCCGACCGGGCTATGTGCCCAAGGTTCCCACGACCCCTTTTAGGGATCAGGTGGTGAACCTGCAAGCGCTGCCCCAGGAGGAGGCAGACCCAGCCTTGGCATTGCTGTGTCTGGTGCGAGCTTTATTCATCTATTTGGATCGCACGCAGAGCCTTAGAAGCTCTGAGCAGCTCTTTGTTTGCTTTGGTGGACAGCGGAAAGGAAGCGCTGTCTCCAAACAGAGGATTGCCCACTGGCTCATTGACGCCATCGTGATGGCATATCAGGCTCAGGACGTGCCACCCCCTGCGGGGTTACAATCCCACTCCACCAGGAGTGTGGCGGCCTCCTGGGCCCTGGCCAGTGGTGCCTCTTTGGCAGACATCTGCTGGGCAACACCCAACACCCGTGTATTGGCAGGCACGAGCAGGTAAGTTCCGGGACAAACTGGCCGGGTGTACCGCTTGCGCATAGCGCCTTTCCCCTTCCTTGAGGTGAAGACATGCGCTCTTGACTCCCAGTCGTGTTCACAGACTGTGATCCCTGGATGACTTTCCTCCCTAGCCCTCTGGCAATTGAGTTTGCGGAGAAACTCGCTGACCGGCCCAGTACATACGCTAATGAGCCCCTGTGCTGAGGTAGGTGCTCCACAAGTGCTGGTTCCCCAAAGGTGACCCCATGTGATATCTTCTGCAAAATCGTTTCCCTGGCGGCAAACTGCGTCTTCTTTGGGCAGAGGCCCCTCTGCCCCCAGTCGCCATGTTCTGTAGAAACTCCTCCCCCTTTGGGTAGGACCTACCTTGGGACCTCTCCACATGACATACTTCCGACAAGACTCGGTAAGACCATGTGACATATTCCACTCAAAATACCCCCCCCCCCTTTTGGGTGGGTTGTGGTCTCCGCGGTGTCTTCCCCTTGGGAGGGACACCCCCCGACACAGACACTTATGGCTTCCAGTCAGTTAAAAAATTCCACTCTTTTTGGGGAGAAAAGAGAGGGAAAAGAGGCCTCGGCTGGGCTAGCCTGTCCCTATAGTTGGGCAGTCGACTTGTTCCTGATGGACCGTTCGACGCTCATAAGAGCGTTGGGGGAGGTTACGTGATGGCCTGGTGCGCTGGCTGTGAGGCTCACAGAAAAATGTCATGCAGGATTTGCATACTGTAAGAGGCTCTTCATGAAGGTTGGAGCTGTGCAAACTATATTACATTTGAACGCAATCCCGCAGGGATGGAAAATAGTAATGAAAAACTAAATTATGGCTGTTTTGGCACACGATATCATGACTAGCATTATAAGTGAAACTAAGGGAAACAAAAATGATGAAAGATATTTGATATAACCCCTTTAAATTCAGTAACGTTCTTAGTGTTTTAAACCATTTGTCTAACTCCAGGGGTATAAATAATCCAATGAAACATTCATGGCTCTCTATAAACCTATAAAGCTCAATAAACTTGTTCAAATACTGTCATCCCCAATGACTCTGGTTACTAAATCTCTCTTTATTCTCATAACAAGTCCAGTATCTGCTTTCTCTCCCATGTGTTGTCCCTCTAGTCCATCAGTCCATCCCCAAAATCACAATAGATAGTTTAAATCAGACTTGCACATCTGCTGGCTATTGGCAAAACTGTCCGTCTGTGAATAATACCACACAAGCACGAACAGAAAGCACAATGCATAGTTCCCTTAAGAATACTAGACATATGGGATGATTCTCTCCCACCCTCACATTTAGTGCATCAGTGAAATAGGAGTGCTCACCCATTTTTCAGAGTGCTTACTTTATAAAGAACCAATAAATGCTTTGATACAGTTCTTGCCACAGGCCACATGGCAGAGTATTAAGCCAGCTTTAATTCTCCATGGCTGATATTACACAGCGGCATGCGGCTCCTGCTGTTGCTTCCACCTCTGCCCTGTAATTGTTTCTCTCTGTAAAGGGGTAGAATTTTGCAGTATACTTACAAGCCAGTGAGACAAAGTATTAAGCAATTAAGTGATCACTTAAAAGAATAGTTTTTCCAAAAATGAAAATTCTGTCATCATTAACTCATCCTTATGTCCTTAAGTCCCAAACCTGTATGGCTTTTTTTGTGTTTTCATTATTTGTACAGTTACTACATAGAAACCTTTAAAAATTATTATTTTGTGATGCTTTCTGCAACACTTTTCATATCGAGGTCAAAGTGGCACTTTAAGAGGTGTGTCGAAGCCTTTAATCTTACGTTTAAATGCTCCCAAAAGCAATTAAGTTACAGTATAAATGCTATGGCTCAGAAAAGAAGGGAGAGCCAAAACAACCGTAAAACGCTGTGAGATCAATATCACAGTGTAGTTTGTTATCGCAAAGAGGTCACATAGTACCCTTGACATTTACTATTGGAATCTGTGTGCGTGTCCATGAGTTTAACACACGGACGTGAATCAAGCCCACACGTTAGTAGGCATTCACCAATGGCATCCTCTCCTTGCTGTCATGACATGTCCTTGAAAGTTTAAAATAACCATGAATGTGCAAGATCAACGGCTTACACAGATTTCCACAGCCACTGTGAGGAATACGCTGATTGGTAGCACTTAAATCGTAATATCATGTTTTTTTATTTCTCAATTATAAATCAACAGAGAGGATCGATCTATGACATGCAAGGAAGCAGTTGAGGGTAAAATACACCTTAGAATCAGGTGTATTTCTACATAGTCAGCAGTTTCCAGAAAGCAAACAGTTAATAAATGAAGAAGGCACCAACTTCAGATGCATTCATTACACAGAAAACACAGAAAGCAAATCCATTACCCATGAAGTTTAAAGTGTTCTCTTGCATATACTTTTGACTCTCAGCATAAAGTCTGGTTCACTTTTCACTTTGCTTACACAGGACTTTACATGACTTGCAAAACTGACCACAGGAATTGTTTTGTTTTTTTTCAGGGGCTGGTTTCACATAAACAATGTAGGAAAAAGGAAGTACTGTCTTACTATTCTATATCTAAATAGGGAGATAAACCAAGACAAAGCCCTTTTCTTGAGCCAAAGGTCAGTTCTGTTCTCACTTCTGAGAAAGTGAATGATTCAATTTACACAGGAGAGTCATAAAAAATCCCTACACCTCTGCCTGTATGTTTCCAGTGAGATGGAAATGTTCTGTTTATGTATCATGGCTATAGACTGCTATATATTGTTTGACTGTAGACAAGCTAATAAATAGCCAAACATCATTTTGACAGTGAACACAACACTGTATAGCTAACCATTTTTAGAAATTAACTTTTTTTAAGGGGTGATATTTGCCTGTTAGAATAGTTTTTCAAGGCATATTTTTACATTAATGAGGGTTTATTTAACGCTTTGAATCAGTTATTTGAAATGGTCACTATATTGTCTAAACTCATAACTAGATAGGCCTAGAATAGGATATAATAAAATATATATCAAATGTTAGTCAACAGATTAAACAGGAATTTGCTACGGGTGCATTTTTTGCCCCTCCATTTAAAAAATCTGGGGCAATTTTTTGTCACTTTCGGTGACATTTTTGTCCCAAGCCCTGGTTAATTTATGACCCTGTAGCCAATGCTTTAGAGCATGCAAGTTGTAAGCCACTTTCTCACAGTTATGTAAAATAAGCACTTCATTGTCAGATATTGACTTTTTCATGTAAAAAATGTCACATTCTTTGTTCATTAGATCATTCCTTATGTTCCCAGTAATCTATAATCAGTCTGGTATCTCTCTATCTTCACTCTCTCTAAAGAAGGACTCTAAATAAGTCATAATTTAGACTGGCCATTTGGATTAGGTCTTATTGACCCAGACAATCCTTATCGACTTTGTCTAGTCATAGCTCATAAACTTCTTTTGGCCTCTTGAATGGGTCAGTATTTTGTTTCTCAAATATCTTATCCTTCTCCTTTTCTACTCTTATCAGCTCTGCTGTCTGTCCGGTGCTCTTTTACAGTGTAAATGCTTGTAGCTCATCTTGGGAGATATTTATTTCACTCTGGGGACCGTTCACTTTCAAAATGATGCAATTGGAGTGTATGACTCTCACACCTGTTTCGCCACGCTGCCCTTTGACTGTCTGTTAAAGTGTTAATGGAATGTGAGTGGCAGACACATGTTCTCTCAGAATGTTCACGCTGGAATGACTGCACATCTGACAGGCCTTTCTGTTTGCAAGGCACAGACAGATGAGACTTCAGCCTGGGCCTCAGAAGCTTGTTAAATGTTGCAGCTTTCCTGATAGAGCCAGATTTAGTCCTCTTCTTAAATGCTAAAATCAGAAATTAGTGGTATTTGTTTAACATCTCTGTTATTTGTTCATAAGTGACAGATTTTGTGCATAATTGATTAAATCGGAAAGGCAACCTTATTTCCTGCAATCTGACTCAAGACAATTTTTTTTAAAGCTGAGCTGTTTTTTACTTAAAATTGTCTTAAAATCATGACATTTAGTGCACATGATGCTGTAAAAAAAGAGACACAATGGACCAACAATTAAAAAGAGCGCTGACGCAAATTTTGGAATGTCCATTTTTGGCAGCTATTATTATCATTATTATTAGTAGTAATAATATTAATAGTAATAATAATAATAATAATAATAATATAAATAATATATTTAATTTATTAAGCTCCTTGCCCACAGTTCAAGTTCTCTTTTCAGTACAATGAAAACATAACAACAGAATTACAACTTAGAAAACAGCCATATAGAGCTAATCTAAAAAAAACAACAACAAAAAAACACTAAAATGTCATATAACATCTTTAAATTATCGTTATGTTGGGGCTTTTCTAAGCAAATATTGATGCAATAATTTTATGCAATTAAATGTGATTAAGTTGATTAATTATTCAGCATAGTATGTAATTATTTTGATTAAACATTTTAATTGATTGCCAGTCTTAATTATAAAATGATGGTAATTTGGAGTAAACGGTGCTTAATGGTGGCCTGTATGTCCTCTAATGTCTTGTAGTTGTACGCTGGGTGTCACGCTGGAACAAGCCATCCTGTTGACCCGAAATCACGGTTTGCCACCACGATGCATCATGCAGGCCACTGACGTCATGAGGAAGCAGGTATGTTCTGTTATTACATCTACTAAACACAGTGCTAACGCTCTGCTGCATTTTATATCTTTGTTTTCCTATACTGGCAAGCAGCATCAACCTGACATCCAAAGGGACATCTAAATAATTAAAGAAACCGGCATTTCTCATCAGTTAAAATGCATAGTCGGAAATGCATTTTACATGGTTTGGTTTTGAAGTACCATCTCCAGCTGACAAAAAAGATGAAAAAAATATCTCTGCTTTGAATGTTTTTATTTTTATTATTATTATTATTATTTTTTTTTTTCTCATTTTGCTCACCCAGTAAGTTTATTGGGTATAACAGTTGCATTTTTTATTTTATTTTATTTTTTAGGCCACCATGCTCATTTTGTGGAGGATTTATTTTATCAAAGGCTTGTTTAATTATTTTGGGAAATGTAACAAGCTTAACTGCCTCGGTTTGAATTCTCTCATTTCGGTTGTTCTGCATGGCTATTAGCATAAGCTATTCTGCCCTGCGGTTAGCTAGTTTGATGTGATGAAGTCGAGATGTGAATACTGTCTTCCCACCTTTCATTTCGAAGTTGAAGATTGTTAGTCTTTTTCTGCCCATTTTTACACTTGAAGTGCCCTTCATGAGGTTATGGTTGAAACTGACAGGGTCTGGTCTTTTTTACATCATTAAGAACCCTGAGACTTGTATAAAGAAGGCCGGGACAGTGGGGCACTTCAGCTCAGGGTGACTGAAGCACATTTCAAGGTGGCCCTGAGCCATGAGAGTAAAACACAGAGAACCGCAATTCCTTGAAAGACAGCTTCATTCAAATTGAGGCCGGCAAGTGAATTGACTGCACTCTTTTCATAAAAGTAACATTGTTTTTAGCTTTCATTTGAAGCAAGCCATACTTTGTGCTTTCATGATATGTATTTACATTTCAGCAGTGCCTATAAAAAAAACATGAAATCGCTTGATGAGCACAGGTTTCTTTCCTGTGTTGATACATTTTCTGTTGAAACAGGAAGTTTGGGTGGGACATATTAAAGGGCATGCCTTTTTTAATAGCGAAGGCTTTATTTAAGTCACAGCCATAGGCTGATTAACCATATGGGCAATTGGGCAAGTGCCCTGGGGCACCAAGACTTCAGGGGCACCAACTTTATTACCAATACAAAATTCCAACACAATAAATTTACATGAGCACTATTTCTTTAAGACTTGAGTCACGCATCTGCGTGGGCGTGACGTGCAACCGTTACAGCATGAAAATGTGATTCTTGGGCAGAGCACCAAAAAGCAATAAGGTAATGGACAAGTGGCAATGGCAAACGAAAATTTAAAAAAGATAAAAAAGAATATATTCAGCCAATTTACAAAAAATTCCTCAAATATATAGTTATCTTTCTCGTGCCACCACCGAGCACGAGCAGCCAGGGGGATCCACTGAAGTCAAGATAGCTAGCAGCACTAACGAAGACACAAATGTTAGCTCTGCTAAACAATCAAGCAGCGACAGTGATGACACCTCTGAGCAGAGAAGCAGCAATGCACCTGATGAGCCTCAGCAACAGCAACCAGAGGAGACAGTCAACCAGACTCGAGCTCCACCCAGGCAGAGGATAATGGAAACGAGCATCAGTACATTGTTCCTGCTGATCCAACTTTATGGGGGCATATTACAGAACAAGTGAGGGAAGAGGCTATACAATGTGGGCCTGCAGCCTATCAGAACTGGGCTGCCAAATATTCAGCATCTGTACGAGATGTGGAATCGGAGGAAGAACACATTCTCTAACAAACGAATGATTACATTTGTGTCTCCAAAACAATGAAATTGTGCCCAGGCAATGGCTACTTTACTCCCCGTCAACTGGTTTAGTTTATTGCTATGCATGCAAACTTTTGTCATCCAAAGTCATGCATTCATTAATGGCTTCTTTGACTGGAAACATTCCGAGAGGATATCCGACCATGAAATGAGTGCTGATCACCAACACTACATGCTTGCTTTATTTAACAGATCCAAACACCTATCTACAGTGGATGCTTCGCTTTGTCGCCAGATAGAGGCGGATCAAAACTATTGGAAGGAGGTCTTGAGGCATGTAGTAGCTGTTGTCAAGTTTTTGGGAGAGAGGGGGCTTCCATTCCGAGGGCATGCGAAATACTGGGATCACCACACAACGGGAATTACCTGGGTTTGCTTGAACTGATTGCCGAATTTAACCCCTTTTTACAAGAATGTATCAAAAGGCATGGACAGAAGGGTAAAATTAAGCCCTCTTACTTGTCCTCTGGAATCTGTGAAGAGTTTATTTCATTAATGGGCGATAAAACTGAGAACATCATAGCATCTGAAATCCAACAGGCCAAATATTTCTCTGTAATTGTAGATTTAACACCAGATCTATCACACGTAGACCAGCTGACATTTATTTTTAGATTCATCTGTGCTGAAGTAGCAGTTGTAGTTGAGAGATTCCTTGGATTTGAGCCCCTCCATAGCCACACAGGTGTAAGTCTCGTAGAATGTGTTCTAAAAATGGTGCGAGACCTATCGTTGGACTTGTCAAATTGCAGTGGACAAAGCTATGATAATGCGAGCAATATGTCCGGTAAATATAACGGACTTCAAGTGCACCTGAAAATGCAAAAGCCTTTAATTCACTACATGCCCTGTGCCGGTCATTCTTTGAATCTTGTTGGTGTCAACAGCATAGATGACTGCTGTGAGGAGGTCACATCCTTTTTTGATCTATTATAATCACTTTATACCTTCTGCAGTGCATCCACTCAATGCTGGAATAGGATATTTCATGACAATGACAGTCACATTAGTTTGACTCTTAATCCCTGTGTAGCAGAAGATGGAGCTGTAGGGCGACTCCTCCAAAGCTCTCCATGAAAACTACAATGCAGTTGTGATGAAAAGGCAGACACAAGACTTGATGCTGCTGCACTCGCTGGTAAGCTGAATAAGATGGAAACAGCACTGATGGCTATATTGTGGGACAGGGTGCTAAGCAGATTTAAGGCAACAAGCGAACATCTGTAAAAAAGCAACATGGACTTAGAAACTGCTGTTGGCTTTTTGCAGTCATTAAACTCTTATGTTGGCACACTTCGAGATCAGTTTGCTGAGGTAGAAGGATCCGCTCACGCTATCAGTGTTACTCAGTCTTATCAATATGATGTTCGGCGTATAAGAAAGAGAAAGAAGTTTGTGGACGAGTCCTCTGATGACAATGAAGTTACATTTACTGATGGGAGTGAGAGATTTAAGGTTGAGGCATAGACAGGCTCAGATCATGCCTATCCAAACCGATTGATGCAAACAGAGAGGTCTATGATCTTTTTGGTGTTCTTTTCTACAAGGAATGTACAGAAAGTGATTTGTGCATAAGATCTGATAAACTCTCCTCCACATATCCAGAAGACCTGGACAAAGCCTTGGCTGATGATCTCATTCAGTTCAGACATTTTAGCAAAGACAAGACCTCACCTGCAGAGCTGCTGCAAATTGTTGATCGTAATGGACTTAAGACAACATTTCTTAATGTTTATGTTGCACTGAGACTATTTCTAACCTTGCCAATCACTAACTGTGAAGGAGAGAGGTCTTTTTCTACTCTAAAAGGAGTGAAAAATAAACTTAGGACATCAATGGCACAGAAACGGCTTTCTGCACTTTCCCTGCTTGCCATTGAATCTGAGCTGGTTAGGGGCTAAGATTTTGAGTATATCTGTGTAGTTCAAAATGAGTTATCAACATTTTTTAGTCTGTTTTCTCAGAAGAGAAAGACTGTAAGTTGTAAGTGCATATATATGCTAAACGTTAGTTTTGGCAACTTTAAGGAGAACACTAGAATGTAATTGGCTTCGAAGCTAACAGTCGCTGCCAGCACTCATGGCCACGGAGGCCGTTCCCCTGTCGCTGCCACCATTCCCAGCCACGGAGGTCGTTCCCCAGTCGCTGCCAGCACTCCTGACCACGGCGGCCGTCAAGTTCCCTAAGACCATTGATGAGCCTGTCCTGTTCTCTGTGATCATCAAGTCTGTCCAGTTCCCTGAGGCTGTGACAAGCCTGTCCTGTTCCCTGTGGTCGTCAATGAGCCTGTCCAGTTCCCTGAAGTCATTGAGTCTGTCCAGTTCCCTGAGGCTGGCGATGAGTCCATCCAATTCTCTGAGACTGTTGACGAGCCTGTCCAGTTCCCCGCAGATGTCGACAAGTCTGTCCAATTCCCTGTGGTCATTGATGAGTCTGTCCAGTTCGCTGAGGCTGTCAAAAAGTCTGTCCAGTTCCACGTGGCTGTCGACAAATCTGTCCATTTTCCCGTGGCTGTCGACAAGTCTGTCCAGTCTCCTATGACTGTTGACGAAACTTTTCAGTCCCCTGTGACCATTGATGAGCCTGTCCAATCCCTTGTGACCGTTGACGATCCTTACCAGTCACCAGCGGTCACCATCCAGTCTGTCCAGCCTCCTGCGGCTGCCAAAGATCAGCTTACACGTTCCACTGTAGATCGCCAGGAGTCAGAGGAGCCCACTGCTCTTTCCACCCACAAGAGGATGAGGAAAAGGAAAGGGGGTCCCCGCATCAGGGTCTACTGCCGTGTTCCAGAAGGGGTCCGAGCCCGCTTCAGTTGCTGCCCAGTTTGATCCCTGTCCAGCGGCTGCTCACATCCAGTCAGACCCCTGTCCAGTGGTTGATAATGTGCAGTCAGTCCAACTCCCTGCAGCTGCCAACAAACAGTCTGCCCAGTCTGTCCAGCCCTCTGGGGCCCTTGCCCAGTCTGTCCAGCCCTTTGGGTCCCTGTCTGGTCTGAACAGTCCTGTGCCACCACTGACCTCTGCCCAGAAGTCGCCACTGACCCCATCTACCCAGTGGTCAAGGACTGTCCGGCACTGAACCCTGCTGTTCAG
Organism: Myxocyprinus asiaticus; assembly: GCF_019703515.2. Classification (NCBI taxonomy): domain Eukaryota; kingdom Metazoa; phylum Chordata; class Actinopteri; order Cypriniformes; family Catostomidae; genus Myxocyprinus; species Myxocyprinus asiaticus. Next base: position 20,193,214 of record NC_059387.1, read on the forward strand.
ACCTTGTCTTTGGCTACAGGCTCTTTTGTGGCTTCATCCATGCCTCTGGGCTCTCCTCCGGTTCCACCCTGGCCTTCTTTGTCACCCTGGTCTCCTGGTCTGTCATCTACCCCTTGGCCTGACCCATTCCATTTCCCCGGCCGCCCAACCCTGCCCATGACTAAGCCATCCCCCTGGTTTCCCCCACCCACCTTCCATGGTCTGTCATCTGCCCCTTGGCCTGACCCATTCCATTTCCCTGGCCTCCCGACCCTGCCCCTTACTTGGAGCCATCTCCCTGGGTTCCCCCACCCTCCCTCCCTTAGTTGGTACCTTTTGTTCCCCCGGTCATGCCCTGGTTTGTGCTCCATGTCCGACCCTGGTCTGTACCTCCAGCCCCGCCCTAGTTTGTGTTTTTGTCTGTTATGTTTTGTTTTCTGTTTGATGTTCCACTTTTTGGGATGCCAGGTGGTGTCCCTTTGGGGGGGGGGGGGGGGGGTTAGTTTCATGTGTTCGCACATGGCTTTGTGTTTGTCTGCCATGTGATTCCCTGACTCTGCCTCCTTGTTACCCTCATCACTTTCCCTCGTTTAGTCATTGTCATGTTAATTGTCTTCACCTGTTCCTCATGTGCCCTACCTGTATATATTGTGCTCCTTTTCCTCTTGTGTTTATTGGATTGTTTTTTTCTCATTTTCAGTCGGTGTTTTGTTGCTCTGTCTCTAGTTCAGTTTGTAATTTGTTTTTCAGTTTTAAGTTCTTTGTTGTTTTTTCTCCTTAATTGTTTTCTCCTTGAGATTGTTTTGTTTTCTCTGTTTATATGTATATATATATATATGTGTATATATATATGTATATATGTGTATATATATGTATATATGTGTATATATATGTATATATGTATATATATATGTGTGTATATATATGTATATACATAAATATATATATATATATATATATATATATATATATATATATATATATATATATGCTGTAACAGTGGAGGGTCATTTTGGCCTTCTGCTTAGGGTCATTGTCATGCTGGAAAGTCCAAGAGCATCCCATGCGCAGCTTTTGTGCAGAAGAATGCAAATTGTCTGCCAGTATTTTCTGATAACATGCTGCATTCATCTTGCCATAAGTTTTCACAAGATTCCCCATGCCTTTAGAGCTCACACACCCCCAAAACATCAGTGAGCCACCACCATACTTCACAGTGGGGATGGTATTCTTTTCACTATAGGACTTGTTGACCCCTCTCCATACATAGCGCTTATGGTTGTGACCATAAAGCTCTATTTTGGTCTCGTCACTCCAAATTACAGTGTGCCAGAAGCTGTGAGGTGTGTCAAGGTGTATTTGGGCATATTGCTTTTTTGTGGCATTGGCACAGTAAAGGCTTCTTTCTGGCAACTCAACCATGCAGCTCATTTTTTTTCAAGTATCGTTGTATTGTGCTCCTTGAAACAACCACACCATCTTTTTCCAGAGCAGCCTGTATTTCTCCTGAGGTTTACCTGTGGGTTTTTCTTTGTATCCCAAACAATTCTTCTGGCAGTTGTGGCTGAAATCTTTCTTGGTCGACCTGATCTTGGCTTGGTATCAAGAGATCCCTGAATTTTCCACTTCTTAATAAGTGATTGAACAGCAGTGACTGGCATTTTCAAGGCTTTGGATATATTTTTATATCCTTTTCCATCTTTATAAAGTTCCATTACCTTGTTACGCAGGTGTTTTGACAGTTATTTTCTGCTCCCCATGGCTCAGTATCTAGCCTGCTCAGTGTATCCACGTGAGAGCTAACCATCTCATTGGTTTTATATATATATATATATATATATATAAACATGGAAAGACATTTATACATTTTTAATTGTGGCTTACTTTTTGGCCACTGTAAATTATATACAAATAGAACTGACAACCAAAGCAGATTTAATTTAAAGCAGTCATTTCCATTCTCATTGTACAGAAAGCAATAGAAATCAGATGATCTAAGTTCAATAGATTTTTTGGTACAGTAAGTGTTGAAAAAAATACACATGTTGTATAATATATATTTAAAATATTATATTGCCATCATTTAGGCGGGCTGTGTTTGATGGGCTCAGTCACTGTAATGCATCTTTGTGTGTTTACATTTGGGAATGTATGGGTATGCATGTATTGATGTATGTGTTTGTGCATGAATATGTACATGTGTATGTGTGTATATATGTATGGATATATATACTATATATATATATATATATATATATATATATATATATATATCAAATCAGCTAGTTTTTTGGTGTCTATTACCCTTGTATATGTGTCTCTCACTCTGCATTGTATTTGTTATATATGGTGTATGTGTACCTCCTGTAATTTAATTTCCTGCACATTTCCTGCTATGTACTTCCTTTTGTAAATGTTGCAGAAAATAATAATAATAAAAAATATATATGTAATATATGTAATTTTATATCTTCTTCTTTTGTATAAAAACATAAATTTTTACACTAGGTTGAGAATTATTGTAGTCACTCTATCTGTTACATTTTTTTTAAATTGCACATAAGTTCAATAGCAATAGGCAGCATAGCCTCTGTGAATGATGGCACTTTTCACCTTTGACCGACTTGACACAGAATTTGTTCATGCTTATTTAAAGCATAACTGTTCTGACAGGCCTGCAAGTAACTTTTATAATTATGGCTCTTTTTAGGGAGCAAGAGTGCAGAACTCAGCCAAGAACCTGGGAGTGAGAGACCGCACCCCGTCAACAGTGCCAAGGTAACCAGAGTGGGCTGTACACTTCTTTCCTCAATGACTACACACTCACACAGTTCCCCTCGTATTCACACTGCAGTTTTAAACCCTCCACAAAACATGTATGAAATAATTTTCTATCCAAAGGCCACTGGCAAGAGATTTACAAAATTTTTTTAGGCCAGATTTTTTTATAATGCATGCAAGCTAAACTTTGCTGTAAACCCACGCTGTAAACTTTTGCAATTAATTCAGCCTTAATCACTCAATGTACAGACTCCTTTCAAATATGGTTTTGTAAATACTTTCAGCCTTAGGCAAAGTGACTCTGATGCAGCATTTCTGTAACGTTTGAGGAGAGATGAGGCAAGATAGCAGGATCTAAACACAGCTTATTTGAATGAAAATACAAATAAAAAAATCTAAACATTAGAATTTTGTTCTACACAAAATGCAACCAAACACACAAAGTGCACACTGAACATATATGGTGGCCCCTGGTTGTCGCTGGGGAATCCCTAACATAGCCACCCCTTTAAGGAGTGGCGTCTGACGCTCCTTAAACACAAGTTCATGGAAGCAGCAAGAGACCACAGGGGGCCGCAGGGCGCTGGAGATCGGCGTGGACCAGGAGGCCAGGGAGGAGCAGTGGAGGACCCAGAACTGGTGTGGAACAGGAGGCCAGGAGAGAGCCGGCGGAGAACCCAGAGACCGGCATGGAACAGGAGACCAGGGTGGAGGACCCAGAGACCGGTGTGGTCCAGAAGACCAAGATGGATCCGATGGAGGACCCAGAGACCGGCATGGAGCAGGAGGCCAGGGCAGAACCGGCGGAGGACCCTGAGATGGTGTGGACCAGGAGGCCAGGGCGGAACCAGTGGAGGACCAAGAGAAGAGCGTGGAGCATGGCCTGGCAAGACCAGGTGTGGAGCATGGCCTGGCGAGACCGGCGTGGAGCATGACCTGGTGAGACGGCGTGTGGCTGGCATGGAGGCCTTGGAGGATTCAGCCATGGCATCTCATGGACCATGGCCGGAGTGGAGGCCATGATCGGGGATTCAGAGGTCAGGGCAACTGGAGAATCAAAGGGCTCAGAGGTCAGAGAAAGGCACTAAGGGACTCGGAGAACAAGGCACTAGGGGACTTGGAGAGCAAGGCAATAGGGAGCAAAGTACTGGAAGACTCGAGGGGCAGAGCCATGGGAGACTCGAGAGGCAGAGCCATGGGAGGCTCGAGGGGCAGAGCCATGTGGAGGCTCGAGGGGCAGAGCCATGGAAGACTCAGGGGTCAAGGCCGCTGGAGGCAGAGACTCAGGAGACTCTGAGAGCTGGTCGTACTGGGAAGGGGCCTCACAGGGCTTGACAGACTTGTAGAAAGTGTCAGATGGGTGCTGGTTACCAGGCTGAGCAACAGACTGGTGGCTGGTGTCTGACGGTTGCTGGCTACTGGGTGGAGCAACAAACTGGTGGCTGGTGTCTAGCAGGTGCTGGTTACTGGTCTGAGCAACAGACTGGTGGTTGGTGACTGACGGGTGCTGGTTACTGGGCTGAGCAACGGACTGGTGGCTGGTGTCTGATGGCTGGTGTCTGATGATTGCTGGATACTGGGTTGAGCAACAAACTGGTGGCTGGTGTCTGATGGGTGCTGGTTACTGGGATGGCCGACAGCCACAGAGAACTGGACTTAGCCCATCAACGGTCTTAGGGAACTGGAAAGGCTTTTCGACAGCCTCAGGGAACTGGATAGGCTCGTCGACAGCCTCTGTAGCTGGGAGCGCTGGCAGCGACTGGGGAACTGCCTCCGTGACCGGGGGCACTGGCAGCGACTGGTGAATGACCTCCGTGGCCGTGAGTGCAGGCAGCGACTGGAAAGCTGCGACCCTTCTTCTCCTCCTCCTCCTCCTCCTCCTCTTCTGGATGGCCAGAAGCTCTGCTGTGGGAACGGCCTCCGTGGCCGGGGATGCTGGCACTAAGACAGCCGAGGCTTCAGGTGCTGGCTCTGGGACAGATGAGGCTGGGAGATGGCCTCTGATGAAAGGGAGCTGGGTGCTGCAGTGGGGTTGCTGCCGTACCCCACAGTGTAGGAGGAGAATGTGAGCCTCAAAGCTTAGTCAATGAAGGTTCACATCTACCTCCTGGCAGACAGGATTTCACAGGCTCGTTGAGTCCAAATCTATAATTGTCCTTCAGGTCAATGTCTCCCCAATTAACACAGCTTGCCAAGGTGCAGAAAATCTCTGTTTACTCCTCTATATAGTCTGTCACCTGCCGGAGAGAAGCTCTAAAGTTGCTAGATCCATGTGAAGAGGTCAGTTCTTCTGTAATGTTTGAGGAGAGATGAGGCAAGAAAGCAGGATCTAAATACAGCTTATTTTAATGAAAAAACAAAAAAAAAATTAAAACATTAGGAATATAAGAACTGAACAAACCATCACAGCCTAAAATGGAAAAGAACTGACAATGAACAGAGGAAAACACAGGGTTTAAATACACAAGGACTAATAGGGTTAACAAGACTCACCTGGGAGTGATAAACACAAGAACCAATGAACAAAGACAAGGAAACGAGCTAACAACCCAAAATGCTACCAAACACACAAAGAGAACACTAAACATATATGATGGCCCCTGGTGGTCGCCAGGGAATCCCCAACAATTTCAAAAACCTAATGTAACAGTTTAAGGAAGGGCAAGGAGGAGGCGGGAACTGGCTGAACAGTCAACATAAAGTTTAATGGTCAACATTAATGGCAGCAAGTCCTCCGGCCCCAGACAGAAGGCCGCGGCTGCTCCCCTGGTGGATGGCAGTGGCAAGGACTCCGCACCAGCGCATCCCCCAACCCTCCCGGGTTTCAGCACTACTTTAACAGTATAAGGATGGGCAAGGAGGATGTGGGAACCTGCTGAACAGTAAACATAAATTTAATGATATAAATGAACTTAAAACAACATAAAACATAAGGACACAGACACACATGCAACACGGCCACATGCGTCTCTCTCTCTCTTGAACCGCCTTCTCCAGCTGCCCCTTATCTCGCTCTCCCGCTGATCTGATTCAGCGCCGGCAGTGCTCCATCACGGCCCGGCCACGCCCTCCTCCTCGTCACACCTAAGTTTGCCTAAAACATGCAAGCACTGTTATATTATTCAGCAAATGCAAATCTAGCATTGTAAATGTATTTCCACAAATTATATAGCCTTTTAGATGCAATAGCATTGTGATAAAGGGCCTACTGTTTTATTTTAGACAGAAATTTGAGAACATCTGCTACTGTTCAACATATGATCTTTCAATAAATTGATGCTGTACAGGATAGCCCTACACAACACAAAACACAGCATTCTTGCAATATGTACCAAATGTTCTTGTCATCTATGCATATACAGTGAAATAGAATTATATATAATACCCAGTATATAATAAAAATAAATCATTCCAATTTAGTCCAATTTATTTAATTTATTTCAGGTGCAGCTCCCAGTGAATGTTCTCAGTGAGAACATCCATCACATTTCTGTGTGTGCAGGGTTGGGAGGGTTACTTTTGAAATGTATTACACTACAGATTACAGAATACATGCTGTAAAATGTAATTTGTAACATATTCCATTAGATTACTCAAGGTCAGTAACGTATTCTAAATACTTTGGATTACTTCTTCAGCACTGGTAGATTTTTTCACTTGTTTTGACTATAAAAACTAGCCCAGTACAGTAAGACAAATTACACATGTTAAAAATACATTCTCTGAAAAACCTAAATATCTTATGCAGTGTTGTTTCTAAAACAAGATAAATCAAATTGATATTGTTTTAAAGATTTTTAGATATTTTTACAGGAAAACAATACAAAAATTATTATCAAGAATATGATTTTTGCCCTAATATCAAAGGTCTTATTAGAAAAAAGAAATTATGATCTAACGTGAACTTTCTTGATAAAAAAAGATGGTTGTGCCTGGAAACGTGGCTAGAAATAGCATTTTAGCTTAGTGTAAAGCTGACAGTTTACACAAGGTTTATTTCTATTTCTTCTGCTCCAAACTTACTTCAAACTTACTTCTCTGTCTGCTCGTATGAATGTAACGCATCATAAGAAAGTGTTTCACCGCTGTTCAGATGCACTTTGGATCGCATCATTTATATGTATAAATGTTTTCCATCTGAAAGGACTAAATATTAAATGAAAAAAATGACAATAAAATGCAAAGTAATCTCTTCAGTAATCAAAATACTTTTTGAATGTAACTGTATTCTAATTACCAATGATTTATATTGTAACTGTAGTGGAATACAGTTACTTATATTTTGTATTTTAAATACGTAATCCTGTTACATGTATTCCGTTACTCCCCAACACTGTGTGTGTCTGTGTGTGTGTGTGTGTGTGTGTGTGTGTGTGTGTGTGTGTGTGTGTGCAAGGGCGTAGCAGCTGCATGGGATGTGGGGGACACGTCCCCCGTACTTTTTAAAAAGGTGATTTTGTCCCCCTCACTTTTCTAAGCTAAACCCATACAGAGTCGAAATAGTGGATTTGTATACAGTATTCAGTGTTTTTTTACTTTGGGCTGATTGAGCGACAAACCAGCCAAACACAGGTGAGTTTAATGAACCAAAACAACCCTTACATAATAGGCCGTCAGTCCGACAGTCTAATCAATGCGGCTCCGTTCATTTCTACAAAGTTGCTTTCAACAATGCTCATTTATCCATGTTTTTTATCTGCATTGATGTTTATCTAGATGAATAAGCTAAAGATGAGGAACACACAAATGAGAATTATTTATCAGCATATTGTTCTTGATTGGCAGCATTACGTGAAATGCACTACAGAGAAAAAAACAAAGGACAATCCTTCTTTTAAGCACACATTGTAAGTGGAGTTTATATCAGTGCATGAGTCTTCATTAAGTTATGCTTTTTACATTGTTTGTGAGGTAATAGTTTGATCGGTTGTTTTTGCCAATTTAAGCAGATTACTAGATCTGTGTTAAATATGTAAAGGTATTTATGTAAAACAGCTCCTGTTTTTACCTTTATGTTGGTGTGCAGTCGACAAACTGTAGGAAAAAAGATAGATCTGCTGTGTTCTTAGAACACATAGCCATTTTACTGAAGTGAATATGTAGATATGTAGACCCGCTTTTTTATACATAAAAATGTACAGACGTTATTGAAACTCACTATAATTATTATGAGACTATTATTGTTGTCTTTTGATAATAGTCATGCTCAGTTGCTCACAAACTGTAGGGAAATGATAGATTTGCTTTGTTCTTATAATGCTTAAAACATCTACTAAAGTCTCTTTGTAGGTCTGTACACACAAATTTTAAAGGATTAAAATTTTCTTTTGATCTTTGATTCAGTGACTAACTCATTTCACACAAGACACTCATTTGACACCACCTTCTGGCATCACCAGAAATGTTCACTGAATCATTAAATGGATCTAATCTAATTTTGGTGAACGTAGTCAAAACACTCGAGCCACTTGGATACATTTAAATCACACAATTCACAAGCACAGAGTACAAATAAAATTGTGCACATGCACAATTGTCATTATTGTAATTGATTAAATAATTTGTTCAGGACCAGCTTGTGCTCGGTCTTTTATCGTCATGAATGAAACAGAAGCAAGTGCTCCACAAGATAATTTTGCAAAATTTTGCAATTATTTACAATACTTGAATGTTTAAAATACTACAAATATTAAAAGTAAATAATACATGTGTGTGTGTGTGTGTGTGTGTGTGTATATATATATATATATTAATATAATACTTTTATCATACTTATATATTAATATATACTGTAATATATTAATACTGCACTGTAAGTGTTGGGTCTGTGCCAGCCACCTACTGACAGCTGTGTCCCCCCCACTTTTAAAGTGACTGCTACACCCCTGTGTGTGTGTGTGTGTGTGTGTGTGTGTGTGTGTGTGTGTGTGTGCGCGCGCATACAAGAATCCAACTCTATTTCTTGCAGTAAAATAGGTTCTAAAAGAGGCCGAGTTATACTTTAAAAAGGGACCCACTCATGTTATCTCAATAGGTACAAAACTACACTAAACTCAGCAGTCGACATAAAAGCTGTTACAGTCACTTCAAGTCTGTAGCAGGGCACAGTGTGGCCCACAGGACAATGAATCAAAGCTTTTCATAGCATGCTATATGTGATCATTGCAGTGTGGCTGGTGTGTAAAACTGTGGTGTGTTTTAGGTTAATTCGGCATATAACAAATGCTGCTGAAATCAAAGATTTTGTGTTTAACCTTTATGAAATTCAGTACAGCTGAGCAAGAAAATGTCTTTAGCTAGTTCATATAAAAATGTACATAGGCATGTTTAATCATTTTCATGAACATATTGCTTTAAAAAAAAAAAAATAGTAATACAATAAATTACAATTATAGCACACTGTCCTAATCAGACACAACATAACAGTTTCCAGCAACAATCATTTATCTGTTCACTGCTGCAGAAATAAAAATCAAGCATCCATCAAAAGGTTCATTCGAACATTGAGGCTAATTGAGACGACAAAAAAAAATAAAAATAAAAAAAAAAATTCTGATTTACATGGAAGAGATCACGTTATCACGTTAGGACATGGTTACAGTACATCGTTTTTTTGATGACAATTTTAGAAAACCTTTAATTAATGAACAGCAGTTATGCAGCATTGTCTAGTTTGACTTATTGGGTTACTGGCCAGTTTTTCTTTTTTCACATATTTATGTGATCAGCTGTTTTTGTTTAATAATTTATCTCTTACACAAGACTGCATAGTGAGTAAACATATCTCTGAGGTGATGTCTGTTTATTAGTGTATCCACTGTGAAAGACTTCTGTATTATTTAAACCCTATTTAGAATTAGTTAATCAATATGTATTAAGCGTCAGTTGTACCATGAAATATTTTAATATCATTATCAAATGGTCTGAGTTATGTACTTCTTGGGCTTATTTGTGTGTTTGTACTGTATCTGTTTGTGAGTGTTTATTATTTGTAACAAAATTGTATGTAATTCCATTAATAGATTGTACAAACTGTGTCAGCCTCCACCTCCTGATGGCGACCCCTGAACCCACATGTCTTCAACAGATCTAGACAGGCTGTAGTCCAACCCTATGACAACACACACACTGTCCATTTAAGGACAATGTCTGGACGTCCACCCTCACTCCTGCTCAGAGGCATCTGTCACCTCTCAACTCAAAGGGTTCCCAACATAATATCTAATGACTTGAGCCATTGCTTTTTAAAGCCACCGTTATATTATTTTTATTTCCTGCCTTGCTCTTGTGCATCTCATTTTAGACTTAAGATCAAACACTCAGGATGTCTGATCTCCCAGCTGCTGCCACTTCCTTCACGTCAATGGAAAGTGTCAATCAAAATGTCTGTTTCGTATAACTTTTTTCTTTATATAAAGAAGTTTGCACAGTGCTTTAGTCTCTGTATGTTAAGGCATACCATTTGTTTATAGTTTTTGTTTTGTATTCAGTCACAACAGCAGAATTAGCATTGTATTCCCAGACCTCATTCTGACTGTATGCAAATTCCATTCTCATGTGAATCTTTTGACATTCAGACATGTGTATAGGTTTGGCTTTCACATTCTTAAGTTTCTCAACACCATAGTGCATTAAGCTACATGTTGCAGTCTCAGTACTGCAGTCTCAGTGAAGTAATGTGTCATACAGTACTGGAAAGTTAATGCACACAACATTGTGGTCATCAGTGTTTATATATGTTGTCACACTTACAGTACATAGGTATATATATATGTATATATATATATATATATATATATATATATATATATATATATATATATATATATATGATTTTGTCTTCACATTTAAACTATTCAATACTCAGGAGTTATTCTGTGTTACATGTAATCTTAGTGTTGCTTAACATAACAAATTAATCAATCATTACTATACAAAATCAAGAAACAGCTTGTTAACTCTATAGGTTCCATTTTGAAAAAGGAAAAACAAGATCTGGTATTCAGTATATTTTAACGGAATATGTTGTGTCTGTTTCAATTAATATGCTCTTTATAAAAGCAGCCACCAGGAATAATACATAAGATTTTACTGTAAAAAAGGTTTTTGTTGAAAGAGACAGTTATTTATTTGGTCATAAATCTAACCCATTATGAGATTTTCCAAGTACAGTACATGTTTTATTCCTCTTCTAACCTGGAAACCAGGTTGATTTCACTATTATGACAAAAAAATTGTATTGTCAAATTAATTTCAATAAATAGTTTAAAGGAAATGGAAACATATTGTTGCCTAGATTATTGAACTCATCTTATGTGATTGAGTCATGTGATTGTAAACACTGAAGGTTTATGCAAAAGACTTCAACAGTGTTTGATTTATACCAGTGCTGCAACAGATCTCGGCAATTAATGTATTTAGTTTATATTTGACAATATGTATGTGCTGAGTGCAAATAAACTCCCAGCTGCTTTATATGCTGTGCTGTCATCCATCAAATGTGCAGCTGTTATCAGACTGTTTTGTAGTTGTTAGAAATCTCACTAATGGCCTCTGCATGTAGGCAGAGTGTCTTAGACAAACATTGTTTACCTGTCTTAATTTCCCCTGGGTCACTATCACTTACAGTTTTTAGGTGACAAATGCTTTCAAAACATTCAGTTCTAACTTACAACCTGTTATCAATGTGCATCATAGGTGCCTATTTTTAAATGGTAAACTCTTTCAAAATCATTGCATAAAATGTAATCAGATTTTTCAGCTAGAATTACAAATCTACACAAAGTTTGTGAAATTACATAATTTGCTGTTTTAAACTCGATTAAAATATTCCTCAGGTCTGCTGTCAGTGCATAGGAAGAGACTGGTAACTCCTACAGTATTTAAGCCTGTATAGCATATATAAGCCTGTATAGTCTGTAGAGCACATAGCCTGTATAGCCTATATACTGTAAGTCTGTATCAATACAGCCTGTATAGACAGAGTATATACATACAGTATACAGGGTTGGCCAAAAAAAAACAAAAAAAAACAAAAAACAGGGCCACTGTGTTTGATTGCTCAAATCTTAAAAATGCATAAGAGGGTTTGCATGATTTTTGGCGTACTTCTACGACTTTTTGTAAACAACAAAATTACGTCACTGTGACGTCATTGTGAGCAACAACTTGCTACAAATAAATAAATAAGTAAACCGCTTAGCTAAGTTTTCAATGGCAGTAAACTTAGATGCTTCTCTTTCGCTATGTGGCCCCGTTTTTTTTTTTTTTTGGCCAAATGATTTACTCTTTTTTTTATTTCTTGTAGAAAGTTGTTGCTCATGATGACGATGCATTTTTAAGATTTAAGCAATCAAACATATTGGCCCTGTTTTTTTTTTGTGTTTTTTTTTTTGTTTTTGTTTTTTGCACCACCCTTTATATATAAGTCTGCATCGTCTGTAAAGCCAGTATAGACTATATAAATCCGTATAGTGTGTAAAGCCTATATAGGTACAGTAAGAATGTACTGTATAGTCTGTATAGACCAGAGGTGCCCAAACCAGGGCCCGCGGGCCAAAGTTGGCCCATGAGGGCATTGCCGTATATGACAAGAGGGGAAAACATTGAAAACAAAATGCTATTGACGCAGCTTTTCATTGCATTAATTTAACAGATTGCAGAGTAATGTTTTTTGTATAATTAAATCATAAAGGAGGGGAACATGGGTAACTTTCGTATTTTAATATAATACAGTTTGCAGGGCCTGAAATTCAGTGCAGGATTGTGGGTTTTGCGCACAATTTTAATAATTCCTGCAAGTTCCATGTACGTAAAATTCCCGCACACTTTTATTCACATTACAGTGCAGCTGCAAATTAATAAACCAATAGATACAGACTCAAAATCAAGTCAATACACTTGTTTTTGTATCAAACTGTAATTCCAGAAGTTGTGCGAGCAAATCCGCTCTATCACTCCCTCTCTCTCTATCTCTTGCAACTATCAGCAGTGCCTTTGAGTGCTTGTTAAATTTAGTGGGAGCGCATGCTTTGTCGCATATTTACTAAACTTAAGATGTTATAGATGTATAAAGATTTCTAAACCTGTTAATTCCACATGCAAATGACATTATACCGCATCTCCATATGCAAGCGATGCAATAAAAAATTATCGTTCCTGTTCATATTCAACAAAGCTGTTAACATTGCAAGCACGCGGGAACGCCTTGCATATCTTGATGCTCCCTCATTAGTCATAATACAGCACATTTGCAAGAAAGGCAGAAATAGCAAAAATGCTTTGTGTAATGTACCAACTGTTGGCCTGTGGTGAGGAGAGACACTTAAACACCTGTTACATCCCTCATTTCCATCTCTAGTTCTATCCAGGGTCGGAAATGAACAGAAAAAAAACAACAAAAACACAAAAAAATCCCCTGCAATCTGATATAGTTCCAAATATATCCATCACGATCTTCATTTGAATTTTCGCTGAGCATTATTTTGTTTCATGCCGTCCGTTGTGCAGTTGTTGTTGAGTCAGTGTCGGATGCTCAGGCCATAAACGCGCACAGACGGGCACTCTGTCGGTTTTGAGCTCCAGCGTTAAAAATACCAAATGCTACAATGTTGTTAATAATAATATTAACAAATATATATATATATATATATATATATATATATATATATATGGCTGTGTTAAATTGCCTTGATGTTAAATAAAACGTTATTAATGATACAATAATAATTTTTTACAGAACATTAACCACTTTTGGTGTATAAATCATATCTCTGATGTTCATTGTTAAATGTTTATTTTTGCATTGTTTTATTCAATTGGCATGAAGGAGTTTCCAAGTTTTTTTTTTTTTCATAAGCTCCTCATTCCAATTCTGGAGAAATGAGAGAATCTCCTCTATGTCGGTGCATTTGTTTTGTAGGCTATGTTAATTTAATAGCCAAAAAATTTGGAAATATGTGAATGAGAAAAAAAGTTTTGTTTCAGTAACAATGCACATTGTGCAATGTAGAGATCATGCAACGTTGTAATTATTGAAACATATCATTTTAAAATTGAATTAATTGTTTAAATTAAAGTATTTGACATAAAAGGATGACAGAGTCATAAGGTTACCAGAAAATGTTTGCTATAGTGCAATGTTTAATTTTGGCTCACGGCCCTCAATCAATTTGGATTTTTGACCCTTTGCAGGAAAAGATTGGGCCACCTCTGGTACAGACTGTATACTGTAAGCATGTAGCCTGTATAGCTGAGATAGTTAAGTCTGCATAGCCAATATAAATCTGTATAGTCTGTATAGCCTATTAAAATAACTGTGTAGTCTGGATAGCCTATTTAACCAATATAGGTAAGTCTGTATAGCCTTCACAGCCAACATAAGTCTGTATAGTCTGGATAGCCTATTTAGCCAATATAGGCAAGTCTGTATAGTCTTCACAGCCAACATAAGTCTGTATAGTCTGTCTAGCCTATATACTGTAAGTCTCTATAACCTATATAAGTCTGTCTATTCTGTATAGCCTATATACAGTAAGCCCACTGTTACAGGCAAGACAGTATAGCCTGCAGACTGTATAAGTCTGTATAGTCTGTATAGTCTATATAGGAAAGTCTGCATAGTCTGTATAACCTGTATAGCCTATATATTGTACATGCTGTATAGCCTATATAGGTAATAATATAATACAGTATATTGCATTATAAATGTGATCCATTATATCTATCTATCTATTTTTTTTTTTTACTTTTTTTTATATAAATAATACTTCCCGGTATTCATGGTGTAACCATTAAATCTAATTTTATAATGCATTATATAGAAGCTTCATAGAATGTATTATCAAAGGTGCTGCTGCATATGACCCTCTTAGTTTTATCACAATTACCGGTAACAATGAAGGCGGGTCTCTCAGACCCGCGCATAAAAACTGCACAGCCAATGAATGAAAGATTCATACGGGTTAAGATATTTTTCATTGGCTTTGGAAGAAAGCCGTCGCCAGCTACTCTGCAGAGACCGAGGGAGGGATAGTCCCATCAGATAGTAACAAAACCGAGGGGAGGAGGACGCAGAGCTTTCCACTTTCAGCATGTGCTTGAACACAAGCCGAACTCTCAGCACTGGATGATATCCGCTCGCGCTCCGCTAGAGATTTGTCGCAATCCCGCACTCGATGATCGATCTTCGGCTTGAAGATGCGCGCCAATATTTAGCGAAATCTTCGCCCTTCGCTGTTTAATGTAAGACATTCTCCATGGCGTCTCTACAGCAATCAAGAATTCAGTCATACCTGGAGAAGAATAAAATCGGACCATTGTTTGAGGTACGCTACCCCCTTTTCACAACTTTTAAACAATTAAGCAGGTTTTGAAATGAAGATATTAATGAGGCATCTTAGAATTTTGCTGCAATGTTAACAAGAGATAGGCTACTTGTGCCATATTGAATGCTGATTTAGACGTGAATTTCCCCGATTAAATATAGTGGAATTGTCATATTTAACCTATTTTAAGAAAAGCCTTGCCTATTCTATTTTAGTTCATTTGAAGTGGGAAGTGAATGAATGCTTGCAAACAATAAATTTGTCCTTATGGGTACAGTGCAAAACCTCATTCACTTGCGTTAATTTAATCAGCTAAATTGTACAAAACTAGAAAGGTTTTCGTGCTAGTCATGTTGAAATCTGTATAAAATCAGGTCAAAGCACCAAGCTTTCATGATAACGCACTGTATAGCCTATATAAATGAGCATGAGGCAATGTGAGGTAAGATGTTTCTGCTGACTGGACGCTTTCTGTCAGTAACCCAAACTCCATATACCATTGTTTCTCAACTGCTACTCACGCTGAAAAAATGTTAACCCAAAAATGTGCTTTACGTAGCCACATCTAAATTACCTGGTTTGATTTAAGTCAAAAGTATTATTTATCATCACTGAATCATCCTGAATACATTAGATTACACCAATAACACTAATTTCAAAGGTTAGATCAGGTAGAAATAGCTCCTTAAAGGGATAGTTCACCTAAAAATGAAAATTCTCTCATCATTTACTCACCCTCATGCCATGCCAGATGTGTTTGATTTTTCTGACCTCTGCAGAACACAAACGAAGATTTTTAGAAGAATATCTCAGCTCTGTAGGTCCATACAAACTCAATGCAAAGTAAATGGGTACACTGTTAAAAGAACACTGTGAAATGTACAGGAATAGGCTGGTAGCAATAAGCTAGTAAGTTGCTGTAGTACATTACACAGTATGCTTACTGTAAATGTAATCACAGTACATATAAAATGCTGTAATTTTTAATACAGTAATAATCACATTACTGTAATTGTCATCAGAGTAATAGGATGCTGTATTTTTATCAAAGCAAATATTATACTACTGTAACAGGAATTACTGCATTAATTTTAATACTGTAAAGTAATAACTGTAAAATAATTACGTACTGTAAAATGAAGAGACTGTTTTTTTTCTTCACAAAAATGACATTTATTGTATAACCCCATTCAACTTTCAACATTTTAAATTTGAAAATATATAGGCACTAAATAGATTTGATTTTGTATTTTTCATTTTGTAAATTTTTTTTTATTTTGTAAACAACATCACCACTTTCCTGAACATACAAATCCTTCCTCTTTGTTCAAGTTGGCCCGACAATGTAAACTGCATGGCATGAAATTCTTTTGTTAATCTTCATGCATATTTAGAGAACTTTAAAATGATTGATTTATTGTTTGAGGAGTTTTAGTTTATTTGATTGTACTTTTAGAGACAAATTTAAAAGAAAGAAAAAGAAAAAAAAAACAAAGGAAAGGAGTTGTTAATTGTAAAGATATGTGCAAGTCCTCTATTATTTTACATTTGCTTTCTGAGACTTGCTGACAGTCACATGTATCCTAGTAATGTTGATTCAATGTGAAAAACACACAAAAACATCACTTTGTTGAAAACTAAGTCACACAAGATATTTTCAAGTAATTTTACAAACAAAACAGTCAAATCCAAGCATTGGAAGCAATTAAAATGTTCAGTTAAAAGTGGAAATGTATAAAAACACAAATTAAATATGAACCAAAGACAAATGTCTAAGACTGACTTTATTGTTCCTGAACTATATTCTTCTTCCTGAAATGGATACTTCTTCCTGGGCTGGAGTCTTCTTCCCTGCAGTGGAAGGAATTAGTTACTAATGTAGACATTTATAGGCAAGACTGATGGCTCTATGACAATTTTTGTTGACTCTTTACTTCCCATTAGAAATACCACAATATGTTTCTACTACTGACAACACTACATAAAAGGGCAGTAGCATGGTACAACGGTACACACACACACACACACACACACACAAAAGGGCATTATTAAGTCCCACCGCCCTGTGTTCTGTGTAACAGTGAATAAGGTCTATAAATAAACTTGAACTCTAGAGTAATGTCTTTATGGAAAGTATTCAAGGTAAAAATGAATTAACAGTCTCACCTGGTGTCAGTTGTTTCCGCCAGTCATACTCAATGTCATACCCTGAAGAACGATGCCACATGTGGATTGAGGGACTCATTTTTCATTGGACCATCTTGCCAGTCCTTCTGCTCACCTGGACCTTGGAAGCGAACTTACTCTGTTCTGGATATATCCTGACACAAAATCTGTAAATATAAAAGACATTATACATTACCCTAGCCAAGGAGAAAAACAGTGATAGTTTGTATTCTTACCCATATAGTGGTATTTGCTGCTCCATGGGAGTGTAATACATCCACCAAGTTCCTGTCCTATCAAAAATGTTGTGGTGTTTAAAAGTCTTACCCGTTTTTGCGTTTTGTTTCGCCTCGGCCCGCTTCAGTACTTGGTAACCATGCCTTTACGGTAGCTAGCAAGAGAAAAACGAGTGACAAGCTTCTCCAAAGGGAGCTAGCTAGCGCATCAACACACACACATACACGCGGGCACACACAATGTTCCAATTGAACTTTTATCCATTAATGTTACTCCTACACCAAACTGATGACGTTATCAACTAAATGTCACCAGATAACAAAATCTATCAAAATTTAATGTGCAAATAGTTTCTTTTGGTAATATTAGGCACACTAGCTTACTAGCTAAGGAGGGTGCCTCTCTCCACTTCTCTCTCCCAGTGCACTCTTAAAGTTTAACACACAGGTAACTTTACATGAGGAAACTGTGCTCTATTTACATAGCATTGCAAAATAATGAGCAAAGTTACCTTGCTGAAGTCAAAAGCTGAAGAAAGTGTGGAATCTTGTCAGTAAGCTCTTGCAACAAAATAGTGTGGAGAAAAGCAGGTGGCCATCAGCATATCGTTATACTCCCATCATTTGTGTAACTGTTAACATTATGGAGGATATAAACATGTCGGATCCTCCTCTGTCTGAGTGATAACAAAAACTAGAAAACGTCTGTGTTGGAAATAATGCAAAGTGTACCATCAGCAAAGACAGATTATTGTTTCTACTGCTGAAAAAAAAATCCCGCTCAAAATTACTGTATTGTGATTCACAGGAAAAATGTATTTACTGTCAAATTCACCTGCCAAAGAAATTTGACCATGATGCTTTGCAGATCTACAGCAATATGCTGTATACAGGTTCTACAGTAAGCATTTGTTCATTATACAGTAATAATGCTGTGAAAACTACAGAAATTTGTTACAGTGTACCAAAATTTTGAAACTCTAAAAAGCACATAAAGGAAGCATAAAAGTAATCCACACGACTCCAGTCGTTAAATCCATGTCTTCTGAAGCGATATGGTAGGTATGGGTGAGAGACAGACAGATCGATATTTGTTCTTTTTTACTTTAAATTCTCCTCCCTGCCCAGTAGGTGGTGATATGCATGAAGAATGCGAATTGCCAAAAACAAAACAAGAAGAATGTGAAAGTGAAAGTGGAGATTGATAGTAAAAAAAGGACTTAAGTACTGATCTGTTTCTCACCCACACCTGTTATATCACTTCTTGATATGGATTTATCCACTGCCGAATGGATTATTTTGTGCTGCCTTTTTGTTCTTTTGGAGCTTCAAAATTTGGGTACCCATCCACTTACAATGTGAGGACCTACAGAACTGAAGTATTCTTCTAAATATATTTGTTTGAGTTCTGCAGAAGACAGAAAGTCATTCACATCTGAGATGGCATGAGTAAATGATGAGAGAATTTTACTTTTTGTTTGAACTATTCCTTTAAGGTAACAATTGCAGGTTAACAATATGTATTTTGGTCCATCAAATCATGCATAAATGCTGCACTGTAAATTTATGGGATACTATATTTTTACACTCTCAGCTACATTGGATAATTACTGTAGATGTGATAATCATGATGGAGCCTATAATAAATTCAACAGCTTGATTTTTAACAGTCTTAATATCACACTAAACATGGTGTGCACATTTGGTACTTTTATGCACATAATTATACAGTAAACATTAAACTAATTAGCCTCAATTACTTTTTTGCCCATATATAGGCTACCATAATGAACCAAAAACAGCGTTGTCATCCACCACTGCTATTATCTCCATCAGGCATCTGTAGTTAGAAGCACAGTCTATATGAGTCAAACAGCTGATGTATCAACTGTCTTGTAGCGAAGACTGTGTGCATGGGCTGAATATTAAACAGCAATAAAGCTAAAAGCAGCGCGCGTGTGACCTAGTACCATGGACAGCGGCGCAGCGCGGAGATCTGTCACATGAACGCGCTTCCCCCGGGGGCGAGCGAGCGCTGAGAGCGGGTTGCGGTCGAGGAACTAAAAAGAGTGTCTGCGTTCCGCTTTAATTCTGTCTTTTCTTCAAATCTGTTAGTTTAGGAGCATTTCAAAGCGGAAAATTGCTTGGAGGTAAGAAACAGTATCCTGAAACGGCCTCAAATTCGCCTCACAGTTCTAGTGGTACACAACATGCAAATGTTACCTTAAGGAGCTTTTTTTTTTTTTTTTTTTTTTTTTTTTACCTGATCTAACCCTTAAAATGAGATTTGTTGGAGTAACATAATGTATTCAGGATGTGAAATCATAATTTAATAATATTTTTTAGCAAAATAAATAAATAAATAAAATAATAATAAAATAAATGTACTTCTAAATATGGTAGCACTTTACATTACAGTGTGTATAGTGCATTATATGTCACTGTGATGAATTGCTAGTGATTATGCAATTACAAGCAGCTACAAATAATTAGAAAGTATGTTCAGTACACTATAAAATATTTTGTTAAGTAACCTAAAAATGTGCTTCTTGTGGTAAAATACAAATTAATAAATCTAAATTATTAAAGACAAAAATATAATTGCTGAATACATTAACTTACCAACCAAAAAAAGTCATGTTTAGGTTCAGATCAAGTAGAAATAGTTCCTTAAGGTTTAAGTACAGTGTAATATTATGCAGTACAAATACACATTAACATTAAAGGGATAGTTCACCCAAAAATAAAAGTTATCTTATCATTTACTCACCCTCATTTTGTTCCAAACCTGTATGACTTTCTTTCTTCCTTGAAACACAGAAGTGAGTCACCATTCACTTTCATTGCATCTTTTTGCTTTACACGAAAAGTTAATGGAGATTGAGGCTAACAGATTCTCCTATTGTGTTCCTCGGAAGACAGAAATTCATACAGGTTTGGAACAAAATGAGGGTAAATTTTTATTTTGGTGTAATAAAAAAAACCTTTTCATTTTGGGGTGATGTTAAATGTAATGTGACCCTAAATTTAACTTCATTTATTTTGCACTTCCATAGTCATGCACTGGAATACATTCATAACTTGTCACACAGCTATTAATGTATTTACCTGTGACACCAGTTTTCTCAATCAGGATGTTCAGGTACTCGGCACCTTTGTCATTTTCTAATGTCATTGCAAACAGCTGATATAGAGCGTCAGTTTGTTTGCACATCATAACTATTATCCGTGTCTGTTCCTAGGTGTGTTTGCTTGATGTGTTTCCACTGTATGCTGTAACTATGCTCACTGTGAAAGCTTTGGCACTAATGATAAATTACCCTTGTGAGCTCTTTGAATGGATCTTGAAAATGCGTAGTTGCCAAATAAACCTAAATTAAGGTCACTATGGATGCAATTTGCATGGGTCTGGGGAATAATACCTGGGATATAGCTGCTGCATCTATAAAATGTCAGACCCTCCTCACCAAGGCAATGCAACAATGATCTTTACTGTTTTATTGGTCGATATAGGTTGAATTGGACTTTTATGCCTTAGTTGGCATAGTGGGGCACTTATATACATATTCAGTGCAGCTTCCATACTATAAACTATACAGCTAGTTTCCTTTTTCTGTTTTTATTCTTGCTTATCACACTCACACACTCAGCATCAGTAAATTACCCATTCTCTGAACAGCAGCAAGGACAAAAGAGCAAATTTGATAAAGACCTCAAAGGAATAGTTCACCCCAAAACTTTGTCATCATTTACTGAACTTCATGTTGTTCCAAACCAGTATGACTTGCTTTCTTTCATGGAACACAAAAGGAGACATTAGGCAGAAAGTTAACTTAATTTACAATTCACTTTAATTGTACGGAAAACTACAACTTGGACATTCTGCTAGGGTGCTTTCACACTAGTACTTTTTGTGCGCAACCAGGTTCGAATGATGTCAAAATTTGCTTCATTTGGATGATGTGAATACTGTTTTCCAAACTCGGGTGCGCACCTGCGAACCTCACTCGAGTTTGCTAAAAAAAGGTGTTCTGGGGAACGCAGTTGTAACAAATTGTGGAAGTAAACCACTCGTGATGATGTATAATTCACATCTTGCAGGGTCCCGATCCCAATTATAATGGTACAATGCATTTCTCATCTTGTCTCCAAATAAATCGCCTTCAGAGAGCAGATCACATTCTTCACATCTCTTGCAATGCATCCGCGGGCTCGCGGCAGACAAATGCTAACTTTCATCATATCATTGCACACTCAATGCATCCGTGGCAGAAAAACACAAGTGTCGTTCTATGCATGTAAAGTTTTGGTGGTAAATCCAAAGAGAGGAATATTTTAATAATACAGCCAAGCTGATGTCTTAAGTTGTTACCTTGTTACAGTGGTAAACAGCTGCTGCTTGTACTCACCTTTATGATGCAATTGGACCGAGATTCTGACCCAAATGTGGGGGGTGTTGGGGGTTTGACATGATCTCTAACAGCTGTTTCTTGTTACAGTGATAGCGGGGAGAGGCCTCAAAAGCAGCCAAAACATGCCAGAGAGCAGAAGGACACGAGTGTGCTGCGACTGGCATGTCTTATTTGAGTGTTCTAATGTTTTTAGTGTTGTGAAGCAGAGATTTCAAGTAGTTTATGCCTAAGTATTGCGAAGCTGAAGGTTTCAATAAGTTTATGCTGACTGAGAGTTTTGTTACATTGAATTGTTTGAAATAAGAAACGCACTGTGAAGAACACACACAGAGAGTGTGGAAGGCAGAAAAAAAAAAGCCTACCTGAAGCGTGTCACTGCTCCCCATCTCCTTTTCCATACTCGAACCTGAAGGAGTGTTACAGTCTGTATTTAGTCTAAGTAAACATACCCTAGATGGATGTCTTTGACCATGAATGTGTCAAGTTAAACAAATTTCAACTTAAAATAAAAGAGACACATAAAGTTTTTTGAGACCTGCATTTTGTTCCATTCCATTACGCTCAATATTGCTTTTTTAACACAATACAGCATCCTGTGTGAACAGTATTTTGTCTTAGTATTTAATAAGCCAACATAAAATAAAATAAAATAAAAACTATGGAAAATGTTATTCCTCATGAAGTGACCCCTTTGACTACAGACCTTCATTGAGAATCCATAATTTGTATTAAGCTGTGTGTAACCACTCTTTATCTATTACCGTCCCCATATAAAAGAGAAGCAGACAGCAGAATTCATAGACTCTTAGGCAATTGCAGTAATTTTCTGCTCCACTCAGCTGTGACTAGAACAAGTTTAGGGCAGGAACAGGAAAACAGGCTATCAATAGCCAATCAATAAGCTTGTCTCGCAGTCTAATGGTTGGTGGCAGTGTAATAAAGAGAGTAAAATGTTTGGAAGCAGCAGCATAATTGATCTTTGTTGTGAACATTGAGCATTCACCCACACGGTATACTGTAGTTCAGGCAGATGGAGGTCTGATTAGCATACAGTACACACTAATGAATTCAGGCTATAAAACCACAGGCATCAACACAGAAGTAATTTCTGTATTTGGAACATATGCAGTTCAACATATTCTTCTTTTGGCCACTGTATGTGTTTCTGTGTACTGGATTCATATTGATATGGCTGGAGGTTTGGTTTGCAGTCCCAGCGGCTGCCACAGACAGTACTTTCACTTTACTGAGTCACATAAAAACTTGGGCAGGGACCTTCTAGTTTTATTGGCACTGCTCGGTGATATTTGTATATGATTCCTTTACCTTATAGTAAGGGAAAGCATTTTTCATCTGGCGTTTAATATTTTCTGCTGACATTTATTGATGGCATGGATCACTCTTGACAGGGTCTCACCAATGGACTTTGTGGGATGTCATTTAAATGTCTGGCTTTTTTGTTAACTCATACTCATGGTGCAGCCCCAAAAACAATTTAAAAATGTGTCCACACTTAAAGGGGTCTGTAACAGACCAGGTTCTTAATGTGGAAAGGAGGAAGCGGGGGACGGGTGAACAATCCACATCAGACATTTATTGCTGCACTTTTCAGTGTCACACAATAAGACACCGCTTTTCAGCAGTACACAAAAGGTTTGCTTTTCAGCACACACTGACACGCAGACACACACAGACAGCTTCGTGCGTCTCTCTCTCTCTCTCGAACTGCAGCTCCGGCTCCACCTTATCCCTCTCCCGGCTGATTGTGATCATTCTCCCCCAGCCGTCCTTCATCGCTCAGCCACGCCCCCCCGCTCGCCACATATCCCCATCGCCTGACTCAAGCCAGGGAGCCATCCAGCCTGACTTACTCCCCTCCATTTCTGTAGGGAAAATATTGCCCTTTCAGCCTGTCCTGCTGCCGGATGGTTTTCCCTGCCTCCTGGGAACAGGAACAGGACGAGGTGGAGAGAGAGAACGAGATAGAGGGAGGGAGAGGAGAGAGAGAGAGAGAAGGGAAAAAAAAACTTGCCGGTCCCCGTACATGCCGCAGGATGGTCCTCAGCCCACTGTACTGCTTCCGTCCACAACACTGGGTGATGCACCACCGGATTGAGCACTCCCTCGGTGTTGCGATCCTCAGTCAGCGGCGAGGACTATTTGATGGCGCATCTTCCTACAAATTCCCGGGTTTCGGCATCAGTGTAACAGACCAGGTTCTTAATGTGGAAAGGAGGAAGCGTGGACTAGGTGAACAATGCATGTCAGACATTTATTGCTGCACTTTCCAGTATCACACAATAAGACACCGCTTTTCAGCAGTACACAAAAGGTTTGCTTTTTAGCACACACCACACTGGCATGCAGACACACACAGACAGGTTTGTGCATCTCTCTCTCTCTCGCTCTTGAACTGCAGCTCCTTATCCCTCTCTCCTTATCCCTCTCCCGGCTGATTGCGATCATTCTCCCCCAGCCGTCCCTCATCGCTCGGCCACACCCCCTGCTCGCCACAGGGTTATTTTATGAGGAATCAAATTTTCCTTGATATTTTTAAATATAAGTGGTAATTGTACTATTAAAACATATTTTATCAAGAATTCTATACTAAGTTTTAGAATTCAAAAATTCCTCTGCAGCCCCAAAGGAGCATTTATTGTCTCCACCCTGCAAAAATGACTCGTTTTGAAATGTCCCCC
This sequence comes from Myxocyprinus asiaticus, assembly GCF_019703515.2. Taxonomy (NCBI): domain Eukaryota; kingdom Metazoa; phylum Chordata; class Actinopteri; order Cypriniformes; family Catostomidae; genus Myxocyprinus; species Myxocyprinus asiaticus. Next base: position 20,217,813 of record NC_059387.1, read on the forward strand.
CTTGTGGCATAGAAGATAGGAGTCCTTTGAATAGCCACGCCTCCACAACATGCATAATCATCTCGGTGAATTCAGAGAGAGAGAGAGAGAGAGCAGCTGAGGAGTACCAACACTGGAAGTTGCACTATCGTTTAACTGTAGTTTGCTTTTAACCAACAAAAAGATTAAGATGTGATGTAACGTACCCAGATGTTATATTGTTCCTGGCTGTGGAAAAATTGCATCTCTGCATAGCATTCTGAAGGATCCCAACATAAGGAACGAGTGACTTATTGAAACAAAGCGTCAATTTGGGATTATAATATTTTTTGGCACATTTTCTCTAAGGATTCTTTTGAGCACCATCATTCAGCCTTTGCAAAGAAACTTGTATTGAAAGATGGAGCAGTATATTGAGTAACGAATGTAATTCTGTTTAATTTGCCTGGGTTATTTTGATATGAATATTTTTATTGCATAATAACCCATGACCAGAACTCCAACGCGGAACGGATCGTGCCTACTTATCCACGGTTACTCGCTAAATCTTGTATGCCTGATAATATGAGTATTGGGAAGCAACAGTGTGCAGAATTTGTTCAGTTTTCAGTTATTCAGTCAAACAAATGTTGTAATTTGATTGCATGCTTCACATATATTGGGACATACTGTATGGCTATCAGTGATTGTCTGGAGTGAGTGATTTTAGTGGATTTTTTAAATGGCTTGCATGTTTTCATTCTTTCATTTAAAAACAAAACAAAAAACAGTTCCACATGTGCAATTGTGGGAGGGCAAACGCTCTGCAAAGATGTTATCCAATCAGAACAGTGGGCATGTCTTAAAGCTGTAGTACAGGTAAAACATTTCAGACAGAGGGCTAAACACAGGGTAGAAAAAGGTCATGTAAAATTACACATTATAGCTGTTTTTTTATGCAAGAAAACTATACTAACATAAGTGAACAAATAAAATGTATAATAAATATAAATAATAATAATAATAATAATAAAAAAAAATTATAATTATAAAAAAATTGACCCTTAAAATTTTTTATAATTGTTCTTTACATTATACAGCTAACAAACAAGCTGAGAGGCATTCATTTTAAAGAGAGCAACCACATGCATACCTATTGAGCAAAAAAATCACAAAAAGAAGTTTAAGTTTCAAATGATAAAAATAATAGATTGTTCAAAATTAAGCAATTTGCACACTTTCTAGTTGTCATACATTAGCGGAACATAGTTACTGTGTGCTAAACAATACCTGTGGTTACTCGGGCTAGTACACCTATGTGAACTTGAGGGGAACTGCCTTCATACATCCATTAAAAATGCCCATGGGACCAGCTGGTTAAAAGTAACTGCAAACAAACAAACAAACAAACAACAAAAAAAGTTGAAGTTAGTTCTGAGAAAAGGTCTAGCTTCATATTTTATCTTATGTAATGAAATGCACACATTTTAAGTGTGACTTAACTGTCCAAAAGTGTCTGCTGTACATTTTAAGTAACTTATACTGTACTTCACCAGCATATGTTCAAACAGCATGTATAAAACCTCCTTTATCTTGCCTGTGCCATAAGAACACCCCAAACATTCCATAGCCATTAAAAAGTGAGATCAAACAATATTATTTGTATCTATTTTGGGGTATCTCCTCAGTAGTATATATAAACCCATAACTGTGCTTTGCCTGTTATCATTTCCTGGCTTCATATGCACAAAACTGTGTAAAACATCTCACCTCAGGGTAAAAGATGTGGATTAATAATGTTTCTAAAATATTAACGTGTGGAGGAAGCACTGATGTTTGGGTAAGAGAAGATCTCACAGAGCAGGCAATGTAACAAAATGCCTCCCATCAGTGCCATACTGTAATACCACAACTGCTAAACAATGCAGGTCTACCTTACTGTATTTATTAGGTGACTACCAAAACCATTTGACCTCATGAGGAAAAATCAGCCAGGGTTAAGCAAAATAAACAGAAGTAATGATCAAGTCAAGTAATTAAAAATAAATAGCTTATGAAACTTAAGTTAAACTTCTAGAACTTCGTAAACTTCAGCAGTTTTTAAAGAAATGTGTGTGGCTCAGCTTTTTTTTAGGGCTCCATCCCTGTGTGAATGGATTCACAGCCTAGACCTCGCTGAAATAGTGTCAGCCAATGTCCATTGAAAAGGTTGTTGGGTAATTACCACTCTTCAGGTTTCTCACTTGCTGTATACCTGTATTTTAAAGTTGAAGTATGATATATCTGTGCCACTAGCGCCACCAAACAGAATTGCAAAAATAATCACTGTTTTTAATCAGGTGTTCCGAACACTCCCCCGTCTTCCTTTCATAGGACAAAAATATAGTTCTTTAAACTTATGCCATTGTTAGAGCCAGTGTTGGAACAGTATGTTAGTCTGGTCGGGATGCTTGGACAAACCAAGTAATGTTTGATTGTGCCACAGAGTAGAGGTCTGCAACCCGACCTGGGCCCGATGGGTTTCGGGCCAGGTTCGGGTCAGTTTCTCAAGTAGGACTTAGGGTTCAGGTCGGGTTGGGTTTGTAATTAATAAAAAAATAAGCAGGCCTACCGAACTTGTTTCACACACGTGTTCTCACTCACAGACACGCGCGAACGGATGAGTTAGGGGCTGTTCACACCAAACGTGTTTTTGTGTGCATCTGTTCTGTTTTCCCATTGTTTTCCTATGTAAACACTAAACAAATGTCTTTGTCTGTTGTGCCATGTCTCACTGTTTCTTCAGCGTCTCACGCAGGCTGGCACTGTTTAAACACCGTGTGAAGTTAAAAAGAACTTCAAAATTTCAAAAACGCATGTTGAGCCAGCGCTCTGTTTCATTCTTTGCACTGCATCTAGATTGTTTTTAGCACAGGTGTCACAAAGATTCAACGTTCTGAACAAGTTCAGGCTGTAAAGAGGGGACTGTTGCATTGTTTCATATTATTCCAGATTGTTCTGCACCAAGCAAAGTTTCAGCGCATAAACGGTAAGTCAATGCTTTATTTCCATTCTGCTCTAGAGTACTGAGGGGCTGCCGTGCCTTGTTAAAACTATATGTTTACTGTTTCAATACTTATATGAATGTTATATGCTTACATAAAGTGTAGCCTTGCTTACATCAAGTGTAGTACTTGCTAGGAGAAGAAATGATAAAGACAGTGAACGATTTCGGGTGGGGTTCGGGCTTATGATCTGACAGTATCGTTCAGGCCGGGTAGGGTCGGGCCACACTGTCTCGGGTACGGTTCGGGTTTCATTTTAAGGCCCGTGCAGACCTCTAACACAGAGCCACAGTGTTTCTGATTACACTTTGCAGAGAAATCAGCCTACACAGATTTTAGGTTAAAATTTGGATGAATGAGGGAAAGAGTATTTTATAGGTACTGTACCATAGTCACCATTATTCCCCATTTTAATCACTTTTCGTCTTCACTGTTTCATTATAAATGGTCTTATGGTGTCAAATGATTTTTTTTTAAAAGTATAAATATTTATAGAATGTAGTCTTTAAAATAATATGGTCATAATACTGAATACTTAATAATTACAAAAGAATTACTAAAATGCTGTAAATACCGAAATTAAAATGAAAGAATTAGCAAAACAGTTTGTAAATAAACTATTTTACTAGGGAATAGCATGTCACACCACATGACATATCCACCACTTCTTCCTATTTGGCTGTTTAGATATGATAATTCTATGGCTGTGTTGGGCTGATTTCAAACATATACGTATGCTCATCCAGTATAGAACAACACAGTTGTTGCCCATGGCAATAGAATAATTACTACAGCTTGTATTTTCCACATTTTGACCATGTCTGTGTTTTGTGTTTACCAGCCAACATTTCCAGACTGGTTAGTTTTACAGATACACTGAATTTGTTGAGCTAGAACTGTCATTATGGAGCTCCTCAGTGTCCCACAAGTGACAAACTGAATGCTAAATCAGCACACAGAATATCGATAAAATCAATTGGCTAGAGAATCATCGCATTTCCCACTTGTAATTGAAACTGACATCCAGAACAGGCAATTGAAAACTCAAGCACTGTGCAGACTGGGATGGTATAAATTGCCCCGTGTTACACTCTATGGGTAAAGGAGGCAAACTCTATTATAAGTTTCAGCCAAAAAGTTCACAGAAGTTACTGAGAACCTGTCTAACTTAACATGCATTGATTAGGTGTGCGTGCAGGGTCTAAAATGAAAGTTTTACCATATCTGCTAATGGTGAGTTAATTGAGAACATTTACCGGCCATAAATACAGTAGATCTCTTTACGGCCATGAAATGGTAAAATAAAAATAGATATATAATAATTAAAGTTTCAACTCACTGAGATCAAATTTGTTAGACGATACGTGAGTTGCAACAGATGTTTTCTCAAGTTGACAGAACCACTTGTGTTGCTTAGATCAACAAGGGTCAGATTATTATACAATTCATTTAAAACTTATTGTGTATTATGTTGCTGTTCCTTATAAAGTTACCTACCAGATCAACTTGCAAGTGTTCATTTTGGAATAATCTACAGTCAGCCAGTCATTATTGGAAAAATATACCTGACAAGGTGGTCATGACCCTGACACGGAGCATAGGGGTCTTGTATCCGCTGAAGGGGTTTATTTTGCAAAAATGACCGGCTGACTGTAGAATCATGCTTATTACACAGCTACTCACCAGATTAAATGGGCTAATTATTTAAATATTCAGAAATAAACACTGAAATTGATATGAGTTGAAATTATGAAATGTGAGAAGAAAGAAACTGTCTCTAGAAACAGCTGAATTGCACCTCTGGTTTGGGAAGGAGTTCTGTAAGGTGTTTATATAGCAAAAATGACTGCTTATTATCCTACTTATAACACAACTATTTTACAAATAAATAAATAAATGGACTTGAAATATTAATTTGAGTTAAAATGATTTTCATAGCTTGTAAATATCGCATAGGGATACGTGAAGTAGGAAAGGTGACTCACAATACCCGGATAACCAGTCTGCTATCACTTTATCCCCTGATGTGGTCATTATTCAGATATACAGTATGAGACCACAGGACGGTCTGATTGACCAGTTAGAATCAAGTACTCCAGAGAGTAAGAAATGTACTTTAGTAATCAACCTTTAAGCGATTTAAATGAGAGAGAATAATGAGAAGGCAGTGTATCCCTTGTTAAGACTAGGTAAATTACAGCAGTGTGTCTGCATGCACACACACAGCGGGGCTGAATAATGGAGAAGAGATGGAGAGTTCCCTCTTTATGGAGGTTTATGGAGGTTTCTTGGCTGCCTGAGTACAAATTAACGATGCACTGACCTGCAGACACTCCAGGCGTCAGCACTGTGTGAATTCGCCTATGTTGATCTTGAGCAAATGTCCTGTGTATGAGACAAGCTCATCTGAAATGGAGTAAATACAGCATAAAGTGGATCCTGTGTTCAAATCATGACTGGCAGTGGGAATTTTGCTCAAATATCTGTAACAGTTCAAGGATGGGCAAGGAGGTGGCGGGAACCGGCTGAACAGTCAATGTAAAATTTAATGGTATAAATGAACTTAAAACAACATAGAACATAAAACATGATGAATGAACACACATGAGCGCGGCTGCGTGCGTCTCTCTCTCTCTTGAACTGGCGTCTCCGGCTCCACTTTATCTCGCTCTCCCACTGAAAGGGCGAGCGGAGACACACAGAGAGAGAGATAGAGAAGAACTTGCTCGCCGGCTCCTAGACGCACTGTCGCCCGGTCCTCAACCGCTCCTCCGCCCTCTGGCGGATGCCAGCTCGCTCCTCCCCCGGCGGACGGCAGCGAGTCCTCCGGGGAATTTAATGGTATAAATAAAACAACATAGAACATAAAACATGATGAACGAACACATATCGCGTGCGTCTCTCTCTCTCTCGAACTGGTGTCTCTGACTCCACTTTATCTCGTTCTCCCACTGATCAGCTGATTCAGCGCCGGCCGTGCAGCCTCATGGCCCGGTCACGCCCTCCTCCTCGTCACAGTATCTTTTTGTTTTCACTCACCTGCTGTAAAGACACATTTGCAGTCTTCATTTCAAAACCTAGTGAGCTGCCTCGCTGTCTACTATCTACGTAGGCAGCTTTCTTCTAAGGCAGCATGACCTCATAATTTACCTATTTGGAATGCAGTATATTCACGCATATGTGATGCCTTAAAATGCTGCCTCCATAGACAGCTCACTAGGTTTTGGAACAGAGTAATAGTTACACCAAACAATTAAAAGTATTGCGTTTGGCTGGGATTCCCTTTTAAATGGATTGCAATGTTAGACAATAGACTCTGCTGGTTCTGTTTGTGTATGTTTGGCTCTGCAGCTGTACCACTCCTTTCCTCTTCTCCACCTCTTGTCTCAAGGGCTGGAACTCATCCAGAACTCTGTCCCAGTCCTCATTCAGCATCTCCTGCTGTGACGTAAGGCATGAATGATGGAAACAGAGGAGTGCAGCCTCAGGCAATCCTAAACTCTGGCCAAAAACCCAACATACAAATAGTACAATTAACAGAAGTAACAAATAAATAGCTTATTGCATTCATTTGTGCACATCAATTACTATGTCTAGACCTGCATGAATTCAGTATCATAAAGGTAGAGTAGAGTTTCAAGGAAACTATCACAACAGAAGATATTTAGGGAATGTGTCAACAACAGCAAAGATAATATGTCTTCTTAATGAAAACCATCTGGATGCTATTTCAGTCAGAAAGGATTATTTGGCTACTATTTTAAATTATCCACCTTACTTATTTTCTTCTGTAGAACACAATAATGTTAGCTTCAGTCACCATTCACTTTAATTGATTCTTCTTTCCATATAATTCATGTTAAAGGGGCCTGAGTGTTTTACGGAAGAAAGAAAGTCATACGTGTTTGAATTTTGAATCATGACAGAACAGAAAGGATGACAGAATTTTCAGTTTTGGATGAATTATCCTTTTAACTCTTGGCAATCCGATCAAATCAAGATTTAAGAAAGAGATATTAAAAACCTTGGCTAATAATACTTATGGCTCATTCATCACACTGGAAATGTAAGTCAAGTCGAGCACATTGCATTATTGGATTCAGTATTCTGCACAGTATGCTCTGGTTGTATTCTGCGCATTCTGACAGATGTAATGGATCATCCGGGTATTCTGTGCATACATAAACTGCATACTGTTCACAGTATTGCAGAAGGTAGTGTGCTATTCCAAATATAGCCATAGTCTGACATAAAATTGGACAATGGCTGAAGTAAATATTTCTTTTGCTGACTTGTGGGAGTGTTTGGGAAATGTAGTCCACCAGTGATGTTGTACTTTCGAGCTTGCATTGAATTTGGCTTGCAGTCAAGTTGTCTATTAGAGAGGCTGAAATTGTCTCCACTTTGCCAATTTCCCTGGTCTGTCAGTATGATCGAGAGATCCTGTGTTTCTCCATCCTGATCCTTATTTCGTGGAGGGACTTTGACCTATATTTGAGTATATCTATCCTTGTGCGTCCCGCATCCTCATGCGTGGACTGTGTGTTTTGTCTTCGCTATACGCTATGCCATAGGCATAACTAGACCTATGAGGTGAATGAGCTGCACATGTGCAAACAGTGTTGCCAAGGACCAATCAATAATCTGTATTGTTTGCTCCTCCTTAGTTTTAATTTAAAGTTTTTAATTTGACTGTTTAATTAGATTTTTATTCTTCTCATGCCTTATCACTCACCATCACAGGGGTTTAGTTCATTCCAGTTTCAGAACTCTCTGAATTCATATCATTTATTTAGACAAGTCTGTACATTGTACTTTATTCAAACACATAATAATCTTTTAACTTTATTAAACTTATATACACATAATACAAATACACACAGCCTTGGACATTACAAACACATTAAAAAAAAATAGCTAACATGTCACACTCTAAAATATACTCCCAAAAGTATAGAAAAGAATGAGAGTCAATTCAAGGGGTGGCTGAAGCCATATGTGGGCAATGACAGAAGGGCATACTCAGGGGCGCAACTACACATTTCTGAGTGGGTATGCAAAACTAAATTTTGTGCCCCCATGTATCTGTCAAGCAAGGAGGGGGGAGTGTCATCCATTCCAAGTCATCCAAGTGTTGAGCAGGTTGGGGGGTGATGTTGGAGGGGTGGAGGAGGCCGATTGCACCACCTTTAGTGAGCCGCTGGCGCCCCCCTTTACATGGCGCCCCTGTGCATTGCATACCTTGCATATATGTTTTTTGCACCTCTGGGCATACTGTCTTTACTGCAAGACTGTCTTTACTTTTCTGTGCCATGTGGGACACATTTCAGTTACTATTTCATACTTGTTCCATTGTCTGACAACAGAAACAGAATTCTTTTTTAAAAAATATGTAAATAAGAACAGCTTTATTGGGAATTCAGCAGTATTAAAATACAGTATGTGAGCACAGAGAGTAGGAGAGAAGCAAACAGATGTAAAGGGCTGACACCGGCTGACACTTGGCAGAATGCAAATATGACACGATGACGTCATCTAGCGACATTTAGTGACTTTTGGAGCAGGTTTTAGTTACTTTCCATTGAAAGTAGTTGGCAACACTGCCCATTTCCTCATTCTGTTCATGAACAAGTGAGGATCAGCGCCTTATTATGACCGACTGAAAGAAAGGCATGTCGCTCGTTTAGTAAGGTAATCTCGTTTAACAAGGAGAAAGGGGCTGGATTAATTTAAGAGTAAAAGTGATTGGGGCCTTAGTAGTTCAGCGAGTATTGATGCTGACTACCACCCCTGGAGTCACGAGTTCGAACCCAGGGCATGCTGAGTGACTCCAGCCAGGTCTCCTAAGCAACCAAATTGGCCCGGTTGCTAGGGAGGGTAGTCACATGGGGTAACCTCCTCATGGTCACGATTAGGGGTTCTCGCACTCAATGGGGCGCATGGTAAGTTGTGCATGGATCAGAGAGTAGCATGAGCCTCCCCATGCTGTGAGTCTCTGTGGTGTCATGCACAGCGAGCCACATGATAAGATGCGCAGATTGACTGTCTCAGAAGTAGAGGCAACTGAGACTTGTTCTCCGCCACCTGGATTGAGGTGAGTAACCGTGCCACCATGAGAACCTACTAAGTAGTGAGGATTGGGCATTGCAAATTGGGAGAAAAGGAGATAAAAAATAAAAAAATAAAGAAACAAATAAGAGTAAAAAGAGTAAAAGTGACAAGTGACATTACAATGACATCAGGATGTAATTAAAACCTGTTAATATTTTTAGACTAATAATGTATTTTTTGCATACCTTGATTGTCATGCACAGTAGTTCACAAAATGATATGCTTTGTTGTCATTTGCAGGGAAAATGCTTATATTTATACACTCTTAGTAGACACACTGATTTGAATGAAGTAAACTCAGCAAAAAAAGAAACGTCCTCTCACTTTCAACTGCTTTTATTTTCAGCAAACTTAACATGTGTAAATATTTGTATGAACATAAAAAGATTCAACAACTAAGACATAAACTGAACAAGTTTCACAGACATGTGACTAACAGAAATGGAATAATGTGTCCCTGAACAAAGTGGGGATCAAATGTAACAGTATCTGTTGTGGCCACCAGCTGCATTAAGTACTGCAGTGCATCTCCTCCTCATGGACTGCACCAGATTTGCCAGTTCTTGATGTGAGATGTTACCCCACTCTTCCACCAAGGCACTTGCAAGTTCCCGGACATTTCTGGAGGGAATGGCCCTAGCCCTCACCCTCCGATCCAACAGGTCCCAGACGTGCTCAATGGGATTGAGATCCGGACTCTTTGCTGGCCATGGCAGAACATTGACATTCCTGTCCAGGAAATCACGCACAGAACGAGCAGTATGGCTGGTGGCATTGTCATGCTGGAGGGTCATGTCAGGATGAGCCTGCAGCAAGGGTACCACTTGAGGGAGGAGGATGTCTTCCCTGTAGCGCACAGCGTTGAGATTGCCTGCAATGACAACGAGCTCAGTCCGATGATGCTGTGACACACCGCCCCAGACCATGATGGACACTTCACCTCCAAATCGATCCCGCTCCAGAGTACAGGCCTCGACGTAACGCTCATTCCTTCGAGTCCGACCATTACCCTTGGTGAGACAAACCTGCGACTCGTCAGTAGGGCTGCCCCCTGATAGTCGACCAAACGTTAGTCAATGAGAAGAGTCTCGGTCCACTAAGTCTTGATTGGTCGTTTGGTCGCAGAAAAAAACTCCACATAAAAACGACGAACACCCATATTACCGCTGGTTGGACGCTAGGTGGTACTATGGCGTAATTTCCGTTAAGGAGGGTTAGGGTTTAGACTACACAATAAAGCACCTTGATTTCAAACATAGAACTTTATTTTTTATTTAACTAAAAATTCAAATGAAACTGGAAAAAATAAGTGCAATTAAAATGTGTGTTGTTCAACTCTTTGAAAGATGGCTTTACAACAGCTGTCAACATCTCTCTGGCAAAGAACCTACTTCATCTGTGAATGCTCTACCGGTCAGGTATTTCGTTGTCCGGGAAAATACATCATGTGTGTGAATGAATTCGTTTTGTTCCCTCCTTCAAGATATAAATATATATATATATATATATCGCAATATCCAATTACATCGGCAACCCTGGGCTGAGGGATCGGTGAATATTCTTGCTTTAGTGATTTTGCATTGAAAATGTAATTAATTTATTTAAAAAACAAAAACTTATATCAAATAAATGTTTTAATTCAAACTGCACTCCAAACGAAATGAAAAAGCAATAAAATAATGTGATAAAAGAATTATAATAATTATAATGATGATAATAATCACTATAAATCATGGTTCGAGGTGAACGTGTTTTTGTATTATTTTATCTTTTAATCACAGATGTATAGGCTGTAGAGTTGTGGTCACAATGAACTGCTCTGTGGAAATAAAGCGAACTGAACTCAAAGCACCTCCTGAGCTGAGATGTCTGAGGTAATTTGCAGCACTCATAGATGATAATGTTCTTGCAACAAAAAACAAAACAAAAAAATTCAGAAGACAGAAACAAAGAAAGAGTGAGAACCTTTTAGATGCACGTGTTTCTCGAGACTGCAAGCCTCCATATCAGCGTGTCATACATGCGCATAGAGGGCTTTACTGTCATCTGTTCTTAATACTATAATAAAGTGTGTTTCTTCAAGCACGTGTCTGTGTGTCTACGGGCAATCTATTTGTAATATTAATTTGATAATAATAATAGCCTAATAAATAATAATAATTATTTAATACATTAATGGGAAAACGAGCCAAATATCGTCTTGACATGGTCAAAGGCATCAGCTATTGGTGATCACACTGACCATCATCAATTCCCGAGATCATCATCTGTCGGCACAACCCTAATGTGCATTTCTCTCTGTACAGTATATATATATATATATATATATATATATATATATATATATATATATATATATATATACATACTGTACAGTATATATATGTGTATATATATATATATATATATATATATATATATGTACAGTATATATATAGTATATATATATATATATATATATATATATATATATATATATATATAGTATATATATATATATATATACACACACTACACAGTATACAGTATACATATATATATATATATATATATATAGACAGTATATGTATTACCAGGGTTATTCTATTGAAATTAAAATCTCTTTTTGGAGTAATTTTCTCATTTGAACAAATTCAAAAGACTTTAGTACAGAGAAACATCATCTGGAGTTAATTCACTCTACTAAAAAACAGCAAAGCTAAACATTTATCGTAATAATAGTTTTTTGTGGTGTTTGATTGTGACGAGGAGGAGAGCTAATCATCTCCAGGTGGAGCCCCTGTCAGGGGCGGAGGGGCTCGCTACCGGCCACCAGAACGCAGAGGGGTCGGAGGAACGGTCGCCATCCGTGAGGGGAGGAGGGGCTCGCTGCCGGGAGGGAGCAGTGTGACTGGAGGGTGGGGCCGGGCCGTGAGTGCACACCCAATCGGGCTAATCAGCCGAGGAGAGGGATAAAGATGAGCCGAATGCGGCATTTCGAGAGAGAGAGAGCCACACGCAGCTGCCGTGTGTTTATGTTTGTGTCTTTTGTTTAAATTAAATATTACTTTGATGGTTCGTCTGGTTCCCGCCTCCTCCTTTCCCATTTTACCCCCCCCCTCCCCGTTACATTGATATATCTTTAATCTATCCACCTTATTTTTCAGCAAAACTGGAGCACCACCATTATCAACCTTGAATGTCGACCACTTCCAGCATAAGCTACTTCCAGCTATTTTAGCTATACAAATACTACATTATGCTGCTTTATATTACAGGCTGGCAATAATGTTGACATATTATCATTATTATGATTTTCTTAAACTCATTTGTTTTGAGTGCATATAGTTTTACCATTTATCACATTTTGCCATCGTTTATTCACACACTATTGCACTGGCAGAATGAATGAAATCAGGCGCCGTCACGGACAGTCCTCTGCACCGTCTGACATGCCTCCACAAACTTTACACAACCAACAGAGAGAAGAAAGATGCAGGGAAAATGCTGCTTCAATTTTCTTTGCACCAAAACTGCATCTTGTTTCATCTTTGCAAAATAATAAAAGCATTTTACTCTCCGTTCTTTTTAGAGAGCATTCTCTCTTTCTTAGCGGTGCATAGTAAACAGACGCATTCAGAATGGCTTATGAAACATTGCCTTTGGAAATAAATGAATAAATGCATCACTGGAGGTAATGCAGGTACATATGAATGGAGGTTTACATGGAGACAAGAAAGACTGCATCGTGACAATCTTGGTAAAAAAAGAAGCAGATTTTGTATTGAAGAGATGTCTGTTCAATACAACAGCACACAGCATCAAGTGAATGATTTACTTAATTTTTACTATAAATGCTGATGTTAGAAAATGATCCAACTTTGGCACATAATTTTGCTGTAGATCCTGTGGTTGTGTGATAGTTTATAAGCCCAGATCACTAACTCTGGTATTATAACCTTCTAGTTATTTACACTGCGGTCACTGCCAGCAGAACTTTCTCACATTTGCCGGAAATGCAGCCGCTGCTTACTTCCACTTTGCAAAATAAGGTGGATAGAAGCGTTGAATGGTTCTTTAAATGGTTTCAGTTTTTTTTTTTTTTTTTTTTTTTTTTATATATATAACTTTATAAGTCTGTTTATTATACAAAAAAGACAATATTTTGAATGTATATTAGTTGGCTTGAATGATGTGAACACAGTAAAAACAGTAATGAGTGGAATACAGTAAATGTGCATTAATAATATCATTGGTGGCTGAGCCCCCCTATGATCGAAATCCTAGAATCGCCCCACATGCTATGCATAATTTCATTTCATTTAAACCGACTGATCTCAGTTCAGGACACTGGGCTGTCAGTAAAGGGTTAAAATTTTGCTGCACGGAGTCATGTGCAAAACAACATGGCACCAATCTCTGTGGAGTTTGTCTTTTGGAGGAACGCCAGCAAAACTACATCTGGTAAGAAACCTCATTAAGTTTTTACATTGAAACTCGTTTGAATCACAAGACTAGAGTCTCGTAGTTTCAACCGGTATGTCATTTTGAAAATTTCATAGATTTATTGCTAAACGGCACACTGTTTAACACAATGACCACAGACGTGGACTATAGGGCTATTTTTCCTTTGAAATACTATATTTATTGTACATTATCACATTGAGAATCAATGGGTGCATTCATAACATTGAAAATGTTGCTTTCAGTGGCTTTATTTGGTGTTAGGATGAAAATAAGATGCATTTGAATTGTTTTAAACCAGAGCAGACAGACAGCACACTGGAGGTTGACTCATTCACTAAATAGGGAGCAAGGGACCGAGGGGACATCCTACAGCGTTCCAATGCAGCCAAGTGCATTCACTCCAAACTTCCGGTAAAATGGTAATCAGTACATAGATTTGGAATTTATGATGCTAAATTTTATTTTAACATGGTTGGCAGTGATTGCATGATGCTGGCCATTACTTTGAATCAGAATTATTTATGCTAATTTTTGATTGGTAACATGTTTCAGCACTGGCTATCATTTGTTTGTTTGATTGCGCAAAGAGAGAAAATTGATATTTTGTTGCCAAAGTAGAAACAAATTAGAACTATTAAACTTATAACTACTTATAACTAAATATTATGACTTTCTAACATAAAGTAAAATCAAGTCAAATCATTTTTATTTGTATAGTTTTTTATTTGTGCTTTTCCAATACATATTGTTCCAAAGCAGCTTTACAGAAAATAATCTATAATGTCTGTAACGTTCTTCAAAAACATGAATAACCAACACTCCTGTAAACATAATAAACAATTTGACTGAAAAAAAATATGACTTCCTATAGCTTGGTACTATTTAAAATTTCTCAACTTAATCCCGCTATCTCCATATGAGGAAATCAGTTTTAAAGAAAACAATTTGCTCTTCAATTTTTAATGTATTTTTTTTTTTATTTGTTTTTAATGTTTATTAGGGGCTACTATTTACAATTCAAAAAAGGATTATGGAAAATGCACACAGCAGTCATGCTCTGGTCTCAGGAGGCTATGCATGCTCTCCATCATGCACACATTAGAACAAATAGCTCACATTAATGAAACATATATTATTTAAAGGAATAGTTCACCCAAAAATGAAAATTTAGTTATTCACTCAAGCCATTCTGAGCCCATATGACTTTCTTTCATAGAGGAAAAAAGCAATTTTTAATAATGTAGGCCTATTGGCAGATTTTTTTCCCATGCCATTTGAATAAATGGAATGGAGACTGAAGCTTTTAAACTTCAAACTCAAGTATCACAAACATTTTTTAAAACATCTCCTTTTGTTTTCCACATAAGAAACAAAGTCACACAGATTTGGAAAGACATGAGGGTGAGTAAATAATAAGAGAATTAACCAGTAGTGTAGTCTAGGGCAGGAGTTTTCAAATTGGGTGAAAGTGAGCCTCCCCCTGGAGAACATGAAGACAGCCATGCCTGAAGGTACACCTGAAATGCTTGAAGGTACCCCGTTCATCAGTACAAACAATAGTACGCAGGTATAAACACCATGGGACCACGCAGCCATCATACTGCTCAGGAAGGAGACGCATTATGTCTCCTAGAGATGAATGTAGTTTGGTGCGAAACGTGCAAATCAATCCCAGAACAACAGCAAAGGGCCAGGTAAAGATGCTGGAGGAAACAGGTAGACACATATCTATATCCACAGTAAAATGAGTCCTATATCAACATAACCTGAAAGGCTGCTCAGCAAGGAAAAAGCCACTACTCCAAAACCACCATAAAAAATCCAGACTACAGTTTGCAAGTGCACATGGGGACAAAGATCTTACTTTTTGGAGAAAAGTTCTCTGGTCTAATGAAACAAAAATTGAGCTGTTTGACCATAATAACCATTGTTATGTTTGGAGTAAAAAGGGTAAGGATTGCAAGCCGAAGAACATTATCCCAACCGTCAAGCATGGGGGTGGCAGCATCATGTTGTGGGGGTGCTTTGCTGCAGGAGGGACTGGTGCACTTCACAAAACAGATGGCATCACGAGGAAGGAAAATTATGTGGATATATTGAAGCAACATCTCAAAATTCATCATCGAGTTAAATCTCTGATGCAAATGGGTCTTCCAAATGGACAATGACCCTAAGCATACCTCCAAAGTAGTGGCAAAATGGCTTAAGGACAACAAAGTCAAGGTATTGGAGTGGCCATCGCAAAGCTCTGACCTCAATCCGACTGAAAAAGTGTGTGCGAGCAAGGAGGCCTACAAACCTGACTCAGTTACACCAGTTCTGTCTGGAGGAATGGGCCAAAATTCCAGCAACTTATTGTGAGAAGCTTGTGGAAGGCTACCCAAAACGTTTGACCCAAGTTAAACAATTTAAAGGCAAAGCTACCAAATACTAACAAAGTGTATGTAAACTTCTGATCCACTGGGAATACGATGAAAGAAATAAAAGCTGAAATAAATCATTCTCTCTACTATTATTCTGACATTTCACATTTTAGTTTTTTTATATATTATATATTTTTAATTTTATCCCCTTTTCTCCCAATTTGGAATGCCCAATTCCCACTACTTCCTCATGGTGGCATGGTTACTCACCTCAATCCAGGTGGCGGAGGACAAGTCTCAGTTGCCTCAGCTTCTGAGACAGTCAATCCGTGCATCTTATCACGTGGCTCACTGTGCATGACACCGCGGAGACCCATAGCACGGGAGGCTCACTTACCACATGCCCCACTGAAAGCGAAACCCCTAATCGCGACCACGAGGAGATTACCCCATGTTACTCTACCCTCCCCAGCAACCGGGCCAATTTGTTTGCTTAGGAGACCTGGCTGGAGTCACTCAGCACACCCTGGATTCAAACTCGTGACTCAAGGGGTGGTAGTCAGCGTCAATACCCGCTGAACTACCCAGGCCCCCGACATTTCACATTCTTAAAATAATGTAGTGATCCTAACTGACCTAAGACAGGGAATGTTTTCTACGATTAAATGTCAGGAATTGTCAAAAACTGAGTTTAAATGTATTTGGCTAAGGTGTATGTAAAGTTCTGACTTCAACTGTATATAGTTATATATGTATATAACTTATGCAATTAAACTTTGTGAAAATAGTGCATGTTATTGATGCTCTTCGCAGATGCTGGACAACTGTGTCCCATAATTATATCAAATGCATTTTACTGCTGTCGGTGGTGCCTTTTTCTCATGATATCAAATCATTTAAATTTATATTTCTAAGAAGGAAAACAATTTCACTATACACAGAAAAACACATTATAGTACACAAATAAAACAAATAACCATTAATTCTTATGTAGGCTATATATGGTAAT
Source organism: Myxocyprinus asiaticus (assembly GCF_019703515.2). Lineage (NCBI taxonomy): Eukaryota > Metazoa > Chordata > Actinopteri > Cypriniformes > Catostomidae > Myxocyprinus > Myxocyprinus asiaticus. The sequence continues at coordinate 20,234,744 of NC_059387.1, forward strand.
ACAAGATAACATGTTAACGTGAACATTACTATACTCATATTAGCTATACAATGCTTAAAAGTTTATTGCATATTATGTATATTAGTTTATTAATTAAAGTAATTATAAAGTATTAACAATTTTCACAGAACATTAATGACACCTATTCATTTAAATACATATTTAACATGTACTGTACACCATGTCAGCAAGAAACTTAAATACATTTTGTAAGTTCATGTAGGGACTATAATTACAACAGCCAATTTAAAAAAAAACTTTTTTATTGAAAAAATATATTTCTTACACATTTTACATATGTGTAGTATATAAATGTAAATATATGAATTTCAGAGATCAGCGTTCCTTCATAAAATCACAGTATGCCCAACTTTTCAGATACTACTACATCACTGGAATTAACAATTTCTTTAAATGAGTCCTTTTCTCAATGGCTATGGCTTCCATCTTTAATGTCACCCAGTTGATATCTTCATTAAAGAAGTCAGTGAAGGAAGCAGGGAAAACCCATCTGCGATGGCTTGAAAAACACTTTATATTCTTGAAATGAGTATATGGACTAATCCACACCATGCTTTCCTGTTTACCACAAGGGCAATTACTCACTGGGGAGCCTGGGGTAGTTAACACAGCCCTGCTCAATTTACTTCCTGCTTAACCCACAAATTACAGCTTTCTTTAGTGTACCCCCTGTTGCAAGGTTAGTTTAATTACCCAACAAGGCTTATGTGTCGTAATTACTGCGTTTACATCTTGTACACGCCATTGTCTCACTTGTAACGCAGAACTGTAGCTTTTTCTCATATTTTTTTAATGGGGTACCAGTGGCAGTCCCAACTCATTTGATGCCCTAGGCATGATAAGACATGTCCAAAAGGGAAAGAAAAACAGTTTAGTTAGTAGTTCTACACATTAGTGTAAGATGAAGTGGTCTAGTTGTATGGCTATTGTCTATTGTGCAAAGGGACCGGGTTCAAATCCAAATGTAATAAATATGTTTTTATTTTAATAAACCAAGCAAAATTGCAATTGAAATTGACAGCCAGTCATCATTATGCATATTGATTGTACGGAAAAGAGCAGCTTGACATTCTAAAAACTAATTTTGTGTTTCACAGGAAAAAGTTTTCAGACAAGTCATACAAGTCCTAAATGAGATAAGGCTGGGTAGATGAACACAATTTTCAGTTTAATGTGAATGATATGCAGAAGGTGTGAATCAATTGAACTGACCAAATTTAAATAAGTAAATGAATTATTCCTGCCACAGTGTTTTAGTTGACAAAACTAAGTTGACAATTGTTCCTTGGTAGTTCATGTTAGTTCATGGTGCATTAAATTATGTTAACATATAAAACTTTTTATTTTACAAATGTATTAGTATATGTTGAACATTTAACATTAACCAGTATTGATAAATTCTGTAAAAGTATTAATTGTTAGTTCATGTTAATTCATGTATTTAACTAATGTTAACAAATTGAATCTTATTGTAAAGTTTTACCAATATTCAGGGCCGTTTCTTGCTATAAGAGGTAGAAGCGGCTGCTTAGGGCACCCAAACTACCAGGGGGCCATGCAAAACAAGTTGGTTTTTATTTTTATTTTTTGATTATATATATATATATATTTAAATATACAGTACTTAAAGATGAGAGTAAGACTCAGGCAGCTGTTATGGCTCAATTACACACTTATATGGGGCCCCCTTGTGGCCTGAGATGGAAGGGAGAATGTAACTGCAAGGAGAGAGAGTTGTAGCTAGATGTGACAGATGAAGAGCATCTAAAACTCAGGAGCGGAAAAAAATAAAAAGGAAGAGGACGAGAAACACTGCCAGACCACTGGTAAGAAATTAATGTAAGCCAGCTACCTGGCTAGATGGTGTTTGTTGTCATGCATTAAATTGCAACAATTAGTTAGCTAACGTTTTACAGTTGTATCCTGTTTTTTAAAGGTACATGTTTTCAGACATTTCTGAAATTCCAAGTAGGATTTCGCTTAGGGCCCCCATGCTCAGAAACGACCCTGCCAATATTTCATTATACTAGATGTTTCACCAAGAACTGATGTTTCAGGACTTTTAAAAGTGTGAACAGACTTATATTTTTTCCTGGTTTTTTATTTTATTTTTATTTTTTTACCAACAATAATCATGTAACAAGATAAAACTTCAAGTAAAAAAAATAAATTAAATAAATTAAAACAAATAGTTGCATACAAAAATCCTCTTGGCTCAAAAATCTGAGGGGGCAAAATGAGATAAATGGGCACTACCAATTGCTATATCAATATGTTCTTTTCTCTTTTGGGTCTCATAGGAGATGATGACAAAGCTGATAACTGAGACACCAGACCACCCCATCCCCTTTCTCATTGGCCATCTGCAGACCAAGCAGGAGAGTCCAGGCAGAATTCAGAGGACGCTTTCAGGTTCTGCTGCACTGTGGGCTGAGAGCTCCTTGGGTCGGTATAGTTCAGTGCCCTTCAATCTGTTTGGCAGAGTTAAACGTGCACACTTGCAAATGCACACACATAGGCTGTGTCCAAAACTGCAGCTGCCTTGCTGCACACTGAAATGTCAACCTGGCCTCATAGAATGAACATTATATACATTTTTGCAAACTGACTTTTACGTGCCGCTTTCTACGTTTCGCTGCAGTTTCATGGTGAAATGAACACTAGAGGCGCTACAACAACTGAGTTTTATTCATTGCCACAAAAATCATGAGTACAATTGCTGATTATGACTTTCTAAAAATTTATTTTTCACTCTATTATTCACCCCCTGCTATGTTATGGTATCAAAACACTTTTACTTTAATGCATGATTTAAAAAACAATACATTTTAACACTTGTATTACAGACACACCTACATATACACACTTATTCCTACACCATTAGCTTGTTTGGTAGCTCACTTGAAAGAGCATTGGCCTTTGGACTTGACGACTGCAGTTTGAGACCAGCCAAAGATGCAAGATAGAGAAAGTGGCATAGAAGCGACACAAAATGATGAGGTTGCTTCAGTAAATGTACAACATTTCTTTATTTTACTGTATTTCGAATTTGCATTTAAAACACTATCGGTTAGGTGTTGGTTAAGGGTAAGGATGTCTGTTTTGTTAAACTCTCATTTATCTTTATGGACACTATTGGTTAGGTTTAGGGTAAAGTTTTAGGTTTGAGAGGTCTAAAACATCCTCCATCTAAAATTCAACCTCATTTTGCTTGTTTTTGGCAACTGCCGCTGCACATTTCACTTGGAAACAAACCTGCAGCCAAACGTGTAATGAAGCACGTAATTTTAGTTTTGCAAAAACATTGCAATGTTCTCATAAATTTCATGAGACCAGGCTGGAAATTTAGACATAATAAAAATAAAAATATTTAAAAAAAAATCTCCTTTATAGGACTGATTGATATTGTAATTGATAGGTAATCATGTAATTCACAAAAAGTAACTGTAATCTGATTTAGCACCATTAAAAAATTTAATGTAATCTAATTTCAAATACATTTAGTCTTATTACATAATTCATAATCTTATGATGTAATTCATTATTACCAAACACTGTATACTGTATACAGTACATACAGTATATCACACCCAATTTCCTGTTGTAGAGAGGAAAGCAGTTTTCAATCCCTCTATTTGTCTGTAGAATACAAAGGCACACGACGGGACTCCAGGGACAATGAAAAACCCTGGCAGATCCATCCCAAAAAGCCCAAGAAATCAAAGAGTGACCTGGCCATGTCGAGCATTTCCCCACCCTCTCCTGAGTCTAAATCATGTGAGTACCACTGGAACAGAGATGCTAGTGTCATAAAATATCAGTTTTATTAGATTTATCACATCCAAGATCAGTCTTGCAGTTTCTTTTGTACTTTCAAAGATCAGATATAGATACTGTACGGAGACTGATCGTGCATCAGTAAATAAGTGTGACTTCTATCTTGAGATAGTTCATTATGTAGGCTATCTGCGTGAGAGAGCTCTGAGTGATACATATTGCTGAGGGAGTAAGTCATATCAGGGCCAGAGTTAGACTCTTTAATAATTTAATACGATGCTCTGTTACTGACAGCGGTTCTATTTCTGCCTGAGTGGAGTTTTTTGGAAATGGCACTAAGGAAGACTGCAGAAATGTTCGTTTAAACTGTGGATTTGAATGCCTATCTCCTAATGACTTACTTAGGTGTTTTTTCACACCAGTATAACTTTTACCTGAGTTCTATTTCTATTTAGCATTTTTCCCCCAAAAAGTTTAAGATTGGCTAAATAGCTTGCTTTAACATCTTTCAAATGTTAGCTACGATTGCTTTTCAGAAGAATGTAAGTGTAACAGTCTCGACATAGAGGGAGTGGCAAATCCATATGTAGAGATTTGTTTATTAAAGGAATAGTTCAAGTAAATATGAACATTCTGGCATCATTTACTCACCCTCATGTCATTCTTTCTCCTGTGGAACATGTAAAGAGAAATATTTGAAAGGATGTCCCATTCACTGATTTATATGCACTGTAAAAAAAAAATATCATATATATTAAGTGGTGATTCTATCAACTTGTACTTTAGTTGAATCAACAAGTGTATTTGTCAACTCAACTCACTTAACAAAGTTGTCTGAACAAACAAATACTTGCCAGCTCCCAGCATGCATTGCAGCATGAATAAATAATAAGTTTAGTTTTGTAGGCCTATTGCTATTTGCACATATTTTATTGTGCTGCTGTTGTTGTTTTTGTCATTACTGTTGCTTAATAGTTGTGTGGTGATTTTAAGAGCTTATCTTTTACTTAATGATGTTTTTTGAGTATCACCATTACTGAGGTTTGTGTGTAAAGTGTTGAAATCGATGTGCCTCCAACGTGCACAGCGTCTGTATCTCAAAAGGAGACCATCCTGCAGTGCAAAACATGCAGGCTTTACTTGACAATTAATGTTAGGATTACTAAACACCAACTTTCAAGTGGCAGGCTTTAAAATTCAGTGAACTGAAGTAAAGTTGTCATACAGTAACTACATGCAATTAGTTTAGTGAATTTTTTTTATAAATACATTCAATCAGTTCAGGTTGCTTTTTAATTTGTGAGAAAAACGTATTCTATTAAATCAGTTAAACAAACAAAAAAAAAAACTATGCAAAAAAAAAAAAACTATGAAAAAAGGCACTAAATATAATGAGATGAATCAACAAAACATTTTTTACAGTATACAATGGCAGTGTAAAGTTTAATGTTTTTGTTCATGTGTTCCTTATCATGTGATCTGGTCATGTGATTTCATGTTTCCTTCCATGTTCATGTGTCTCGTTTTCATTGGTTTATTGTCTAGTTATCTTGTTATCAGTTCTGTTATGGCATTGGTTCATGTTTCATTGTCTTATTATTAGTTCAGTCTTGTCATTGGTTATCTTTGTCATGTGTTTTCCCATGTCCAAGTATTTAACCCTCATGTTTGCTATTTGTCTATTTTCAGGTATTGTTTGTGTTGTGTAATGTTGGTTCTATGGGCAACTCATTTATGTCTGTTTTGTGTCACGTTTGTAATAAACTGCACTTGGGTTCTTTACTCTATCATCTTTGTCATTGCCAGCGCCAGGCAACGTTACAGGCAGTTGATAGTGACTCGCTTTTAATGCTTATAAAAGGACAGTAAAGCATAAAGTAGTCCATTTGACGCACGTGTCGTATTAAAAGTCTTCTGAAGGAATACGATTTTGTGACAATCCAAAATGTAAATTTATATATTTTTTTTAAACTGTAAAAGTGTTTTTGAAAGCAACATTTATGAATATTACAAATATTTTATTTTATGGTACATTTTTAACCAGGGACAGATTTTTAGAGCTCCTAAAAGCATGAACTGGACTTAAGGTTTTCTCTCTGCCTTTGGTGTGCCATGACGTCAGCATGTTATTAGGTTTCCAGGCAGTAGTAATGCCGATAAGAGGCCTGATGTTGCTGTGCAGCAGAAAAAACATTGTGTACACAGGAAACATTCTGCTTTGTAGTATGGATAGTATCTCATTTTAATAGTACTACATAGTGTAAAAAAGATTCCGTGAAAGTTAATAGCAATTTAGGCTGATTGTATGCAAGAGAGAAGCTCCGACATTCTGCCCAAAATCCTTTTGTGTTTAAGCCTGTGTGACATTCTCTTTTCAATGGAAGTAATGTGAGAGTGAATAAATGAGTTTTCATTTTTGAGTGAACTGTCCCCTTAAGGTATAGCTTCTCATGTAAGGTAATGCTTCTCACTCTTCCCTAAAAATGATCTACTTGATATATTGTTGCTCTTAATTCTATCGTACTTTTATGCTGATAAAATCAAACATGGCTGAGCACAATTCTCATTTCAACACAAAAAAAAATCAGAGTACTGATTTCAGAACAATCCAAAAGACAAGCTTCTTGCAGCTTATAAGGTTCACTAATTGGTTGTCCTGGGTATCCTGCATCCCACTTTAGCACCGTGGACTATGATCACAGCTAGGATAATGAGCTGTTTTGTTCTTTTACCTGAGATAACCTTTGCTGTCATTGAGTCATACTGTTTCCCAGAATGTTTTTGTCAGAACACCAAATAGGCACAAGGTGGAAATTCAAGCTATTAAACCAGCTGAATCTTGACAAATTTCCAGGTTGGTCTATGCTGGTGCTGAGTTGGTGCTGGTTGACCAGCATAGCCATCCTGTTCATTAGCAAAATATGATAGTGTACGATTGGTGAATCTGGTTAAACTAGATCACGAGTTCACTGGTTTATATATTCATGGAATGCATTATGGTAAACTGATTTGGTGTGCTGTCCATAATGGAGGGGATAGATAGACAAACCAACTTCTTTGCTTGACAATTGCAGTGACACCTGTGTTCACACGAGAACTTGTGTTGTTTTTAGAGCTAAACAAGCGTAAACACTTAAGCCAACAAGCTTCTTTAATAGTGTTCGTGAATGCTAATGGACAAGATTTTTAGTGAAAAAATTACTTTATTTTCTTACCGAAACCTATTGTATGTCTTCAGAAGTCTTGGAATATGGCGCATGAGTCGCATGGTCTACTTTTAACATACTTTTGGATATTATAACAGAATTGTCATTTTGTGGATAAAGTTTTCATTTAAGAAGTCTTGTGGGGATACCAGTACATCAGCATCCAAATAAACATACTGTATGCTGGTGACCAACAATGCTGGTCTTTTCAACAGAGTTATTGCCTGTCCATTGTTCTTTCTCTCTGGATAGATGGCTTTTAAAGCAATTAGAGAGATTTGGAGAATATTAAATGTGAAAACACCTTGTATAGGTATTGTTTGCTCCCCACTGAAAGCAAATGCATCCAAGTCATAGCTGTAGTAAACACTTTAGCTTGATGTTCTGAGAGTTCTAAATGATTCAGTGTTACATTTTTTTTGTACACATTTTAATGTTTTACTCTGGCTCTGTACAACACAATGGCTTTTCTCAGTAGTTGTCAAACATCCTTGGATGATGAAATGCATATGCATAAAATGTTTAGATTACACAGTGTGATTTTAAGGTTTAAACAGTTCAGGTGGAATGTATGTCTCATGTTTTGAAAGCTTTTTCTATTAGCGGTGCTTGCCTGTGGCTTGTTGAGGAGGGGTGAGCTATTACTTATCTAAGCAACTGAACTTACATTTTTCACCTGCTGGCCATAAAACTAGCAAAAAATTCCTTACATTGAAAGAGAGTCCTGAGCCATTACAATGGGCAAGAATATCAGAGAGAAATGGGGGAAGGCTATTTTGACTTGGGCTAATAAGTGACCACCTACAATAGCAACCACTCAGAACACCCTACCAAACACCAATCAATGCCCTAGCAGCTACATATAGCAGCATATAACAACACCCTAACATAGTGGTGGGAAGTGTTGGACAGCCAGGTGGAAATGTAAAGCTTGTGTTTTTATTCTGCAGTGCCTCATTCAATACTGCGCCCTACCTGGGACTGGAGGACCAAACCTGAGAGTCGAGGCTTTGACGAGCTCAACCAGATACTTCAGGAGAGCAAGAAGCTAGGCAAGGCCCTGGAGAACCTGTCCCGCAGTGAGTGAACTCAGTGTTTTGAGGAAGATCCTCAAAGTCAGGGGGTTGTTTAAACTGGGTCCAGGGACCCCTAGGTGGCTGCAAGGGGACACTAAGGAGAGAGAGCGAGAGATAAAAATAATAATAATAATAAAACAAAAAGATTTAAAAAAAGATCTAACATTTAACATTCAATTAACATTCAATTTTCATTTCATTCTACTTTCTAAAGACCGGTTGGTGATCATGAGATTAATGCACGACGAGCTGACGAGGTCGTGGAGGGCACCTTTTTCTGCCTGAACCCGACTTCCCAGTTCGTCCGGCTCTTACTACCCTCAATGGCGGGGCGGCCCACGGGTATACGGAGATCCCTCAGGTGGATAAGGTATACGGAGATCCCTCAGGTGGCCGCAAAGCGCCGCCACCTGGCAGGATCGTCCAGTGCTCCCCTCCAGGGTCTGTAGGACTATGTCGTCTCTGGTGACTAAAGCCTACAGTGCCGTGGGGCAGGCCGCTTCTGCCCAGCATGCCATGGCCCTCCTGCAAGTACACCAGGCCAAGGCACTGAAAGAGCTGCACGTGGGTAGTCCTGAATAGGAAAGGGAAAGAACACCTTCCCCGATGCATATAGTAGCGTTAGATGGCCCCATCCGAATCTAATACTCTGTGGAGAGAAACATAGAGAGAAAAGGCCACGGCTGGCACAGCCTGCTCCCACGCTAGTTACGTCGCTTCCCCCCCCGGGATGTGGGGAACTACATGACGTCTTGTGGGGCATTGGGGGAGGTTACGTGCGGACTGATGCACCTGCTATTACGCATGCAGCAGCTTGCTTGCACCTGCATCGGCAGTTCACGTAACATGGTCCAGCTGTTGTGCCGTTTTTTTCTATAGGGACCTCTAGTGTCACTACATCGACACAACGTCTAGTGAGTGACAGAAGGGGAATGTCTCGGTTACTGTTGTAACCTCCGGGAACGAGACGTTGTGTCCCTCTTGCCACAGTGCGGTACTATCCGCTGAAATGGCCGGGACCTTGTCTCGGCCTCTCAGCACAAAACCTGAATGAGTGGTTGCGAGCCAGCTCCTTTTATACCTGTATATCCGGGGTAGTGGCATGCAAATTCCACTCGCCAATTCTCATTGGCCTTTTCTCAAAGATTAGAGATGTTTGGGGCTCCAAAGGGCGACCCCTAGTGTCACTACATCGACACAACGTCTCGTTCCCTCCATCAGAGAACGGAGGTTACAACAGTATCCGAGACATTCATCATATTTTGTGATACTTGGCAGTAAAAAGTTTCAAAAACCCCAGCATGAAGTTGACCAATGTGCAACTTGTAATTTGTCTTGATAATGTTTTGATCTGTGAATTCTGTCCTCTGCACAGGTATTGCTGTATCTGATGACTTTGACCTGGTATGATTGTTATTTATTCTTCTCTGTTTGTTATGTTTCCTCCCATTATTTAAATCAAATGCTGATGTGCATCTGTTTAGGAGATGAAATGTGTATGAAGAAGTGTTTTAAGTGAGGAGCCAATTAGTAAAGATGGAAAGAGGAAGTTCAGCTAAAACACTTGCCTTTGTCAGACGTCTCTAAATGCAGTAGACACTTTTCCTCTTTAATAACCTACAGTATGTGTCTTTTTGGCTGTTTGCCCAGGCTTCCCTTTTCCCAATTTGGCTTTTCAAATGAATAGTAAAACATTTAGCTTTTTATTTTTTTATTTTTTTTACTGTTATATAGGACATTCTACTGCTAATTGCCTTATTACAGCAAAAATGTAATGTCAAAGCTGAATTTTTCTTATTGCTTACCATGTGTGTCCTCCATTATAAAAAATGTATCACTGTAAAAAAAGACTGGCCACACACATACTGTAGCATATATAATGAGTCATATTTAAACATCAATTCTTTAATTATAAGCTCTTTAATTGATAATCCTTATACTGTATAATAATTGTGCTCACCACAAATTATTATATGTGTCTTGTTGATGTCTTTCTTAATTCTCTACGCAAAGGACCCCCGAGCGTATAACTCTGTACTGAGGCCACGGGTGGTGGGCGAGTGGGTGGGCCGTGAGGAGGATGATTCCGACCCCCTGGCCGCTGAAATGCTTCAACCCCCTGTCCCTAGAGCGAAGACTGAGGGCTGGACAAGCATAGACAACAGCCCTGTTGGAAGGTGTGTCTTATGTGCATGTTTTTATTTTATTTGTGTAAGTGTGTCTTGATGCATTTGTACTTCCTCTTTAAAAATGAGGGCTGTCATTTCTGCGCCACTAGTGGTGGCACAGAACAGAATTGCAAAAATGCTGGCTATTTTCAAACAGGTTTTTTTTTTTTAACACTCTCCCCCCATCTGGCATTAGTCAGACTAACAGGTAGTCCTGCCATAAACTAACACCACTTGTTGAGCTAATGTTCCTGTGTAGGGCTGTTTGGGATGCTCAAACAAACAGACCAATGTTTTGATAGCACAACAGAGCCACTCTGTTTACAGTTTTTTGGGAAAGTCATCCTCCGAATTGCTTACATCTAGTTGTCTATCCACATTAAGCTGGGATTGGATGGAGTATTTTAACACTGAACAAAATGAAGTGTACAGTAAAGATCCAAAGCATCAAACTTTTGTTTGTTCTTGAAGATCAGTTTGGATCATTGTAGCACATCAGGGAGTTTATTTACATATAGAATCCGAAAAGTGCTCCAATAATATGTGCTAAAGTTCAGAATGAAAGCATACGTCTGTTGATGCACTGATCAGTACAGCTTAGATGTTTGTCAGATCAGAGAACACTGTAACCTCTGGGAACACCATAAATCCCAGAGAGATGTTCTAAGAATGTGTATGCACAGCTGTATCTTTAAGAAAAAGCAATTGCGGCTCCTCGACCCCTTAAAGACATTACCACGGTGATTTTAATTGGCTGGTGTTTGAGTGGAGGGCAGAGGCTGGCCACTGAGAATGCGGCTAATTAGAAAGGATCAGATATTAAATAATACATCATATTCAGGGCCCGGCTGACAGAAGAGACTTCATTCCATTAAAATATTCTCTCATTTGATTACAGCAAATTATGGAGCCTTGGGTCGATACCGCAGGCATCCCCAGTGCAAATAACTGAACAGGCGTTGCCTGAGGCTTTCATTACAGAGAGAGAAGGCAATGGTTTCTGCTGTGATCTCTAGCCTAAATCCTTATCAGTGTGAAGGAACAACTTTTCAGTTTGTGTCAAAAAAGATCTGGTAGAGTACAGTAAATTTTAGAAATTTGAACATTGACAGGCTTAGTTTTTAACACTGAACACAAGCTAAAATAGTAGCATTTAATCTGTAAAGGGTGCCATATATATGTCAGTGGTGGTACTATACGTTTAAAGTAGATATACAGCAAACCCTTCATTTTGAGTGAAAAAAGCTGATGATTAGAATACTTGCATATTGTATATATACAGAATACAGAATCATGGCTTTTGTTCTATTTAAAAAAAAAAAAAAAATTATATAAAGAGCCGCCAGCAGATGAAAAATTAGCTAAATATCCAATAGATATCATTTAAAAGGTCCCCACACAAATCTAGGGATCAGGATGTCATAGAGACTTGGGGATGGTCTCTTTTGACTTGGGCTGGTAAGCAACCATCTACAGCAGCAACTATTTAGTTATGCCCAAGCAACACTAAAACAACACTTGGGTAACCACCCAAAACACCCTGACATTGCATAAATATCAACAAGTATTGTTACATTTTTGTGAAGAATCCAAAGGAATTTTCACCATAAAAGATTAAGATTAATTGTTAACTGTTTTTAACTCTTAAAAGGGTCGAAAATTACCCAAACATAACACCCTGTTGTAGGGTTAAGCAGTAGTTTATTTATATATTTATTTTTTTTAAACACATTTAAAACTATTTCTAAAACATGTTGTAATGAGGAAAATAAATATTGTAATGAGGAGAATAATTAAGCACTTTTAAATGGTTTGTCAAGTTCAAACTGCTATGTCATTCAAGGCTTGAGTGTCTATGTTTTGACAAATCTTCCCTATGACCCTGTTCACTTGCTGAAACCAGTAGTGGTTCTAGCTTGTATGGCACCCTGGGCGAAACTCCCTTTAGCACCCACCACTTCAGCCTGGCAAGATGCCGCACCGGGCGGCTGCCCATGTCGCCCTTGCCTCAATCCGCCCTTGGCTGAAACACAGCATGGCTTTTTTCTACACCTGTTCTGTAATTTCATAGAGAAAGAAACAGGCAGCTGTTCTGTATAATGACCACTGCTTTCCCTCTTCTGCAACAAAAGAGCATTTTCCCCCCTTATAACCTCAATGGTAGAATAGTGAGGCTCTCCTTAGCTGTCATTCTTTGAGCGCTGCAGACAGACAGCGGAGGGTGTCTAGGAGAGTGCCGAGAGAGAGCTGCTGGGAAATTAGGTGGAGGCAGAGGTGGATTCTGGGAAGGGTTATTGTGACTGATTGTGGGGATGATAAAGCCCCAGTGTGGTACTCCAGTCCCATTCCCTTTACACACAGGCAACATATCATAAAGCATAAGCCCCCTTCTCTCTCTCTCGTTCTCTCCTCCCCTCCTCCCTTTCCATTTTCATCTTACTTTTATGCTCTACATCTCTTTTCCTTATATTCATAAACATCTCCATCAGCCCACTCTTACCACAGGGATCTAGAGGAAGACATTCAGGGGTCTTAAATATTATTTATGGGATGTACAGTATACTCAGCTGAGACAGTTTAACAGTTTTGTGGTCCTTACTATACCTATTCGGGATTGATATTAAAAGAATAATTCACCCAAAAATTATTTATTTTCTTACCCCCATGTCATTCCAAACCCATATGCTTTTATCTTTCTATGGAACATGAAAGGAGAAATGTTTGAAAAAAATATAGACCATTCTTGCCATGTTAATGACAGTTCATAGTGAGCATGGCTGTCAAGCTCCAAACAAGACAAAATAACCACAAAATGCACCATAAATTGCACCACAAAAGTAGTCCTTACAACACGTGTGCTATTTTCCAAGTCTTCTGAAGTCATACGATAGCTTTGTGTAAGAAACAGACCGAAATTAAAGTAACAAACCAAAGCTTGCATCTTGCCCACATTCGTGTTCAGATTTTGAAAATGGCATGTGACATTCGGTTGCTACTCCCGCAAGAACCAATGCAACTTTGGTGTCAGTGAAGTAGACGCATTATTTTTGTACCTGAACACGGACATGAGTCAGATGCAAGCTTTGGTGGAGGTGAAGAATTTGAGTGAATATAGCTCACAAGTTGTATAGACTACTTTTATGGTGCTTTTTATAAATATATATAAATATATAGAGTCCAAATTTTCACAGTTTTTGAGGAAATCATACAATGAACAGCTTACTTATAGTTATCTTTGCATTAAGATGAGATAGGAAAAAGTATTTAAACATCAAAAAAGTTATGCACTTCAGCTTTTAGAATTTTTGGAAAACAATTTACTATTCAAATGCCTTCTGGTATTATTACATAATACTTTCCAAATACTCATTCGTATTGTAAACACAGATTTGAGGTTTTTGTCAATGGCCAAGAATGCAACATGTGTCACCCTATTTATATTGACCTATCTGCAACATTTTGTTTTGTTACTTTTTTACAGTAGGTCAACATTCGTCCTCCGTTCCTCTTGGAGGGCCTTCAAATTTACACCATATTAACTGCTGGTGGCTGTTGTGATCTGTTCAATTTCAGGCCATTTACGTCATGGTTGTTCCATATTACTTCATTCTCAGCTTTAGTTTTGTGGTCTCGTGTTTCTTTTTTGAATCAGTGTGTAATCCTCTAGATACACTCTGTTCTGCCTGGAGGATGCTGCGGAAAGTTTCCTATCCCACAGGAATGAGACAGAAGTACTTAAACTTTAGTTCTGTCTAGCTAAGCTTCATGTTGCTATACCAACCCATGCAAGGGCTAAAGACAATCTTGCGTAGTTTGATTGACTTGCATTTGTCTGAAGTAATACTGTTTCACTTTCAATTTATTTTAGAAGCATCGTCACATTCATTGTGTGAAAAAAAAAAAAAAAAGATCAGTTCCAGTTATTTGAACTGTAATCTTGTATATTCAGACCTTTAACTATATGGTCCGAATTCACAGCTTAGTCTGGTCAAGAACCAGCCAGTTAGACAGGAAGAGACCATGTGACTGACATGTAAAGTGACCAACCACTTTTTTTTTTTTTACAAGCTACAGTATGTATTTCACAGACAACTCAAAAAACAAAGCAGAATATAAAGTTGTGCTTGTGGACATCTAGTTAACTTGCAACTAAGTGCCTCAAACAAAACAAAAAAATGTGATGCCACTAGCCTGGCAAACTTTCACAAATCCAGTGATTATTTCATTTTATCAGGCCAGTCCCTTGTAAACGCAACTTTAGCTGTGTCGCGTATCGAAGGCTGTGGCTAGGTAGGACGCGTCCTCTGTGGGCAGTAGAAAACTGAGTGTCCTCAACTTCGAATGAGATTAATTTAACGAGACGGCCTTCGTAGGACAAACGGAAACAGAAAGTCTCATGGTACCTATGACAGCACGCATCACTCAGGGGAGTATCTAAGGTAAACTTTAGAAGAGTTATAATAACGATGTAGAGATTAAAGAAGATTTTGCGGCTGTACTTTTATTTTTATTTTATAACACTATTTTAAATTATTATAATTTTAAATATTATATATTTCACTCCCATCCACCGAGGTATTTCAACTTGGGAATCAACATAACATGCATTTGATTATTATACTTCCGGGTAAATCAGCATCCTTTTTTTAGAGAAAGTATGTATGTTTTCATTAAAGCAAAGAATTGCTGAGTGCCAATGAAGGATACACCTCTTATATCCTCCGAATTCCTGTAAAAGAAGGTCACATTTGAAGGCTGCATTCAGAGTGTCCTACTAGCTTTTCTGAAAGGAGACAGCCTCTGTGATGTATGTAGCCGACAAATGCGACCTCCGGAGCACACAGACTTCAAAACGAGACAGCCTTTGTTTCCAGGCAAACTGTGCTTCCTTACTCCCAGAAGTTGTGTAAAGTCAGTCAGTCAGGTTGGAGCTTGCCAGACCTAGAAAGTACTTTCCAGTTTTGTGTGTAATATGCATAACACAGTCAGTAAATGGCCTGCAGGTGTTTTTTGGGCATACCATCTGAGCTAAGGCTGACACTGTTTTAACCCTGGTCAAGTACCATCTGAGAGAAAAGCTCTTCTGCAAGAATGGGCAAATTGAATCTTTCCATTTATGAGCTTGTTCTCAAATAATTACTTGTGTCAAACCTGCTTCACTGAACTCTGTTTACTAGATTCCCCTCTACTGGATTAACAAAATGACAGGATAAATCAGGTCACTAATTCCACCTCTTTTTAATTAAGCCACGCTGTGTAGCTGTAATAGTCATTACATCAGCATTTGTAGTTATCTGAAACATTGCCAGGGTCCTCTGTTTTTCAGACTGAGACGTTGTTTGCTGAACACTGTTGTCTAAATAATTTCATCATAATTTTTCCTCTTCCAAGCAGGAAACAAATAGTATGATGCCATAGAGGTTTTATGGAGTGATTGATTCATACAGGTGTCTGCCCATAAAAGGAATAGTAGCATATTGTTTTTTGCTGTTGTTGTTGTTGTTTGCTGGCCTGTAAAAAACACTCATTCTTTATTATTTCTATTATCCACATTTTAGAATAATGCTAGTCATCAAAATGCATTAAATGCAGGTATAATGCATTTCATATATTCCTTCAAAAAAAGTGTTGCAGCACTGCTGACACTGTACACTATAGGAGAGGTTGAAATTTACAGAGAGTCACCTAGTTAGGTAAAAATACAGGGTGAAAAAGGCTAAATGTTCTTTAGTAGAGGGATGTGCAGTATTAGCATAAAATGAAGTGGAAAATTCTTGAAACAAATACACCGTCTTTTTCCAGAGCAGCCTGCATTTCTCCTGGGGTTACCTGTGGGTTTTTCTATGTATCCTGAACAATTCTTCTGGCAGTTGTGGCTGAAATATTTCTTAGTCTACCTGACCTTGGCATCAAGAGATCCCCAAATTTTCCACTTCTTAATAAGTGATTGAACAGTACTGACTGGCATTTTCAAGGCTTTGGATATCTTTTTATATCCTTTTCCATCTTTATAAAGTTCCATTACCTTGTTACGCAGGTCTTTTGACAGTTCTTTTCTGCTCCCCATGGCTCAGTATCTAGCCTGCTCAGTGCATCCACGTAAGAGCTAACAAACTCATTGACTATTTATACACAGACACTAATTGCAATTTAAAAAGCCACAGGTGTGGGAAATTAACCTTTAATTGCCATTTAAACCTGTGTGTGTCACCTTGTGTGTCTGTAACAAGGCCAAACATTCAAGGGTATGTAAACTTTTGATCAGGGCCATTTGGGTGATTTCTGTTATCATTATGATTTGAAAAGGAGCCAAACAACTATGTGATAATAAATGGCTTCATATGATCACTATCCTTAAATAAAAGACAGTTTTTTTGCATGATCAGTCCTATTTTCAAAATCAATGCCAAAATCTCCCAATTTCTGCCAGGGTATGCAAACTTTTGAGCACAAATGTAAATATACAGTATTGAATCAGTCATTCACACATGGACAGTAGCCTGGAAATGGGGGTTATAATCCCTTCCTAGACCAAATATACCAGATCAATTATTCAATTTTGAGTAAACTGATGAAATAATAAGTTATGAACATATGCTTCAATCAATTCACACTATCATACTGGCAAAATGTTCCATAGGTCAATAGCGTTAAAAATAGTCTGCAGGGGTTTAATTAGATTGTTATCTCATTGGAATGATATTATTTGCAGATATTCAAAAGGTTCAGTCCAGGGCAGATCTACTGTAATATTCTGAGCTGAACATTACTATGCTAATGGGTATGCTAATACTGCACATCCCTCTACTAAAGAACATTTAGCCTTTTTCACCCTGTATTTTTACCTGTAAATTTCAACCTCTCCTATAGTGTACAGTGTCAGCAGTGCTGCGACACTTTTTTTGAAGGAATATATGAAATGCATTATACCTGCATTTAATGCATTTTGATGACTAGCATTATTCTAAAATGTGGATAATAGAAATAACAAAGAACGAGTAAGTAAGTGTGTTCAAACTTTTGACTGAGAGTGCATATAAAAATACAATCAGCACTTTTTTTGTAATGGCACAGTACATCTGAGAACCGAAAACAGAAAATGATGGCATTTGAGCTTTAGTCTAACTGTGCTAATGAAATGCTGATGAAAGCTGATATCACTTGAGAAAACTTTAGTCAAATAATGCTAACAGAAGAGCACAGTAAAAGTACAAGCCAGCAAAAAAAAAAAAAAAAAAAAAAAAAATATATATATATATATATATATATATATATATATATATATATTCTACTATTCCTTCTATGGGCAGAGACCTGTATGAATCAGTCACTCCATAAAACCTCTATGGCATCATACTATTTGTTTCCTGCTTGGAAGAGGAAAAAAGAATGATGAAATTATTTGCTCTTTCATTTAAGATTTTGGATTGGAAATGTTACTAAGTCATTAACTTGTATCATATATGCATTCTGCATTGGATCTGTGCACACATTTGGTCTCTGCATATACCAAAGGCTGGAAGATTGTGGCTGTTTAGTCTGTCACAGATCAATTTGAGAAATCTTTTACAAAGGAACCATGTGATTTAAGCTGATTTCTTTTTTCTTTTATTGTTTAGGTTAGAACTTTAACAGCATGGCTTATAAACAAGTCCTGGTGGATCTTGATATTTAGTGTAGAGAAGGAGAAAGTTGTATAAAAAGCATATTTTATGATATCAAACAATCTTGGCAAATGCTGTGTTTCAGCTTACGTTTCAGACAAACTTGGCCAGATCATATATGTATTCTCTGCCAGCGAAAATAGTCCCAATTGAAGCAAAAGCAACGAGCAACACACAGACTGTCAGCCTGTCTGGAATGCAGAAAAGCGGTGAGGAAAACAGTGAAAAGCCTAGTGAAGCACTCATGGAACACTGCTTGTCCAATCAAATTAGAGGACTGGTATCAACTGCTGTCTAGTTGTCATAAAGCTCCATTCTTATATATCCGCTAGAGCCTCTCCCCTTTCTGTCTGTCTGCAGCTTGAAAATGGAGACTAAGTGTAAAGGCCTAAAACAGCAGCAACAGAACCATAAGAAACTTCTGGCAGCTATGTTGTCTCAGGACTCGTTTGACTCCATGCCGGACTCCGGCCCTTCCGTCACTGAGGACGAGATAGAGGATGAAGATGATGCCATGGAGCTGCTGGGTAATGAGAGCACACACACACAATTCTCATACTCACTGTTTCTTTCAAGGACATAATCTGAAGCATTCATTTTCTCACGCATTACCCAGCACAATGACATGTTTGTGGCTTATATCACCACTGACTTTTAAGCATCATTTGCATTCAGAATTGTTTTCTGAATGTATTTTGACTGCTTAAGCACATTTTAGCACAATCTAAAGAGCATATTCTCTAATGTGCAGTGTTACTATCATGATTTCATACTTTCATGAAGAGAGAGCTTGTATACAGTCTCAATACAATATATGTAATTGTAATTTTCATGTTTTGTATATTAGTGAGTTTTTCAAAATCAATATTTTTTCAGTGATTTCATCCTAGTTGTGTATTACAAGTTATGCAAAGAAATCGGAATATTGCTCGAACAATTAGCAAATAAAGCAGCGTTTCCGTCCCAAGTGTTTATGTGAACAAAATGGTCACTTCTGGGGAAATTGTCGCAAAATAACAATGAAAATGAAAGATAAATGGAATAAATTACTAGCGTTTAGAACGCGCAGACAGAACACTCTGACAAACTTCATGTTTGATAGCGCTTAGTGGCAGATGCCAGATATCTGGTAGCCCAAACATTTCAGACAGTTCTGGGAGTTAATAATAGCCAATAATTTTGTTGACAGGCTTTAGCTCCAGCATTTCAGAATAACTAAAACAACATTGGAAATGATATGCGATGATATTGATGATATTCTCTGATCTAATTTTGTATTCACATGGCTTTTTGAGGCAGAGTAACATGACTTTTTCGATGCGCATCAATATTCCTGTATAAATTCTGAAGGAATATATTCAGGAAATGTGTTTCCATCTTAGTTTATGTGCATGTCTTCTTACCAAAAAAAAAAATAATAATTATCCACCTCAAGTGAAAGGTACATGTTTTTTATGCACAATTTGGAAACCTTATGCACATCTTGGTATTTCCATCCAGTATTTTTTATCCAGTACATCCCAAAACATGTGGATGGAAATCCAGCTAATGTGGTATATTATAATTCTGTAGAAAACTGGAACAGAAAAGTTCTAGGCCAAGCTAACACTGAAATACAACTTCTAACTGACAGCCCTAATATCAATACTACACACTTTATTGTTTAAAGAAATATTCTGGGTTCTATAAGTTCAATTGACAGCATTTGTGGCATAATGTTGATTACCACAAAAATGTATTGTCATTTTAGGGTTTAGGGTTTGCAGTATTATGTCATCATAGCAACAAAGTGGTAAAATTGGACAGAACTTTACACAGAATAGGTTAGTAAGCGATTTTATCACACTAAAATCATGTAAACACACATATTGTTTACAACTTGTGGCTATAATTTTGAAACTATGAGTATTTTAACATTTGAAGATTGCCTCATTCACTTTCAGTGCCTCACTGGAACCCAGATTATTTATTTATTTAATTTTTTTTTTTTAAGAAAAGGAGGGACAGTTCAAAATTATTTTTGTGGCAATTAACATTGAGCTTAACTTGAATTGAACCTGGAATATTCTCTTAAATTAAGGATGATCAGATACTATTAACAGCTTTGAATCAAACACAGAACACAGTCATGCTACTCAAAATACTGCAAGAGCAAACATGACCCTGGTTTCTATTATAATACTTTTAACAGATTGTTGCATGAATCATTGTCATGTATCCTTGCTGCTCCAATGATTACACAAACGTGACATCCTAAGTCTCCATTTCTGTGTTGGTGCCAGACCACCCTACAGGTACCAGAGCTTTGTAGCCATTTAGCTCTGTGGTATCAGCAGGTTGGTGCCTGCATGGGTGTTAGATGCAAACCAGTACCACCCACACGAAACACAACCTGTGCTCGCATGTGGCAAATCTGTCATTTTTAAATTTGAAAAGAGTTGATACTAAAATGTGGGATAGTTTGAAGGGTAAATCAAATAACAAAAAGGAGACAGTTTAAAGAGGGTGCCTAGAGTCAACACTTTAATTTTAGGTTCTTTCTGACACTGTTAAATAACAAACTTTAAGTTCAAGTGTCAGCGTTTATTTCCAAAAGCACCTTTTGATCAAGTACAGGTTGTGTTCTTTCTGTACCCGTGTCTAAGGGCATAGAGTTTGGCTTCTTTACTGACACTGAGCACAAAGAACTGTCTAAGGTTCTATGAGGATCTGATTTTAGTTTGTTTCTTTTTGTGAGATGCAGAGTGCCCTTGGTTGTGTCTGTTAGCAGTGGCCTGGTGAGCTGAACAGCTGCACTGAGGTTTTCTCCTGCACAGGATTCTGAGAGATAATGAGATTTTCTGAGCTCTGGGGCAACAGTACAGAGGGTGTGCAGAGATGGTAAATTGTGAGGGGAATATAGTAGTGATATTTCAACAATATTTCTCTTTTCTCTGTCAGTCATGCAATCTTTTCTTTGTCTATTGGAGATTGCTTATTAAAATGTGCATTAAATATACAGTATTTGCACTTCCATCCTTCTTTAACCAAGAGAGCATGTTGTAGAACTGTACTGAACTCTCTAAACTTTACTCTCTCTAATCTTTCTACTTGCCTTCATTAAAAATCTTCTCCTATATACTGGCTACATATGAAGCTTCTGTACCCATCAATAAAAATGTACTCCCTGTTAGGCCAAGAGTAGCAGTCTTTCCCTAATTTCTTCTCTGGTTCATCATTATTTCCTACCTAGAAGAAAACATACTCATCAAACTGTAGAGCACTCCCAGAGTACTGTATCAGGGTTCCCACACATCCTGGAAAACCTGGAATTTTGCAGTGCAGTTTTCCAGTCATGGAAAAGTCATGGAAAAATACCTAAATGTCCTGGAAAATAATCATTTGTCCTGGAAAATATTTTAGTATAATAAAACGGTTTGACTGTGTTGCTAGCAAGGTTTTCGTTACATGTACAAAAACATGGTAACAATCGGGACTTGGAATAGGAGTCAAATAATGGAGCTATAAAATACCTGGAGAGAGCTACTCGTTAGCATCCCCATTCATTTCTAAGACTGTGCTCAGCTAGCGCAGGGTTCCCAGAAAGCTAGCGATATGGAGGCTGCCATCTTTGCTCATGGGCACTTAGTTCCGGAATCGGGTGTCACTGACTGATCACTCGTCAATGGGGATAGATAGGGAAAAATATAAATAAATTCAATGCTTTTAAGAGCCCTTCAAAAACAATCCGTCACCAGATGACGATGTGCTATAATGTAATGAAATAATTCTACTTTTGAATGGCTGTCTATGGAGAAACATGCTTGTTCCAGCATCTACCAGCAGGTGCTAACAGGGACCTGCTAACCAGCCATTTCCTGACCTCCTAATTCAAATACACAAGTTAGTATCATTTTGTCACTGTCGGCGGCTGCGCATTGTGTAGCAACATCAACAGTTAAGGATGCTTACACCCTCGTGATTGATTACAACAGAGGCCAATCGTGTGCTTGACAGTCGCAGTCCAACCACGGCAGATCGCTTGATTGGCTACAGCAGCATGTGCACAGTGAGAAGTGGCACTCGTGAAACTTCTCATTCATAAACAAACTGAGTAACCTGGTACATGTACAGACAAACTGAATGAGAAGGGCATGTTGTTTGTTTACTTCAGCATCGGCATGTGAGTCTACCTTGTTCATTATAGAGAGAAAAGGGCAGAAGAGCTATTAATGCATAAAAGTGACTGATGTTTAAACACGTTTAGGGGCTTTCACCTGACTCACGTCAGCACTGCCGAATACATTAAAGTCTATGAATTGACGCTTCAGCGCAACCTCGGCTCCAACTTCACACCAAAATGTTTTTCACGTTAAGTTTTTGCCTCACACAAATGATGTCTTTGAGAGTACAAAGCTACAAGAAATATTTTAAAACTGTCCAAATTTATGGAGATATTGAATGTCTCATAATTTATTTTAATTATTACCTTATCGTTTCCGAGTATCCAGAGACCCCAGTCATTGTACTACAGTAATTACATTAACCAAAAAAGAAAATAAAAAAAAATATTTTTCTCTTCCAAATACGTTTTCAGTGTTTGTTATGCACACCTCTCGCTTGCGTGGCAAGCTCGTAAATTCGCCCCTCTGTGATGCTTTCTGCAATGCTTGTCATGTGGAGGGCAAAGCGGCGCGTGACGCTGGCGTTGAACGGAGCACTGATGCATCGACTCAACTCATGTGAAATGCGCATTGAAATGACGAAAGGACATTATTGAAACTCAAAATTATTATTAGACTATTATTGTCATCTTTTCTGATAAAAGTCCTGTTCAGCAGTTTAAATGCTGTAGGAAAAGATACAGTAGATCTGCTTTGTTCTTATAATGCTTAAACATTCTACTGAAGTCAGTAGATTTGACATGCACATTTTAATAAAGGAGAAGGTTATTGATACTCATCTGGGCCTCATTTCCCAATAACGATTGATCTTAGAGGTTAAGAGTGTTTTCTACGAGTGATTTTACGAACTTTCGTTATTTTTTACATGCGTTTCCCAAAACTGCACTTAACATGAAAGTGCAAGGATGTGCTTTAAGTGCTTCTTAAGAGAGATGCTGCCCGTGTGACAGTGCTGAAATGTGACCGTATAGTGCTGCTCATCATTGCAACTTCATTATATTTGTGCGTAACTTTAAAAACGTTTGTAATTTAGCTCACTGCAAATATTTTAAAAATATTTTCTTAAATGTACAACTTAATTCACCATATAATTGCATTTTGTTTTGCAGTTGTTTTGTGCAGAACGATATATTTATTTTACACAATCACTGCTACGTTCATCAGATGCGCATTTTAATATTTAGTTTTCAAAATTTGCTCTGTGGGTCGAGATTAAAGCTTCCAGGATCAGTGAAGACAGCGGATGCCCTGTGTATTAAGTGTAGCTATAGGTATTTAAATTGTATCAGGTGTAATTTCGCGATTGTCCTACAGGTGTCTGCATAAATCTATATGCTTGCGATGTTCTTAGCGCTGTATGAGTACTCCAGAGCACTCGTTAATCCACAAGCATTTTCAAGTACTACTTAAATTACGATGCTTTTGGGAAATGGGCCGCAAAACTAAGATGAACTGTAAAATGGATTCTACGATCTACTTAGGCTTACGATGCTTTTGGGAAACGAGGCCCTGCTTTATTCTTATAATGCTTATACTATAAAGTCTCTTGGCAGATTTCGGTCGTGAACATCTCAAAATGATTCAGTGACTCGTAGCACATAAGATGCTCATTTGTCACCACACAGTGGCATCTCCAGAAGTGGTTACTGAACTAGTCAATTAATGAAACTCAACAAATTTGTGAAACAGAAGCAAGCCACACCAAAGTACCCTTTATTTTTGCAGCTAATTATGCACAATTGTGCAGATAATTTGCTATACTTGAATAATTAAAATAGCTTAAGTTGGTGCTCTTAGCTTATTCTTTAAAAAAATAACCCCGGAAAACATGTTTGTGAATCGTGGATCAGTGATTGTCTCAACTTTTTCGCCCCTTATGAGGTTGCATCCCTTATAAACTTTAGACAATGATGACAGTCAATTAATTCACTCTGTGTTGGTAGCATGGTGATTCAGCCTTAATACCTCGGGATGTGAATTAATTTACAATAATTCAACAGTCAGAGTCAGCTTATACTGCGGTTACCACATGTAGTATGCGGAAAGCACGGAATCTAGTCATAAAAATGGCATTAGCAATAAAAAGCAGAATGTCATGGAATATGACACATTTGGACGAAAATGAATGTTTGAATGTACAATTAATCAAATTAAAATTGTGACATGTCCTAGTGTGATAATTAAACTAAAAAAGTCTCTGATTTAATTTAATAAATAAATAATCTGCAAGTGATGCACAATTCAAAAAGAATGTGTAGAGAGCCATTCATGCACTGAGAACACCTCATCATGATCATCACGCACACTCTCTGAAGTGTGCAGCACATACAGACTATGTATTTATTTAATTGAATCACAGCTTTACGGGGATTAATAATCACACTGGGCCATGGAGCAAACTGCTTATCAGGAGGTGAGAAACTACTGTCAAAAACAAACAGAAACACCAAAATAAAAGCTCAATATAAATAGACGCATATGTTTTTGCTTAAATATTACCCTTGTTGGGTGCATAAAATGTCCTGGAAATGTCCTGGAAAATTGTGACTTGAAAAGAGTGGGAACCCTGTGTATGTATGTGGTTCTCAGATGAACGACTCCAACAGTATGTGCAGGCTGTTGGAGTTCCTGGAGTTTGGTGCTCGCATGGGCTCATCACTTGTATCGAACACCCTGTCAGACCAAGTCAGACAAACAGTGGGCAACGAGAAGGATTTATGGAAGGGTGTCATAGAAATGGGAGAGAGACACTGTATATGTGAATCTCATTTCTTAGAATTGTGGTCCCTCCTGGCCCAAAGTACTAAATTTTGTGGCCCTCAGTCTCATTAGAGTACCGCAACAGAAAGCTATAAAGGTCATAACAAAGGTTTTGTGGCAAATTAATCCCTTTTGATAGTGCTGTGAGCATTTTTACCCCAGAATACAAATTTGTATATCCTTATTAAAGGATAGTCAGAACACAGGGATTTCATAAATTGAAGGCATCCTGTTCTGAATATCTAAGAAAATAGATGATAGTTATAAAGTTGTGGGGATTTTGGGTACTTTCATTTCCAGTCCAAGTAGTGATGTCTGAAATTCTCCTATGTTTATACTGACCTCTGGTGGCAGAGATCTGAGCAGCATTTCTAAAATGTAAGTACTTTCCTGTGGTCAACATTTCAGTGCATAGAATCAGCGCTAGGGGTAGGATACCTGGGCTAAAACCCTGAATGTTTTCAGTAAAACCCTGAACGATTTTATCGTCTTGTAGTGATGCCAATAATACAAATGCTTCGGTATTAAATTTATTCTAAATATAAATATATTTTAAAGGTGCACTAAATTAAAAAAGGTATTTAAATTTTTTCCCCATTAAAAAGTTTTACTCCTAAAGAAATGAATTGTAATTTTGAAACATGTATAAAATCATGACCACTCACATGAGGACATGATATAGTCATATCAGTAACCTTAAAAAAACTGTTTTATTCTACAACAACTGTCTTGTTATTGGACACTTTCACTCTTGGATTAATTTAATCATGGCTGATTGTGAATAGTGAATTTCTACAATGGCATCTGTAACTGAAAACTATTGATTTTGAATGATGCTAAATCTACACCACTAGGTGTCACTGTAAGTCCAAGATGACACGAGCAAAGCGTTACTAAGTGCACCTTTAATATTAGGCAATATACAGTATAAGTTAATTATACCGGTCTTCCTACTGTATCGATAATACCAAATACAGACACAATTCAATACCCACATGCTGTCTTGTTGGTGGCTGGTTTCAGGAAATCATGTTTATGTACAAGCATGCAGGAAGAGCGCTTGTGGCTGTATGTGAACGGTTTAAAATGCCTATCTTAGTGAGTTATTGGAAACTGTGTTGAGTTGGTCCATCCAGATACAGTAAGTACCAACTATTTAGATATATAACCCAGAAAACAAAGTTTTAAGTCACAAGCCAGTACATTTGCAGAACTCTTTTATTAAAAAATAATGCAATGAAACTTGCAAACTTTGGCAAATCTAGAAAACAAACTTTAAAAACTTTTAGCCTATATACAGCCTGCTATCTTCTAAACTAACTTTAAACACCAGACAAATCAATAACAGGCCATTAAACTGTCAATTGTACACAATATGCGTTGAACAATGGAAAGCCAAAAGGGACAAAAATAATGTTTAAGTTACGTTTTAAAGCACGCAATTTCTTATCTTTGAGCATATCTGAGGCTGAGACAAAAGTTAGTGGGACATTTTAGTTTTAGATGCAGTGATATTTTAATATTTACTGTATAAGTGACACCTCACAGATATAACATTTAAACTTTTATTATAAAGTGTATCATATTCCGATATTTAATCAAAGAATGGCCCCATACGTACCTACAGAGGTCAGCACTAAGCCCCGAATATCCACTGACCCTAGATAAAACTATTCTAGATAAACTAGAATAAAACTCATCGCCTTCCAGCAGGATCTGATGGTTTGAGCTAGAATCCTGACTCTGAACCATAGGACGTGGCTTATACCAAGGGAAACGAATCTATCACTAACTCATGTTATTCTACACTTATTGAGTCCTCTGAGAGAAAGTAACCTTACAGAGAGTGGACATGAACAACATAAGTCTACTTTGAATGCGCATATTTATGTTGCAACACATTTTAAGCCTAATTTTTAGACTTTTATGACAAACTTTTGTGTGAAATAAATAGCATTCACACATGTTCAGCATTAGATTGTGAGATCCATTAGTCACTGATGCCCTACTCGCTTAGGAGAAAATGGCATGTAATTGTGCTTAAACCCTCTCCCCACCGTGCTAAATGCTCTGTAGAGAAATTAGCTCATTTCTAGAGAGTGTAATTATGCTAATGAAGAAAGTTTGTGCCTGATGTCTTCAGCCCACTGTTATTTCTCCATTTATCATCTATTCAGTGGAGGTGTGCTGCTACAGTTGGCTGCTCTGGCTGTTTGCTGAACATATCGACTGGGCACTTGAGGGAATCAGGCAATGTGTTGCTCTAATTGTCTTGCTCCTCTGGGAAAAAAATAAAAAATATTGCAGTTTCACTGAACTGCATTTCACTTTTATTAGAGCTCAGCTCCAGGGAAAAGTGAAGAAGATTTTTTTTTTTTTTTTTTTTACAACATTATTTATTCATTCCTATAGTGAATTTCTTAGCTCTTTATATTTTAACTAGTAGATTTACACAGAAAATATTTTAGCTGCAGTGTCAGCTCTCTACCACCAGACGGACATCATAGTTGGAAGTACGGTTTTTCTCTCCTTTTATTTGCACTGATTGAACTTGTGAAGTAAAATGAACCCAAGTGCATTTGCTGACAGAGAAGATCAATAGAGCATCCCAGTTTATTTACAAAGGGTTACAAAAATATGACATTATATTTATGGAAAATTAAATAAAACAATACTAGTAAAACTGTTGCCGACTTAATGTCTCCCTTTATTTGGAGATAATAGACTCGCTAAAATATGGGTTCTTTAGAAAAATAAACCAATAAATAAAAGTAGTCTCACTTGAAAATGGCACAACTTTTATATTTTATAAAAACATACAGTATATGGGGCCACTCAACATAGAGCCAACCACATTTTAAAACTCTTCAAATAAACGAACACGTTTTTGAAGAAAACCCTGTTTTTTTGGCCGCACTTTGTTGTCTTTTGGTTGGTTAATAAAACAACATACTAGGAAACCCTCTCCCCAAGACACAAGCACTTTCCTATGCCAGAGCAACAAAGAAAAAAACATCGTACAAATCTGGAGGGGTGTGCGGGGGATGGCACTCTCTCAAACTGGATGCCGACCGAATGGCAAATCTGAGACACCCAGTCTGTCTTTCTCTAGAGCTGTGAATTCTTGTAGTGTGGTTTTTTGGTTTGGCTGACAATAAAAACATGAGAAATGTGTAAATTTTAGAGTTTCCCCAAATGTTGAAGATGTTGAAAGGCCCAGCATACTCTTTTCTGTAACTCTGTTCTGACTAAGCAAGCTTGTTGAGAATCACATTCTAAAAGCTTGTTAAAGTCTGATACACCAGCGCTGGAACCAGTTTTGAAGTGGGGGGCTGCAAACTGGCTGGTTGTGACATCATCACAACACTATTTCACAGTCAATATGCAGATTGGGAAAGTGCATGACACTCTAAGTGCTTTGCTCTTGGCTCTCTTCTGGGAAAGCTGATGTCGTTCTCCTCTCCTCCCTATGGTATATCTACCGAGAATGTACATAAATATTACAATAAAATACAAAAAGTTTTGAAACACTTGACTGAAATGTTTCTCATGATCTTAAAAATCTTTTGATCTGAAGGCGTATGCTTAAATGTTTGAAATTAGTTTTGTAGACAAAAATATAATTGTGCCAACATATTACTTTATTTCATTACAAAACTAAAATTTTATTTAAATTGATGACTTGGACCAAATAATAAAGAAAAGCTGCCAATAAGTGCCCAACATAGATGGGAACTCCTTCAATACTGTTTAAAAAGCATCCCAGGGTGATACCTCAAGAAGTTGGTTGAGAAAATGTCAAGAGAACATTTCTGCAAATTCTAGGCAAAGGGTGAGTACTTTGAAGATGCTAAAATATAACACAGTTTTGATTTATTTTGGGTTTTGTTTAGTCACAACATAATTCCCATAGTTCCATTTATGTTATTCCATAGTTTTGATGACTTTACTATTATTCTAAAATGTGAAGAAAAAAAATTATAATAAAGAATGTTTCAAAACTTTTGACCGGTAGTGTATATATATATATATATATATATATATATATAATATACTTTTTCACCATACATGGTTAACCAATTAACAGGTTTTTTTAATTTATTTATTTATTTATTTTTTGGTAGAATTTTTACATTCTTTTTCTGTTAAAATTACAACCCCAATTCCGAAAAAGTTGGGACAGTATGAAAAATGCTGATAAAAACAAAAAGGAGTGATTTGTAAATTATATTCACCCTTTGCTTTATTGAAATCACTACAACTACACATTATATGATGTTTTACCTTGTGAATTTCATTGTTTTTTGAAAATGTACAGTCATTTCAAATCAGATGATTGCAACACGCTCCAAAAAAGTTGAGACGGGCAATTTAAGACTATAACAATTTGATACGTTGAAATAACAAGGCGATGTGAAACAGATGTTAAACAGGTGAGCAATCGTGTTATAGTATATAAGGAGCCTCCAAAAACAGCCTAGCCCTTCAAGAGCAAGGATCGTTCAAGACTTGTCAATTTGCCAACAGATGCTTCAGCAAATAATCCAGCACTTTGAGAACAATGTTCCCCAAAGACAGATTGGAAGGATTTTGGGCATTTCACCCTCTACAGTGCACAATATAGTTAAAAGATTCAAGGAATCTGGTCAAATCTCGGTGCATAAAGGGCAAGACGAAAGCCACTTCTGAATGCATGTGATCTCTGATCCCTCAGACGTCTCTGTCTTAAAAAACAGCATTTATCTGTAATGGATATAATGAACATGGGGTTGGGATAACTTTAGTAAACTTTTTTTAGTCAACACCACTTGCCGCTGCATCCACAGATGCAAGTTAAGACTTTACTATGCATAGCAGAAGCCCTACATCAACACTGTCCAGAAGTGCTGCTGACTTCTCTGGGCTTGGTCTCATCTTAGATGGAAAGTAGAACAGAGGAACTGTGTTTTTTGGTCTGAAGAGTCCACATTTCCAAAAAAATTTGAAAAACAAAGCCGTTGTGTTATCCGGCCCAAAGAGGAAAAGGGCCATCCAAGCTGTTATTAGCGTCAGGTCCAAAAGCCAGTGTCTGTATGGGCCAGGGGTGTGTCAGTGCCCATAGCATGGGTAACTCACACATCTGTGAGAACACCATGAATGCAGACAGATATGTACAAATTTTGGAGCAACATATACTGCCATCCAGCACCGTCTTTTCCAAGGATGTCCCTGCATTTTCCTGACCTGTCTCCAATTGAGAATGTGTGGTGCATTATGAAGCACACCATATGGCAATGAAGACCCCGTATAATTGTGCAGCTAAAGACCTACATAATGGATGATTGGGGGAAAATTCCACTTTTTAAACTTAAACTTGTGTCTTCAGTGCCCAAATGCTTAATAAGTGTTATTAGAAGAAATGGTGATGTTTCACAGTGGTAAACACTCGACTGTCCCAACGTTTTTGGAGTGTGTTGCAATCATCTGATTTGAAATGACTGTACATTTTCAAAAAAACTATGAAATTCACAAGGAAAGACATCATATAATGTGTAGTTGTGGTGCTTTAAATATAGCAAAGGGCGAATATAATTTACAAATTACTCCTTTTTGTTTTTATTAGCATTTATCATACTGTCCCAACTTTTTCAGAATTGAGGTTGTACAAACATATTTTACAATGTACGTACATACCTTACATCAACCTTGGAATGGCTTACTTATAGTTGTCTCTGCACATTAAACTAGGATAGGACAAAGTTGACATTTTAACATCAAAAACATGATACACTTCGCCTTTTAAGAGATCCAGCTCAGAAATCTTGCACAGTGCAGCTCAAAGTCATCCTACTGTTTATCACGGCAAGTGGCGTAATTTTGTGGCAAGACCCATCAAGTTGCGGGTTATCATTTTGATCTGTTTCACTTTAGTCCCCCAGTTGATGCTAACTCTTGGTATTTTATAGATGTGGTCTGATCGCAGGGGATTAAGCGATCAGGGCACTGCTTTTGTCTGTGACGTCATGGCTGCCTGCCTTGGCAGCAGCTAACACACTCTGCTCTTGATGCCAAGTATTCTCTCCAGGATGTGGAGACACAACAGTTGCCCTGGCAACAGAGCAAACAAATAATAGAGATGCATCATTGTACCCAGTATGCACACTGTTTTTTCAGAGATGCTGGGATGTTAATGATGGAACATGCACAGGGATGTGGTGTAAATTACAGTGATTTCACATCAAGGAGGCTTGGCAGGAGGACTGTGGTAGCTGTGTGGTATCAATGATGCTTTGATAAGAGACAAAAAATGTGCCTCAGGAAAAATTATTGCTAATTTTACCGCACACACACATACAGATGTATGACCTAATCAGGGGAAATGAACAGTAGTGCCAAGACGCTGCAAGCCGCAACCAAAGATTGATTCTAAAGGCCACAGTAAGCCATTTATTAAAACTGAGAAAGTCCAATGAGGGTATGATGTATCCCACAGAGCCTCAGCGGGCTTACAGTCAAGTGAAATCCTGAAATTATGATGCATTTGCAGGAAATAACACTTAAAGGGCAACAAACATGTCTTCAAAAAGCAGAGTCTATCTCAGGGATATCTACTGTACAGTATATCTTCTGCAGATTCCCTTGGAGTCTAACAGAACAATGTCATGTTTGAGTCCAGAATTGACGTCATGGAACTGAATAGTCTGTTTTTTTTAAAACTGTGATAATTTTTCTCTGCAGACAATGCCCTTGTCAGTCCTATCAGAGAGTTTGTGTATGTTTGAGTTCCTCAGTTTGTTTCTTGGTTTCCTGGCTTTATCTGCTGTGTTGTGATATCTGGAACATCACCCGTTCTATCAACAGTCAAGCATTTTTGCATTCAAGCGTAGCTTGTGTTCTAGAGATGATGTAGATGCAGTTGATATATAAATGTAAGGTCTGTTGAATGAGCTGTATGAGATCTTTACCTTGTAATCTGTTTGTTATCATCAGGAAATGTTAAATCTGATTACCAAGATGCTCAAAGGACCGTTATCTGTTTGTAATCACACTTTCCCTTCAATGTAACAACAAAGAACTGACCTTATCCTTGAATGTATCGGTTGTATTAAACTGACCATCAGGTGGCAGTATTGTACATAAATGCTAGGGATCATCCAAATCTTACATTTATAATATTGCATAAACACACACCAGAATGTCCTTCTCGTTCTTTGTTCTTGTTACTTTAGGGCTGTAGTCTTTAATAGATTTAATATTTGTTCCTTTATCTTTTAATTGAATGTGCTCAACAACTGGTCAAAAACCTCTGTATTTTGTTAACAAGTCTTTGACTAAACATTGTAATAGCAGTTTTACAGTTAGGACAAGTTGATGATAAGTTTGCTTTGTCTCCTTTTATGCTTCAATTAGTTTATCAGTCTTTTGGTATAATCTATGTATTAGTTTGTGTGATTAATTTGTAATGTTTGTTGAAACCAACAACTAAAAGAAATGGGATTTGTCAAATGGGATTTTTGCCATATCAATAAAAGATGTGGGATTTTGTTTCCATTTCTAATGACACACCATTAAGTTGTCACCAAAAACCTCTTTTTTTTTTTTTTTTTTTTTTTTTGTGCAATATAACACACATTTGTATAACAATTGCCATAATAAATTCAATTAAGTAATCTAAACAAGTCATAAAAGAGTAAAGCTTTGTCCAAATTCGTGTACTGTCAGAGTATGCGCTGTAATCGATGAAGAACATACTTCTCGGCTGTTAAAAAAGTACGCTTTGTTGTTTTTACCTTTGTCTCCTGATGTTTAGCGCCGAAGTACGCTTTTTGAGTAGTATTCAGGTGAATAGTATGAATACATTCCCAGACATACTTCATACGGGAACTTGTGCATTGTCCCATGACCCAAATATATGACATAGCAACAACAACCACAAAACTAATTTAAGTATTAATAATTTGGTACTTTGTACTGTACAATTTAAGCACAAGGAACAGCTTTCATGGTATATATAGCACTTACAGTTAAAAAGAGCCAAACGACCTACAGTTCTCCGCTATTTATTTTTATTCAGTGTTTTAAATCTCAGGTGTCTTGAGCTCCTGTGGCATTATCGGATAGTACAGTGTCCAGTGGATGCACACTACAGAATCTTGCTGGATGTAGTAGGTCGTATAGTATTTATCGCCTACTATTTCATAAATACTGATGAATCGGACATACTACTCAATTGAAAAACTGATTTTGGCTAACTATATTGAAGGGAAATACATATATTTGGATGTGGAGAGAGATATTGTCTTTTACAATATAATATCATTCAATAATAATTGTCATTACACATTCACTGATTAAGCCATCTACACAAGTCATAAAAGAGTAAAAGAATGTCTGCTGTCTGAACTATCAGCGCCTCAGAGTCATTTAGTCCTCAGCTACCTCATCGACCTCGGCGTCAAGTTTAACTCCACTTAATCCCGTCTTTCATTAAATGTAGATATAAATTTTGAAAGATCACTCAGAATCTCTAGACATGACAGACGTGAATTTTTGCTGCATGGGAGGCTAATGTATTTTTAGAGAACGAAAGGGGCAAGTGGAGCTGTAATTATAAACGTTGTTAAAATATTGTTTTCATTTCAAAGCAAAACAAAACTGCTTTTCCCACTCACTTCAAAGCGGTGTAAGTGAGGACTAAACCACAGTGCTGGAACGTAGTATTTTAGTCTTAATGAAACACAAATGCGAAAAGTGTGCAAAGTCTGAGGCGGCTGAGTCGGAACGTCTAGAGCATCTCTGCAGCAATAATAGAGTGAAATCTGTCAATTACCCGGCTCAAATAATTACGAGCTAGAGATGGAACATAAACCCATAGAGAACTTTGAAGTAATTCAGGCAACGTCATGTCTGCCTGCATAGTCTGTGTCTATGATCATTTAAGTTGGTATGGCTATGTGATTATGAAATGACATTAAAAATTTTTTTTTTTTAAATTACAACTTCACGTAAAAGAACTTTGAAAGTTGAAGTGTGTAGTTTTTACGATGTTGAAATACTTTCTCCTATTCCAGCTCAAAATTCAGAGACAACTTTAAGACACTTGTGGGTTGATTGCCCAAAAAATGTAAACATTTTTGCTCTGTGGCATTATCAAAACATTGCTCTATTTTAGCATCCTGACAAGCCCGACACTGAAACATTGGCTCATCCAATGACGTGAGTTTGGGGTGGACTATCTGTTTGCTGACCAATGCAGGCAGGTAAAGCCCAAAGTATACTTCGATTTTGACAATTGAACGTGAGCCTGTCAAAGTATACTCCATATAACTGTCGCTCACTTCAGACTCGAGTTATACAATTGTAGGTATCTCCAGGCCTCCTCACACACGCGCTCTTGAGGTGCACATCCACTGTTGTTGTTTTTACCTTTGTCTCCTGATGTTTAGCGCCGATTACTTCTTCTAGCGTTTCTTAGTGACAACAACAGCTCAACTGTGAGAGTTGCCACCTTGTGGACACACTAATTAGTGCAAATAATTCCAGGCACATGCGCATTCTGGGTGTTCAAAGACGCGTGGTTAGTAAAATCAGGCTTTGTGCGTTTATTGCACGTACACTCTGCTGGTGACGAGATTTGCGTCATGGGTCCTGTACGCAGATGACTATTTTGGGCTTAAGTGTTTGAGAAATCTGTTTGAAAACAATCGTTCATTTTGCAATTCCATTTGGTGCAGCAGAAATTACACACTTAGTTGCTTCATATTCACCACAGTGGCTGCATAGATTTACCTTACCAAAGACTGTCTTTGTGTTATTTTGTACAACATGGAAACTTTGTCCAAAACAGTGCACACGCGCACTCTGGCCTGGTGCTTCAGTTAGTGTGAGCGATTACAGGCAGAAATTCCTTGTCATCACTCCAGCCTTTGTTTGGATAATTCTTGCCACCTCAGTCCAGGAGCTCAGCATCCCCAGCAGTTGATTTATTACAGTAATGCATGACTGCTACAAACACACATACATATATCCGCATATGGAGACACCGTGCTCAGGAGCTTATTTTGTCTAGATGTGTGCAGCCTCTGGTATTTCTCCTTTCCAGTCTTATTAAAAAAATTGTCCTACAATATATAAAGTTAGTGGTTGTAAGGTGTGTCTGTGTGAAATGAGGTATTAACTGAGCTATAAGAGATTAGAATAAACAAATAAACTCTTAATTACTTGTGTAGTGTGACAAAACATACCGTGTGATTCTCTTTGCACAATAGTTTTTGAACAGTTGTTAAATGAAAATTCAGCAAACCATATACAGTAATTGTGTATAGTTCAGACAGCAAAATAAAAAGGCTTATCAACTTTTAAATGGAGAAGAAAATGCTACCTTAGTCTTTTGTTGTTGATGTCTAAGGCTATTTGTCCAATCAAACTATAGTATTTTGGCACAAATTTACCTGTTATTTGATAATTTTACTAATACTAAAACAATATTCAGCCCAGTGTTTGTTCCATGTTTTAGGCTGGTAAATCACTGCACAAAGACAGTTGAGAGCCACTGTTTATTTCACTATAGGGCCCCTTAGGTTAGGGTTAGGGTGGACGGTTAATAAATTATACATTCCTGTTGACTGTATGACATCATATACAACTAAAAACAACACTATGGACGTTTCACCCAGAAACTCCAACTCACACGTACCCATATGTTCAACAACCACTTCCAGCTTCGGCCACTTGGGGCAGTAGTTTGAATTTCTGTTTGCACAGATCGATTTCAGCTGAAGAATTTTCGAACTTTACCATCGCCAAATTCACAGTGAGTTCAATCTGCTTTTTTCATGGAGCCTGATGTCTGTGTATTGCTAAAGCACTTTATTGCAGCGAAGGGTAGCCAAGATAATAACCGCATGTTTTTCCACCTTCTCCAACTGTTTAAAGGTTTTAAAAAACATAAGACTAAATTTAGTCCATTGTTAACAAGATTGTTTTCAAATCTTTGCCTCCTCCTTTATCTTACTTTGTCAACACTCTCTAAATTCCCAGATTAGTCTTCAGTAAATCACTGTTGAAGTTTGTGTCTTCATGTCATGTCTTATTTTGCAGCTTGCTGGATCTGCTGTCCTGGAACATTTATAAAAGAATGGCAGTGTTTAAAGAGCCTGCAGACACCTTTGTTTCCCTTCATGTCTGTTCTTTCCAAATGAGCTAGAAGAAAAGCCCACTCTGCAGTCTCTCACTTTACTATGGCAGGAGTTCAGAACCCTGTCAGGCCGTTGAAGAACTATTCCAAGTCTTAAAGTCCACTTCTGGCCAGATTTCACCGCATTTGTGAAACAAGCAGCTTAGAAAAAATATTTTTCATAAAAAGAAAAAATTAGCCAAATCTCTGTAGGGAAAAAACTTACAGAAAGGCCTCCAATGGAAACCCAATTAATTAGGATGAGCACAGTCAGTTCCCTATCATGGAAAAGTGCTTAGGAAACTTGCATTGAAAATACCAGCCAATTATTTATTTTTTTCCATCAAAGTCAGGTGGCATAATCTATTGATACTGTTTCAAGGGGGGAATCAGTAACTGGAATACATATAAAACTAAAAAGGTTCAGTTTAATGGGAAGACACCATGGCGGAACTTTATAGCGCAGGCTTACTGTATAACAGCATAACAAAAGCAAAGTCTTCTGTAGAGACTCTCCTTTTTTTTCTCCCTGCTGAGGGGTATGACTCCTTTGGCAGTTACCTGCGTAGCATTGAACCACAGTTAAAACAGACCGATCTGGCTCTAAAATCTGATCTAAGCACACCTATCAAAAGGATATTTCACCCAAAAATGAAAATTCCGTCATAATATACCCACTCTTATCTCGTTCCAAACCAATATGGATTCAAACCCTCTTATGCGGAGCACAAAAGGAAAAATATTAATGAATATCCTGGTCTTTTCTTTTCAATACAATGGCAATTAATAGTGTCTTACTTTAAAGCTTAAAAAAGGACCAAAACGTATCATAAAAGCAGTCCATGCATCTTGTGCTGCATATTCCAAGTCTTCTGAAGGCTTTTGAATCATGATATCTTTAGCCTTTTTATAAGTGCTTTGAGAGAAGCTCGTTTGTGCGAGAATTTGCGTTGTTTATTGCTTAAACATTTGTAATTTTTGGTGAACTACTCCTTTAATCTTGCCTACAAACTAAACCAACTCTTTGTGTTGAGCTACTACATCTTAAACATGGATTATTTTGGTACCCAAATATACAGTCACTGAGCTCTTTATTAGGAACACTATGATTCTAATAAAGTGCCTAATGTAGTCTTCTGCTGTTATAGCCCATCTGCCTCAAGGTTTGACGTGTTGTGCATTCTGAGATGCTATTCTGCACACCACAACTGTACAGAGGAGTTATCTGAGTTACCGTAGACTTTCTGTCAGCTCAAACCAGTCTGGCCATTCTCTGTTGACCTCTCTCATCAACAAGGTGTTTCCGTCCGCAGAACTGCCATTCACTGGATGCTTTGGTTTTTGGCACCATTCTGAATAAACTCTAGAGGCTGTTGTGCGTGAAAATCCCAGGAGACCAGCAGTTACAGAAATACTCAAACCAGCCCATCTGGCACCAATGATCATGCCGCGGTTGAAATCAATGAGATCACGTTTTTTTTCTCCATTCTGATGGTTGATGTGAATATTAATTGAAGCTCCATATCTGCATGATTTTATGCATTGCACTGCTTCCACACGACTGGCTGATTAGTTAATTGCATGAATACGTAGGTGTATAGGTTTTCCTAATAAAGGGCTTGGTGTATATTAAAATCAACAATTATGGGAGGCTGGTATAGCCATACTCTTTTATCGCACTATGAGTAATTTTATATACATGGTAACAGTGTATATCATGATATATGATTACTTTTTGCTGTATAATAATAACTCTGTCGCACTGCCTCTTTCATTGAAAAAAGTCTCTCCCTTTTGTTTTCCCTTAATACAATTTAAATTTCCCATATTGTCCCTGCCAACTTCATGGAAGGCAGCTCATATCTTCAGTGGAAGCAATATACTGTATGTCTAACATTAAATCTTGCCACATTGCCAAGCTGTCTGGCAGTGAGTTACCCCCCTCAGCATTGAACCACAGCTGAACCACACACCCTGCAGCACAGTTAGGAAAGAGACACTTTCCCATGGAGGACAGCTGTGTTCTCATGTACAATGCGTGTGAATGAGGTGGCCCCTGGCTTTCTCTCTCTCAGCTCAGCTGGATCAGACCTGCAATGATGAATGAGGCATGTAATATCACCACACTCGCTGGTATTTCATGAACAAGGCAGTGTCCGCATTCATGTGCCAAGTGGACCTCCCTTCCTTGCAGACACATAAACACATCGTGCTACGCGAA
This sequence comes from Myxocyprinus asiaticus, assembly GCF_019703515.2. Taxonomy (NCBI): domain Eukaryota; kingdom Metazoa; phylum Chordata; class Actinopteri; order Cypriniformes; family Catostomidae; genus Myxocyprinus; species Myxocyprinus asiaticus. The sequence goes on from NC_059387.1 coordinate 20,272,955, forward strand.
GCCTGTGGTTGCTGTCTGACACAAAAATGCAGAACTATATATTATAATATGGATTGCAGAAATTCTCAATTCTGATTGGAAGAGCTGCATTTGAAGTCATTGTAAAATGACTATAAACACACAACAGTGGTCGCACACACCGGTGACTGCACAAATGCGCCAAGTTCCTACATTGCTTGGACAACCGTAAAATCCTACATTTAGGATATTGAACTGTTTCACTTGGTGCAAAAATGGTTTATTCCTGTTGTTACTGATGCATTTATCTGTCATTTAACATACTGCTGTTGCCTGTATGTGGAGTCTGTACGACACAGTGATTTTACCTTGTGTGAAGGAGTTTTAGGCACTTCATGACTCATGATAAAATCACTTCAACGCACAACGTCTTATTGTGCCCTATAATTAACAATTGTTCACCTAATTAACAGAGTTGTGTTTGGGGGCTTTTAATTGCAGCTGTTAAGTTGTTTCCCACATGGCCCCTTTCCACATTAGCTGCTTAAACAAAGTCAAGGCAATTTAGAGATGCCAGTGTAAAGTGAGTAGCATAAGAGTTTCTTATGGATGAATAGCCCGAGCCTAATCCCTGCCATTAGTTACACTGTCTCACAAGGTGACTCACACTCAGTCCGCTGGTAATGCAGTATCAGTGTGAGTAGTACAGTTTTATAATATAACATCTATGGCCACAGGCACGGGTGTGAAACACTAACCTCACGGAACACGGTTCAATTTACTCCGCTGATTCTCATTTTGCACATTCTTGCTGGATCATGATATTAATGACATGAGAACAACACACTGTGAGAAAAATGTCACTTTTGTTTATACTTGTCAAATGGCCATTCTGGCAGACTCTGGCTCTGAAATTGCTGGTTTAAGTTGCTACAAATCATTAAAACATTTGTTACATTTCAGCTTGCTGTTAGGCTACTACACCTAAAACATGGATGTTTTTGTTTTCATATATATTTAATTTTTGATCATTATTATTTTATTTTGTTATATCAACAATCACAGTCTAAGCTGGTTTGTTGGCCTGACCTGGTCTCCCACCCTGGTCAAGATGGTCTGATTGGGTTTTGAGCATTTATAATAAAAATAAAAAAAATAACAGACCTTAGCAAACCAGCTTAGTTCAGGGTTTTTTCTTTCTTTTCTTTTTTCAGCAGGGTACAAAGTTGCACCATTCATAGTATGATCTTTGATCGTTATGTTTCTTGGCAACTATAAACAACCTATAATTAGGCTAATATTATAACTATGTTATTTGGCAGGAGAGCAGTTTGTTGTGATTCAGCTTTAACCCAGAGGCCCTGTTGCATGTTGGAGAGCCGTGCTGTAGTGGAACAGCTGTAGTGAAAAAGAAGCACAATGCCACTGATCCAGCCCTCTGTTCTCTGCACCTGTTAGCTGGGTGCAGGCGACCATGCTGTGAGCATATGCTGTGAGGGTTTCACCACTGACCTTATAGAGTGTGGAGCTGCCCATCTCACTGCTGTTAGATGTGTTTATCTCTCTCCATGTATTTTCACTGTCCTTCTCTCAGTATGTTTGTAAGTAATCAGGGAGTAATGCTGGAATCACTGCCTCTGTGAGAGAGTTGATGGGTTTGCAAAAGGATGTGTTGTGCCTTGTTGCTTCTTTTCAGCTTTGGAGGTCTTTTGGAGATCAACTTTGTAATCTAACATGGCCTGACCTTCATAGTGTGAGATATTGTTATTAACCTAGTGTAACCTTAACCTTGCTAGATCAAGCCACAAATTCAAGGCCAAAATTAAACCCTTAGAGCATCTGCTTTTTAGTGTTGCACAGTATACCTGATAAGAATGCATTGTCTTCCTTCAGTGTTCTGTGAACAGAGAAGGAAGTACTTTGAAATACTTTAGTTGGTATCGCACCGTAAGACATTTTTACTGTATTGTGCAACCATACTTCTTTTACTGACACCTGTTCTCCCTGTTGGAAAAACCCGGCCATTGTGGTCATGTTTTGAAACATAGTTAATCAGTTCAAAAAGGTCCCCACCAGCTAAGCTAGGGTGTTTTTTCCAGCTTAAAACCAGGTTGACCTCGACCCAATCGACTAGTAATCCATCTGATCAACCTAAACCAGTATGGACCAGCTAATGACAATAAATTACCTTTTTCTCCCTGCTAGAAAACATGTAAAATCATGCAGCTGCCATCAAAAACTGTAAAATTTTCCAGCAAGGCTTTGACTAAATGCTACACTTAAAGAGTTAGTTCAATCAAAATAAAACATACAAAATCTGGCATAATTTACTCTTCAAGTCTTTTTTTCCCCCTGTAGTATACCAAACAAGAATTTAAGAAGAATGTCCAAGCTGCTCTCTTACATTCAGTGTGAGTGGATGGGGATGAGTGGCTCTCAGTCTCCAAAAAGTACAAATCAAAGCATCATAAAAGTTGTTTATATGACTTTGTGTATTCAGGTCTTCTATAGCTATATGATGTGTATGAGGAATAGCCTGAAATATATGTTATTATTTACTGAAAATCTTGCTTGACATCTGTAGACACCACTCACTTTTATTGTTTGGAAAGCTTGGATATTCTGCTTTAAATCTCTTTTTGTGTTCCACGGAAGAAACAAAATCATGCAGGTTTAGAACGACAAAAGAGTGACTAAATTATTACACAATTTTTCATTTTTTGGTGAACTATTCCTTTAAGAACTCTTAAGTTAAAATCATCAACAGATTTTAATATGTGCTTCTTACTCTCTTTCTCCATCTCTTTCTCTCTCTCTCTTTCTCTCAGAGGATCTAGATGACCTGCGAATGGAGGGGGTCACTGGCCTGGTGCCGTCTGGCAGTAAGTTCAGCCAAGGCCGCAGCTCTTACTGTTCAGAACCCCAGGCCAAAGTCACTCTCAACATCTGCTCAAGGTGTGCAAGGTAAATATATACACAGTGACCATCCAGCCCTGCTCTACTCAATGACTTTATTCTGACCAATAAAGTCACCCATCAGTGTGTGAGCATTACCACTTTGGCAAGCCTCTATTCAGCAAGTCAAGCGCACAGACGGTACACACAATGTGAACAATGACATCATCAGGCCCACACTAGAATGCACAGCCATATACAGTATCTTCGTCAAGACACGAGTCACTTATCGTGACCTCTGTTTGCTGAGTGGCCCGCAACCGAAACCCTTTCAACCGGATATGAGGGTCACACATTGTATTCCAACAATCTATAGTTAAACCTTTGAGAGTTGAAGGTGAATGACTACATGCTGATGCAATGGAGAGCGCTCATCTCATTGAGGTCACTAAGTGTGGACATATCTTAAAGGAATAGTTAAAGTTAATTCTCTCATCATTTACTCACCTTTTTGCCGTCTCAAACTCGTATGACCTTTTTAAACGAAGATATTTTGATGGAGATATGATGAGAATACAATATATCCATTCAATGCAAGTCACTGGGGTCCAACACTTCCAAGCTCCAAAAAAGGATGTAAAGGCAGCATAAAGGTAATCCATACGACTAATGTGGTTTAATCCATGTCTCCTGAAGCAATACGATCGGTTTTGGGTGAAAAACAGATCAAAATATAACCCCCTTTTTACTATAAATCTTGACATTGCAATCCTCTGCACTTGGCGCATGCACAGAGCCTGTAAATGGACAAAGCACTTCACTGTAATTGTCCTTTTTGGAGCTAAGAAATGTTGGACCCCATTGACTTGCATTGAATTGAATTTTTCACATCATATTTCCATCAAAATATCTTTGTTTGTGTTCACAGAAGAAAGTCATATGAATTTGAGATGGCATAAGGGTAAGTAAATGATGAGAGAATAAACATTTTCACATGAACTATTCCTTTGAGACTACGTACTTGGGTGTTTCTTCAACTAATGGCACTGTTATGTCCAAGGGGTTAATTTTTATAGAAACAGATTTCGGTCTTGTTTAATGAAGGTCACGTTACAGAGATAGTTAACAATTTTTTTTGCCATACAATGAAAGTGAATGGGGACTTTGCTGCCTAACATATCCTTTTTGCATAGGTTTATGAGAACAGGAGACAAAGTAAATGTTGTCAGTATTTTCATTTTTGATTAAACTGTCCCTTTAAAATCATCTTGGAAACTATTTAACCAAGTCAACAGCACTGAAATTTGCTACTTTTCAAATGCCTTTTATGTATAAAAATTTATTGTTATACCTTTGTCCCAGACTTTCAATCTTAAAAGATAAAATAAAACCTGTTATAAAATATAAATTACATAAGCAATACTGAATATTTAGAAAATTATAATTTAAAACAGAAAATTAACCATTTCAATATTTAAACATAATATAAATATAATATGATAACATGATTATTATTTTTTTCCACCTACGAATGAAAACACTTATCTTAAGAGCATTCCATAATTCTTCTTGTTTTCACAAGACCCACAAACACTGATAGTCTTCATTATCACTTGTTTTCTCTTTTCATTTCCTGCTTTGTTGTTTGTGGCAGGGCAAAGCGATCACATTTCACACTGTTGGCTGTGATATGGCGACTCGTGTCTGATGCCAGTTCTGATTAGACAGAATCTGTTGGGTCAGATGGCTGCCACACTCCAATATTTTCCCACATCTGTTTTGCTTGGCTCTTTCTTCTATGCTTTTCATTTCTGCCTCTTATCAGATTCACAGCGGACACATTAGACATTCTTCACAGTCTACGAGATGCCAAACGCATCCTCTCGATGTTGGTTTGCTTAACGTTTATCTCATGATCACCATTTGTTTGCTGACTGTTTATCACATCAATGTGGAAGTTCATTTGTTTACGGTATGTCACGGATTAAATGCACAGGACTGTGAATACGGCCCACCCTGGATACTTATCTAGGACAGATTTGGGGTTTCTTTTGCTGCTCCTGGCTTTGTGAAATGACAGATATCTTTTTCTCCACCACACCACATCTAACCCTGCTGAAAAAGCAAACAAACATCTTAAACCAGCCTAAAGATGTTATTCTGATTTTCAGCCTGGCCAGGCTGGTGCTCATTTGGTTTAGGTCTTGTTTTTTTTTTTTTTTTTTTTTTTTTTTTTTTCTCTGGTTTAAACTGGTCTAGGTGGTCTCACAGCCTGGCCAAGCTAGAGCTAAGCTGGTGTAGCTTGGTGGCCTTTTGGTCTTCCAGGTTAACTAGCTGAAAAGTGCCCAGATCCTCTTAAACCAGCAAATAGACCAGCTTGACCGGCTGGAAAACCAGCGAAGACTAGGAAACCATATTAGACTGGTTTAAGCTGTATATTCTGCAGTGAAACTTCACCATTGTGCCTATCCGTAGTTTTTGAATGAGGTGATTTTAGGCAAATTTCAGCATATTGGTGTGCATGTAAACACTTACTGTTGGCTATGGTTTGGCGAGTGCCTTGACTTTAAAGCTAATGGGTGGATCTGAAAGAGAGGCGTCCATGCATATCACTCCCTGGAATCCTCGATGTACAATGGTACTACTTAGTCAGACTAAGATGTTTTCGCCCCTGGAAACGATGATCATGTTGTTTGGCAGAAAATCAATTGCTTGTCTCAAGAGAAGTAAAGAGCAAGACGCACTACAGTGCTTTTCAATGTCAACACTCTTGCGTGAAGTTCTCCTGAATGCTTCCATGTAAATGAATGCTTCCCTCGATACAGTAACCTACTCTCTGAGAGCCAGGAGATGAGCCCTTCTCAACTTACTCAACAGGCATTGGTAGTGACAAGGCTAAACATGAACAGAGTGAAGAGAGGACTCAAACTTTCCAATGTACACATACACGCCACTCTCTTTGCCTGTTAGTTTCTCAAACTGACCTTAAGTGTCTGTTTGGACACCTGGATCCACTTCAGTGTCATACTTGCTTTAAAGGGATAGTTCACTCCTATATGACTTTCTTTTCTCTGTAGCATACAAAAGGAGATGTCACCATTCACCTTTCATTGTATGGAAAAAGGTGCAATGAAAGTGAATGGTAACTTAGGCTAACATTGTGCCTAACATCTTCTTTTGTGTTCCACAGAGGAAAGAACAACATGAGGGTTTGTATATGATGACAGAATTTCCATTTTGGAGTGAATTATCCCTTTATGGTGCACTAACAGCAGCAGCCATAAAACTTAAAGGAATAGTTCATCCTAAAATGAAAATACTGTCATCATTTGCTCACCCTCTTGCAATCCCAGATGTGTATGACTTTCTTTCTTCTGCAGAACATAATTGAAGAATATCTCAGCTCTGTAGGTCCATACAATGCAATGAATGATGACCAAAACTTTGAAGTTCCAAAATGCACATAAATGCAGCATATAATTTATCCATTAGACTCCATTGGTTTAATCAGTGTCTTCTGAAATGATGTTATGGGTTTTGGATGAGAACAGACCAAAATATAACGTCCTATTCAATATAAATCTTGACATCAGCAGTCTCCTTTGTGATCATGATTTCAAGCTCGATTACACTTTCTTGTGCCATCTAGCGCTCAGCGCATGTATCAAGCACTAGGAAGTGTAATCTAGCTTGAATTCATGATCATGCCTAGAGACTACAATAGCAAGATGTACAGTGAAAAAGGAGATACATATTGGTCTGTTCTCACCCAAAATCGATTATATCGCTTTAGATGATTTTGCATTGCACTGTATGAACCTACAGCGCTGAGATATTCTTCTAAAAATCTTCATTTGTGTTCTGCAGAAGAAAGAAAGTCCCACACATCTGGGATGGGATGAGGGTGAGTAAATGATGAGAGATGTTTCATTCTGGGGTGAACAATCCCTTTAAAGCATCTGATGCCCACCTCTCTCTCCACTTCTCTCTCGGCCCTGGGCATGTGGCTAATTGGAGGACAGAAACATTTGTTATCTCAAGTGGTCAATGAGTGAAAAACACGGTACTTAACAGCACTCAGGAAAGTCTTGGTATTAGATGACATAAAAAATTGCAAAATTGTACCAAAGCCTCAGTCTTCAATAATCTGACGATTGGCCTTTTCTCCTTTTAGCTGACGTCACCCTCTTATTTTTCAACCCCACCCCTCCAACCACCTGTAAAATAGGGAACACTTTTCGCAATCCAATCAATCTCCAATTGATAAAATCAAGTCCCACCCTGTTGTACATTTTGTCCAACATCTGGGAATTGAACCAATAAACTTGCTAGTGCTGACACCATGATCTGCCTGCTTAGCTACAGGAAATAAATCACATTATGGATGTAAAAACAATCACAAATGCTGCTGATTTTAACATACATTGCTTATGAAAGCAGTTTTATTGATGTGTCAGTGACATAAAATATTATAAAAATTCCAGTAGACTAATGAAGATGTATACATGTTGAACATTTCTGGTTGCATGCCAATTATTTATTCAAAATATTGTTAATAGTCCAGCTACTAATAACACAAAGTGAATTTGAGACAAGATAACTACAGATTAAGCCTATTATCAAATGTGCACTTATGATTTGTTACAATATATGTTTTTAGCCTTACTAAATCTTCTGCAGGGACACACTGACCTATAGTGCACCACTGTCGGAAAAGGTCATGGGATTTATTTCCTTATCTGCTTGTGTCTGTCCTCTTCACTTGATGAATGAGGTGGCAGACTACAGCTACACATGCTTAGAAAAACAGTTCATCTGAAAGTAGAACAATCATTCTCCTATTTCATCTGCCTCCTATATTGGCTACAGATATGACACTTCTCACCAGATGGGGCTATGTGAGTCGAAATGTGTATCTGATCCATTATAGGACTGAACATAAAAGGCAAAACGTCATAAAGCTTGTAATGTTTATAAGGCACAAAGTAACCACAAGGCTGCTGCAAGGTTGTCACAAAGCAGTCATTGCAGAAGATCTGAAAGAGTCTGCCTCATCTAAAGGCCCCAGCACACTTACAGAGATGTTCTTCTTCGTTCTTCATTCAGAGGTAAAAAGAAGTTCAAAACAGCTGAGCAACGACATACTCTTTGCGAACATTCAGACACCAGCCATGCTGCAGGGGGAGGCGTTTTGAGGTAACATCTAAATTTGAGGATGCTCAAGACTACATGTAAAAAAAAAAATAATAATATGATATTAAAATATGTTATCAACAAAGACGCTGACTACCACTCCTGGAGTCATGAGTTAGAATCAAAGGTGTGATGAGTGATTCCAGCCAGGCTTCCTAAGCAACCAGATGGCCCGGTTTCTAGGGTGGGTAGAGTCACATTGTTTACCTTCCTCGTGGCCACGATATGATGGTTCTCATTCTCAGTGGGGTACGTGGTGAGTTGTGCATGGATTCCATGGTGAATAGCGTGAGCCTCCATGTGCTAAGTCTCTGCGGTAACGTGCTCAGCAATCCACATGACAAGATGCGTGAGCTGACTGTCTCAGAAGTGGAGGCAACTGAGATTCTTCCTCCACCACCCGGATTGAGGCGAGTAACTGTGCCACCACAAGGAATTAGAGAGCATCGGGAATTGGGCATGCCATATTGGGGAGAAAAGGTGATAAAAATTTGTTTTAATAAAATGTTGATGACTTCACTAATACACTAATATATGCCGATTACACTCTGTTATTGCAATTTATAATGACACTGATACTACTGCAAATATTGGTGCATAAAAGGGTGTTAATGCAGACAAAAGAATGATGATGGCATATCTTACTTTGGGCAGATGTGTGAATGGCTTACTTCTGCAGATGGCACATGAGAAGCAGCATATCAAAAAATAGAATAAACGGGCACTTAAGAGTATTAGAATTTTTTTAAATTCCTTTTGTAGACTAATAAATGTTTTGTTTTTTTTAAATCGCATGATATGGTCTTAGAGAATGTCTCAACACTATCACACAGATGTACTTAAGTTTGCACCAGCTCGCTAATAACTCTGCATACCGGTATGTTCATATTGACTTATCTTGACTGACTGAATGGGAATTAGCTGTCAGCCACAAAGTAGGTGGAGCTCCAGGTCACACCTACTGATGAAATGGAGTGGACCAATGGCACTATGAAGATATTTAGCAGCCGGTAAGAAGTTTTCCTAAAAGTTCGCCCTGGTGACACCTTTTTTCTTAACAATTTTGTTCTTATCGATGTCACACCCATTTGTTCTTCGATTTTGTATGAAGTATGCAGGGGCCTTATTCATGTGCTCTTTGTCTGGTCTGGTTAGTCTGTGGGAAAATCCTGTGGTCATTTGCGCTGTATCTGTTCTGGCTATAAACTACTATGCGGTCCCTTGATGACTGCTTAAAGGATTTAAGTTTACATAGGTTTTTATCAGCCTGCCTGGAAATAAAGTTTGTAGAGGTATGTCTGTAAAATAATCTAGAATTAATGCATTTGGAAAAAAAATTATTTGTACAACATTTTGTTGAGACTGGTGCACCTTTCTTTGAATGAGCTACCACTATTATTGTGTATGAATTTAAGATTACTGTGGTATTCAGTTTCAGATTTCCTCATAGGCAGACCCACACGGAATCTAGCTGAATTGAGATGCCTGTTATTCACAAACTCATACACATCCCCCACTAATTGCATCTTCATTTATTTAATATTTTGGTTTATTTTATAATACTTTCAGCTACCATTAAGAATAATTTCAGCTCCATTTAACACATTTAAATCTATTCCGCAGATTTCTCATAATGGACAATGCAGAGAATGCAGGAAAAGTCATCAAATTCAGTCTGGGAATGCTTATAGTTCATAAATAAACTAACTAGCATGTTGATCAGAAAATCCCTTCCTGTCTAAAAGTGCGGTCACACATACCTTCACGGCGAAATTTCGCAGGCGAAATACAGTTGTCTCAATGGGAATCCATTCGATCATTAATTTCAATCAATGGACTTCCGGTGGCGAAGAATCTTCCCTTGCGGATTTTGCTTGGAGTTCAAGTGTGGTGAACTTTGACAGGTGAAATCGGCATGTTGACTAATAGGAATTTGCTTGGTTTGGCAATGTCCTCTGTGTGGGCGGTGCTTCGTACACAGCTATACTGAATATTCGCAATGGACAAGGAAATCATTTTAGCAGTGAGTTTCTTTTTAACTTTGCTTTCCCAGAGTTTGGAGTGCAGCATTAAAAAGAGGCTGCTTGGCAGTTTTTTTGTTTTTGTTTTTTGTTTATCTCACACACGCTCAACATCAGCCGACACCTTTGCCTGCAGAATTTCTCTGTGCGAAGATATGTGTGGCCGCGCCATAAGTGACCGGTTCTTGGCCAGAATACAGTATGCACCACACTTTATGCCAATAGTCAAATGTCTAGCAAAACTACTGCTGGTTATATACTCTGCATTTGTCAACCCAGCCATTCCCTGTCTGTGTGGTAGCAATGCAAATCATGCATCCAGGATCTAATCCCTCTCTTCAATTTTCAAGGGACTTGTCTGGTAAAGCACAGCATTCTGAGTCATCAGCAACATTATTAGTGGTGCTTGCGAAGCAAAGCATCACTATTATAATCTCACATACTTATTATTCTTCCGTACACTTTTTCGGCACATAACTTGTCCCGCACTGTTTGTCGTAGACCCAAAAATGAGGTGTCAAAACGAACGGTGCTATGTGCTATGACGTTTCTAAGGGAGGGGAGACAAAAAAACATCTCAAAAAGTCCCATAGGGTACTATGGGAAGGGATTTTTTTGGTCAGTGCAAGAAATGTGTTGGCTCATATCTCCCAACCAGAATGTCATAGAGACATGGGGGTGGGCTCATTTTACTCGGGCTACCAATCAGTCTTTAAGTATCATCTTGGAAATGGCATAGCCATGCCTTAGCCCTAAATGGTTGCTAGGGCATGGCAAAGTAGTTTCCATGGTGATGCATAAAAAGTTCATTGTATCCCAATTCAGATGAGCCAAGTCCCGCACCTCTATGACATTCTGATCCAGAGATATGATCCGACAAATTTCTTGCAAGTCAATGGGACTTTTCGGGACGGTTTTTTGCCCCCTAGGGGTGCACCGTACCCCCCCACCCCTTTGAAAAGTTATAGCACAGGTGTCCTCAATAGGCTGGTCGATTTGACACCTCATTAATGAATCTACGCCAAACATTGCAGGACGAGTTAGGTGCCGAAGTTTTGTACTGTTTTGTACTTGTTAGTGGTGCTTGCGAAGCACGTACACTTTTTCGGCACCTAACTCGTCCCGCATCATTTGTCATAGACCTACTAATGAGGTGTCAAATCGACCGGCCTATTTACGACACCTGTGCTATGACTTTTCTAAGGGATGGGGCTGCTAGCAATGCCTAGCAAAGTGCTAAAACATACTAGCTACATGCTCGCATCATGCAAACACATGCTAGCAACATGCTAGGATCATTATAGCAGTGCTTAGCAACATGCTAGAACATGCTGTGTGACTAGTTTTGCCACGGCAAGCACCACTCACATTTTCTTCAGGAAATGTAGCCATCCTAATTAGAAATGTAGTTCTAATTACTCTCACGAAATGATGCTGTATGAAAAGAGACTGCCTCAGATGGTGGTGGGCTAGACTAGCTCTGGCTTTTCTCAGTGGCTTCTCTACATATGAAGGTAGAAAGGCTTAGAAAGAGAGAGAGAGAGTGAGAAGAAAGAAAAAGGTAGGTAGACTGATAAACGGATACAAAGAGAGACAGAAAATAAGGAAATTGCCGCTGTAATGAGACAGCAAGGAATGGTAGGTAAAGTATTTGGCTTGGTCGTAAAAAGAGGAGGAGGTTGATTTCTTTTGTCATCATGTTTTAATAGTTGGCCTGATTGCATACAGGAAAGGGCACGCTATGGCAAAGCTGAGTAATGTGAAATGAAACAAGCCTATCATTTGCTAAGTGCAGCATTTGGTGATTTACAGTTATGAAGCAAAACCGCTCCAAAATAAGTTTAAGAATATGCCATTGTTGAAGAATAAGGTATGAGAACTACCATGCTGTAGGTCTTAATTTTCCAGTCCTCCAGGATATTTGCGAGATTTTTAATTGTTTTAAAAGTTTTAATTGGGTGTTCCTTCCTGGTATAATATTGGCCACACAATTTATTGTGTGTTTTGTTTTGTTTTTTGTTATTGTTTTTAAAGCACATAGATGACTGTTTGAGGAGTATGCTAGTCTTTAAGACATCCTTAAAGGGATACTTTACCCAAAAATGAAAATTCTATTATCTTTACATTTGGAGCAACATGAGGCTGAATGAATGATGACAGAATGTTAATTTTAGATAAACTTTTAGTTTAAGAACACAGCCTCTTAAGACATATTCTTAATCCCAGCAAACCTCTGAGATAGAATTATGGGTATTTGTGACAGCTGCACTGTTTGGCGTTTAGTAGATTGTTGTCAAGTCTTAAGCGTTCCCCTATGTTATACTCTGTCTACATTCCAGTCTGCCCATATCCTCATCCTCCCCCTGATAGTGATAAGACAAATAAGTGCTTTGGCTCGGTCTCATCACATTTTATGAATAGAGACTCACTGTCTCCACTCGCTCTCATCCAGCAAAGACACTGGGTAGAAAATAGAGATTTTATTTGATACCGATCCATTACACCGAGTTCTTTCATAAACTCAGCGGAGAATTCACTCTGAATGGAGAACTTGATAGTATTTTCACTCTTATCTTCTGCTGCTATCATAACTGTGGGGAGAAATGCAATCCACTTATATGAAATAAAAGATGTTTTTCTTAGTGCTTAATATTTGTAATTTTTTAGGCTTCAAGGGGACAGTCTCACTCCTGCAAGACCAGAAGAGGCAACAACACCCTACGTCCCAGAGCAAGCTGTCCCAGAAATACCTTGTAAGTAGTACTCAACGCTTAAATTCATGGGACCTGGTTCAACAATTTTATGGCTGGACCCCCGGCCTTTCCCGAGGCCTATAGGGTTTTTAAAATGAGGATATGAAGCTATACATAAGAGCAATTCTGTCCCTGTTTTAAATCCATAGTAAAAGGCAGTCCTGTCCGAAATTATGAAAATAATTTCCTAATAATATAATATTAAATCATATGAAATTATATATATTTTTTTTTTCATTTTGTTTTTATAATTTTTTTTTTTTTTTTTTAAAGATTTATAGGTGCCCTCCACTCTTCCCTTGGGCGCAATGCATTGTCACCCAAATTATGGCAATATGAAGCCACAAAAAATACAAAAGGGCAATCCTGTCCAAAATGAAGAAAACATGTATTTGCTGTTTGTTTATTTATTTACATTATTTTGTTGTTTTTTTTTACATTGTTTTGTTAATAATTTTCATTATTCAGTATAAGTTAACTCAATAGTGAACCCCCCTTGTCACAGGTCTGGGATAACATTCCCGGTTGCCTGCCCCCCGATGGCGGCCCTGAAATACCTCCCAAGCAGTACTGAAGACACCCCACCCTGCCCCACTTCTCTCATTGTTCCAGACTATCCCCTTAACTCACATATCATATAGAGAAAGAGCAGATTAATGTGATCACTGTATCATGTTATGGGGTCTGCTGTAAGGGGTAGGCACTTGAAAATTAGTTTTTTATGTGGGCGTCACTCAGTCTTACTTAGGAGAAATTTAATCTCTCCATTGTCTCTCAGGAGCCGCTTTGGTGCAGTCACTAGAGAGTGGGAGCATATTGTGAGTGTGTGCGTGTGTGGTAAAGGCCTTATTGTGTTTTTTGGTTCTGGAACAGGTCCATTACCTACGGTGACAGAAAAACTGACAGCAGCAGAAGACCTGCAGGCAACCTCTCAGGTGACAGGGCAGGTAGGTGATCCTTAGCTAGCAAAACGGTTCATTATATCACTTTCCCTAAGTCATGAATCTCTACAGCATCATCTCCATTGTGAACACTGTCAGATAGACAGTTAAAACCACTTATATTTTTCTTCAGGGAGGAGCGGCCCCAGTGTGACTTGACTATTTGTCTCCATGACTGTCAAGCTAGAGGGGACGCTCACCTAGCATAACAATGAATATGACCTTATCATGTGAGAAATGTTGGTTGTGGGGAGAATCACTAAGAACAAATTGTACCCCCTGATAATGCAATTTAGTTGTACAGGCTGTCAGCATGGTTTCAGCACAAATCAGGTAACAGCGCAAACTCACCCAAAAATGTATTGTTGAACACAACTTGCACGGTGCAATTCCCGATCTTACTAAATCAATACCTATAGGAATCAATAATCAAGGAATCAGTTTTGAATACTAGGCAAACTACCATGATTTGGCGATTTTACTGGGACTGTGCAGCTCACTGTGCGCCTGGATATATGCTTGGTTATAACAATCTTCTCCGTTACGTGATTGTCATTTGATGAATTTCTGCAGCCACGATCAACAGAAACATTTCTTTTAAGAAGAATTCTTGTTTATCGCCAGCTTTCAGTGTGTGGCAAAAGTGCGATGCTAATTGTGGCAGGCAAATAACGTTGAGTTTTGTGAACAAGGCTCACATACTTATAAGGCTGTCAATTGAAGATGTTAAATATGTTTGAATAATTGTATAAAAATAATGTGCAAAAAAAAATAACACAATCATGTCCCCTGACCATACATACATTCCTAACTAAGGAATTTTCTTTCAAACAAAGCAATTTAAGCTTGATGTACCACCTTCATGTTTTTGCAAGTCACTGTCAACAGGGGGCACTCAGCACAGCTCTACCTGTACAGGCAGCAAACCGACTGAGTGGACAGTGCACAACTTTGAATGCAGGGGTCTTGAGACACATTTTTTAAAAGTTTCAAACTACATTTAAGGCATTGATGGCTAGAGACGCTGAAATCCAATGAAACGCAGCACAACCACAGTGACTATGTTTACATGGACGCTGTTTATTGCGAGAAAGCTGCTTAAAGGGATAGTTCACCCAAAAATGTAAAATCTCTCATCATTTACTCACCCTCATGCCATCCCAGATATGTAAGACTTTCTTTCTTCAGCAGAACAAAAACAAAGGTTTTTAGGAGAATATCTCAGCTCTGTAGGTCCATACAATGCAAGTGAATGGAGATCAGCACTTTAAAGTTCCAAAAAGCACAGATAGTCATAGTAAAAGTAATCCAGACATCTCCAGTGGTTAAATGAAAGTCTTCTAAAGTGATACAGTATTTGGGTGAGAAACAGATCAGTATTTAAGTCCTTTTCACTATAATTGTTTACTTCTGGTCACTCTCCAATACGCGTCCATGAGGGATTCCAGTTCACGCTGCCTCTCGAGTGACATAAGTGCACTGTCATGTTCAAATGAAAGCAAAACCAATGAAGCTAGTGAACAGCATTCTGTTGTAAACAAATTGAGCTTCACTTCCGGTTATATCACGTCTGTTCTCACGTGAACATGCCAACGTGCTTACGTCACGTGAGAGACAGCATGAACTGATTCCGCTCTTGGTTTGGAACACAAAACAAGATATTTTGATATGCGTCAAGCACGAGGAAATGTTATCAAGCTTCAAATCATGATCTCGTCTAGGAGACTGCAGAGGGCAAGACTTATAGTAAAAAAGGATTTACATTTTGGTCTGTTTCATACCCAAAACCAATCATATTTCTTCAGAAGACATGGATTAAACCACTCGAGTTGTATAGATTAGCTTTATGCTTTCCTTACATTTTTCTTTTTTTGAGTGGGAGCTTGAAAATGTTGGACCATGTTGACTTGCATTTTATAGACAAAAACACATCATATCTCCATCAAAATACTGTTTGTTTGTATTTGTAAACTTAAATATGGCCCAGTGCTATGTCTGTGCCTGCTTAAGATTGTGGGTACTTAGTGAATAAGACACAACCTATGCACTGAAATACCATGTGCAAAAGTGGCACAACTGTTTTGTGAATTCACCCGTGTCTGATTATGGAACTATTGAAAAGGTGCAGGGTTAGGAAGAACACAATTTAGTCTGTTTACTAGGTGAGAAAACATGCAAGAACCACGTCCTTCTCGCAGAGTATCATGTTGTTGATGGAATAGTGCTTGTTTACATTAGAGACAGAGAGGTCATCGAGGACACCTGTGTTGGAGAAATACCCCATTCCATCAAACCTGTCAGCAAAGCCACCAGAGACCAGAACAAATTTCCAACATGGACACAATAACAGGACTATCCCTGCATTCTGACATAGCAGAAAAACACACTCAAAACCCAATACAGTGGGAATTTCACTGTATAAAGGTTTCTATCACTATAGCAACCTTGAACTCTCTCTAACCCATCATGAAGTGGTTATTTTTCTATCAGCAGCAGCACAGAGAGAGCAGCTATAATTACAGAGGAAAAGTGTAGGAATCGTTGGCTGAGCCTTGCATGGAGCTTATGGGCTGAGTGCTCCAGACTGAGTGGCAACACCAAGTGTGAGGCTTCTTCTCCGTCTCCTGGTGGGGACATGCTCCAATCATCCCTCACCCATGAAGCTGTGGCCGCCCTGAGAATCCATAACACTGAGTAAACAATGCCGTCTGGATACCGTATAGGGCCTCACATGCATGTAGGTCTGCTTTCTCATTGACACAGAAAGGCTCTCTTTACTTTTGCATTCTGTTTTAAAGGAATAGTTAACCCACAAATTTAAATTGTGTCACCATGTACTCATGCTCAAGTCGCTCCAAAATCATATGACTTTCTTTCTCCTGTGGTAAACAAAAGAAATATTTTGTAAAAGTCTTCACATGGCTGTTTGCCATATAATGAAATTGAATAGTGACTCTGGGCTGTCAGGTTCCAAAAATGACTAATATTTTGTCTATTTATTACATAAATATGGGATCATATTGGTTCAGAAGACTTGAAATATAGTGTATGAGTCGCATCGACTACTTGCTCTATGGTTTTGTGGGTTTTTGTTATTGTTGTCCTTTTTAGAGCTTGAGAGCCCACCGTAATTGTTCACGCTCATTATATTGCAAAAAAGAAAAAAAACAGTATAGTGTTTTTTCTTTTGTGTTCCATGAAAGAAAGAAAATCATATGGGTTTGAAGCAACATTATAGTGAGTAAATAATGACAGAATTTTCATTTTGGGTGAACTATCCCTTTAAGACCTATTTCTCCTGAAAAGGGAAAGAAAGAAAGAAAGAAAGAAAGTGTGAAAGGAGGCCCCCACGTCTATAGATTAAACAGTGCCAGTGAGCTGAGAGCAAGAAGGCTAATGTTTCCCACATGGAATAGCGAGTGTGAAAAGATCAGATCAGCTACAGCAGCTTTTTAAAGCTTAATCATGATCTTAGCACCATAAATGATGCGCAGGATGGGCGGAGAGTTGCGTATTGGTTCCAGATTGCGTAAGTCATCTTGGGAGCCTTGGCTGTAGTGGTTGGCCTTTGAACAACCTGTAAATTTCAATCCAGTCTACTGTTTTTATGATCTATATCGAGTGCATCTTTGCTGTTGTACAGAATTATATACTATTCATAAATTACACAGACTAAATCATTTGAAGCCGTAGTGTGCAATTTCTGTGCTCTTGTAGCACTGGAATAAAAAATATATACTGTATATAAATATATATCTATATCAATGTTTTTACACTAGTTTCCTAAGAACTCTCCTCATCTTCCATTGGTCAGTCAAACAAAAAGTCCCACCCTTAGACTCACACCATTTGTTAAGCCAATGTACAAGTCGGGCTTGTTAGGATACTTAAACAAACCAAGCAATATTTTGATAGTGCCATAGTGTTTACACTTTTCATGGAATCCGTCTACTGGATAGCTTATATTTGTCTCTGCATATTAAAATTAGATAAGAGTAGATATTTTTACATTAAAAAATCACCATTAATTTAGGAATGTTATATTTTCAGATTCAGTCAGTGATTCAGTAGTTCCTTGTGGAATGTTAATCTACAGTATTAATAATTCTATCCTGTGTCACACTTGTTAATTTAGATAATTAATCTGTAGTTGTCTAATTAGCCCTGTGGGTGATCTTAATGGAATATCAGCTTTGTTTTTATTAAACAAAAATCAAAGGGTATAATTTAATGAAATCTCTGGATCCTAGACTGGTTTCCTCATTAAAGTGACAGAGTAGAAAATGTTTCATATTTTTCAGCATACTCTAATTAAGCCCATGTATATAATGTCCATATTACGGAAAGATTTGTTTATGTAAGGCTTCATTCGTATGAACTTTTGTTGCTACAGCCTTCCACCGTAGTAGATCTGAAATATTTCAATTTAAATCTTTTATATTAACATTGGCCTTTTTTGTAATCCAAGCCATCACACATTAATGGGTCTCTCTCATGTGGTTTCCGGCCTTGATTGTCTTAGTGCTGGGGTGATATTAAAAAAACAGCCTTGGGGAGAGTTTGCTTTGACTATGAGAGCTCTGTGTGGACCAAACTAAAGTTTACAAACTGCTGTGCATTGGCCTTCTTGATCTTTCTGATTGCACATACTCATTTATAAAAGGAAAAACTTACTTACTCTTCAAACAATGTCTACTGCATTACGTAGCATGAAGATACATCTTATTGTATCACATTTCTGGTTCTCCTGCTGAAAAGACCAGCTTAGGCTGGATCAGGCTCGTTTGTGCTGGTTCAAGCTGATCTAGTTGCTTGACCACATTCTAATTATGCGCATGTATATAATGGTGTGTATAAGATTTGTTTAAAATATTTGTTTGTCCTGCTGTTCACCAACCAAATCTACAGTAACTATACAAGCTTGTTGACAATCATAGTCTTTCTAGTAAAGCTTGTCCAAAAAGTTTGTTTTGCTGGGTAGCTTACGAGGCCAAGTTTGGGACTAGGGTTACCACTTTTGGAGCTGTAGTATAAAGAACACACTTTTGGGGGGGGACTTTTCATGCGCTCGACTTGGTTACTGTCATAACCTCCGTTGCCTGATGGAAGGAACGAGACATTGTATCGATGTAGTGACACTAGGGCTCGCCCTTGGGAGCCCCAAACACCTCAGATCTTTGAGAAAAGACCAATGAGAATTGGCGAGTGGAATTTTCATGCCACTCCCCCAGACATATGAGTATAAAAGGAGCTGGCTCGCAACCACTTATTCAAGTTTTGTGCTGAGGAGCCGAGACAGGGTCCCGGCCATTTCAGCGGGTAGTACAGCGTTGTGGCAGGGGGGACACAACGTCTCATTCCCTCCATCAGGGAACGGAGGTTACGACAGTAACCGAGACATTCCCCTTCTGTCACTCACTCGACATTGTGTCGATGTAGTGACACTAGGGGTCTCTATACGAAATGCCACAACTAGCTGAACCATGTTACGTGGAGTGCAGGTGCAAGCAATCTGGGATTTTAACACTCAATATATGCACCGGGGAAGGTGTTCTTTTCCTATCCTATTCTTTCAGGGGGAAAAGACCCCACGGAGACCACATCCTGCCCGGAGGGGAGGTAACATGTAGCAAGCACGTCATGTGGGCTCAGAGCCGCACATGGAAGAGGCATGGTGGTAGGTCCTGCCTGAAAGGGGAGGAGCTCTACAAACACTCAAACACTGCGACCGGGACAGAGAGGGCTCTGTCAAAGGGAGATGCAGGTCTGCCGACAGGGACTGCGGAAAATACATCATAGGGGGTTACCGGAGTAACCGGCACCTGTGGAGCACCTACCTCAGTAAGGGCATATTAGCACACGTACTGGTTCCAGCTGTGAATTCCTCTGCTGAATTCACGAGCCACAGGGTTAGGGAGGAAGGACATCCAGGTTTCATGGGTTCATGAACTCGCATGGGAAAAGAAGCACACATCTTCGCCTCTTTGGAGGGGAAAGGCACTATACGCAAGCGATACACCTGGCCAGCTGTCCATATTCCCGAACTTACCTGTCCGTACCTGACAGAACACAGGACGAAACCGGCTCAACCCAGAGATTGTAAAATCTCACGAAGGTATTGGGTGTCGCCCAGCCCACTGCCCTGCAGAAGTCTGCTAGAGAGGTGCCATGGGCCAGTGCCCACGAGGATGCCAGACTCCTTGTGGAGTGTGCTCATATTCCCGAAGGGGCGGGCACGGCCTGGGGAGGCACGGCCTGGAACGCTGTCTCTGTTTGGAGACAGCGTTCCCTTTCCGCTGTCCGCCAAAGCAGACAAAGAGCTGCTCGGAGCATCTAAAGCTCTGCGTGTGATCCAAGTAGATGCGCAAAGTACGCACCGGACACAGCAACGACAGGGCTGGGTCTGCCTCCTCCTGGGGCAGCGCTTGCAGGTTCACCACCTGATCCCTGAAGGGGGTTGTGGGAACCTTGTGCACATAGCCCAGCCGGGGTCTCAGGATTATGTGAGAGTCACCCGGACCGAACTCCAGGCAGGTATCGCTGACAGAGAATGCATTCAGGTCCCCGACCCTCTTGATGGAGGTGAGCGCAATCAGGAGGGCTGTCTTCAAGGAGAGGGATTTCAACTCGACTGACTCTAGCAGCTCAAAGGGGCTCCACGAAAGCCCAGGAGGACCATGGAGAGATCCCATGGGGGAACAGGCGTGGTCTAGGAGGATTCAGCCTCCAGGTGCCTCTCAGGAACCTGATGATCAGGTCGTGCTTTCGTAACGACTTACCGTCTACTGTATCACGGTGTGCCGCTATGGCGGCCACATACACCTTCAAGGTGGAGGGGGACAGCCGTTCCTCCAGCCTCTCCTGCAGGAAGGAAAGCACTGACCCAACTGCGCATCTCTGAGGGTCTTCAGCTCAGGAAGAATACCAATTCGTAAACCGACGCCACTTCAGGGTATAAAGCTGCCTCGTGGAGGGAGCTCTGGCCTGAGTGATCGTGTCTACCACTGCTGGTGGTAGGCCACTTAGGTCTTCCACGTCCCATCCAAGGGCCAGACGTGGAGGTTCCAGAGGTCTGGGCGCGGGTGCCAGATGGTGCCCTGTCCCTGAGAAAGAAGGTCCTTCCTTAGGGGAATTTGCAAGGAAGGGGCTGTCGTGAGGAGCGTGAGGTCTGAGAACCACGTCCGGGTGGGCCAATACGGGGCCACGAGGGTGACCTGCTCCTCGTCCTCCCTGACTTTGCACAGGGTCTGTTGCCCGGGATATGAGTGGCCCGCAGCGACCTCAGTCGCCGCTGACTCCATAGGAGGAGACGGCAGGGAAGTTGCAATATGCGACGTGAGCATAAGCTGCCATGGCGATTTATATACGCTACTGTCAATGTGTTGTCCATCCGGACCAACACATGTTTGTCCTGGATCAATGGCAAAAGCCTCCGCAGGGCGAGCAACTCGAGGCAGTTGATGTGCCAACACAATCGCGGTCCTGTCCAGTGGCTGCATGCCCGTTGCACATGGCGCCCCAGCCTTGCTTGGAGGTATCTGTCTTAATGACGACGCACCTGGACACTTGCTGTAGGGGAACTCCTGCTCGTAGAAATGCAAGGTCTGTCCAAGGGCTGAACAAGTGGTGGCAGATCGACGTGATGGCCACGCGATGTGTGCCGCGGTGCTATGCCCATCTCGGGACTTGAGTCTGAAGCCAGTGCTGAAGCGGTCTCATATGCATCAACCCTAGTGGCGTTACCAGCGCCGAGGATGCCATATGCCCCAAGAGCCTCTGAAAGTGTTTCAGTGGAACCGCTGTTCTCTGCTTGAACAACTTCAGGCAGTTCAGCACCAACCACATGTGCTCGCTTGTGAGGCGCGCTATCATCGAGACCATCTCCATGCTGAGAAAAGAGATGCTCTGAACCGGGGAGAGCTTGCTCTTTTACCAGTTGACCCAAAGCCCTAGCCAGCTGAGGTGCCTGAGCACGAGGTCCCTGTGTGCACACAGCAACTCTCAAGAGTGAGCTAGAATCAGCAAGTCGTCGAGGTAGTTGAGTATGCGGATGCCCACTTCCATTAACGGGGCAAGAGCTGCCTCTGTGACTTTTGTGAAGACGTGAGGGGACAGGGACAGACCGAAGGGGAGGACCTTGTACTGATATGGCTGGCCGTCGAAAGCAAACCGTAGGAAGGGTCTGTGTCGTGGTAGAACCGAGACGTGAAAGTACGCCTCCTTCAGGTCTACCGCCATGAACCAATCTTGATGCTGGACACACGCCAAAATGTGCTTTGGCATCAGCATCTTGAACAGGAGTCTGTGTAAGGCCCAGTTCAGAACTCGCAGGTCCAAGATTGGACCCACCACCTTTCTTCGGTACGATGAAGTAAGGGCTGTAAAACCCTTTCTTCATCTCGGCTGGAGGGACAGGCTCTATCGCGCCCTTTCGCAGATGGGTCGCGATCTCCGAACGCAATGTGGCGGCATTCTTGCCCTTCACCGAAGTGAAGTGGATGCCACTGAACCGGGGCGGGTGCCTGGCGAACTGAATCGCGTAACCGAGTTGGATGGTCCTGGCCAACCACCGCGACAGGTTGGAAAGCGATAGCGGGGGACATCAGCTTCCTGTGGGGGGCTCTACGCTGGGGCTGAGAAATGGGCTCGGGCTGAGGCGGAGCCGCCTGGGCTTTCACCGCCGCAGGGGGACGCCCTCGGTGAGCAGATGGCATACGGGATCTTGAGCCGCGCCGGGGACAGATGTGTTGTATAGCCTCCGTCTGCTTCCTCACCGCCAAGAACTGCTGGGCGAAGTCCTCGACAGTGTTGTCAAATAGGCCAATCTGGGAGATGGGGGCTTTGAGAAAGCGAACCTTGTCCGCATCCCTCATCTCAACCAGATTCAGCCACAGGTGGCATTCCTGGACCACGAGGGTGGACATTGCCTGCCCGAGTGCTCATGCCGTGACCTTCGTCGCCCAGAGGGCGAGGTCGATCGCCGAGCGCAGCTCCTGCATCACATCAGGATCAGGACTACCCACGTGCAGCTCCTTTAGTGCCTTGGGCTAGTGTACTTTCAGGAGGGCCATGGCATGCAGGGCAGAGGCGGCCTGACCAGTGGTGCTGTAGGCTTTGGCCGTCAGAGATGATTTCGTCCTACAGGCCTTGGAAGGGAGTGCCGGGCGATCCCGACAGGTGGCTGCGCTTTGCGGGCACAGGTGCACCGCAACTGCCTTATCCACCTGAGGGACCTCCGTATACCCGTGGGCCGCCCCACCATCGAGGGTAGTGAGAGCGGACAAGCTGGGAGGTCAGTTTTTGGGCAGAAAAAGGTGCCCTCCACAACCTCGTCAGCTCGTCGTGCACTTCTGGGAAGAAAGGGACCGGGGGTGGGGGGCGTGGCTGTGAGCGGCACCCCGAACCCAGGAACCAATTATCTAGCCCGCAGGGGCTATGGGGAGGGTGGAAGTTTCCACTCCAACCCGACACACGCTGCGGCACGGGCAGACATGGCGGGCCGACCCGAAGGTGGCAGCTCAGTCGAGTCCTCGGCGTCTGACATCGCCAGTACGCTCTCCGATGCAGTGATCAAGCACTCATCCTGCTCCGGAGCTCCGAAAGTGACACTAAGCTGGCCCTGGGGCGAGCTGGTCTCCTCTCGGAACTCGCGGGGGGCAAACGAGCGTGCTGGGGAATGGGAGGTCTGCGGGGATTTACCCGGTGGAGCCGCGCCTATTGAAGCCCCCAAATCGCCTCCAGCGCCAGCCGGGCCGGCCTCGTACCTGGAGGTTGAAGGCACGGTGCGGGGGGCGGCTAGAGTGGCTTTCTCCCGGAAGAAGGAAAGCCACGACCGCAACGTTGCCATGGTCATATTCTCACAATGAGAACCTGAACTATCCATGAATGCTGCCTCAGTGTGATTATGACCCAGACATGTGAGGCAGCGCCCGTGGCCGTCGGAAGCGGAGAGATAGCGACCGCATCCAGGAATCACACAAAGACGGAGAGGCATCTTGAAAAAGACGTGTCTTTAAAAAGACGTTCACGTCAGTGTGGTTGCTCTAATAGAGAAAATATACTCTTTGCAGGAATATAAACTCTCTAAGCACTGTCGACGCACCCAGGGGCATAATCTGCACAGATCTGTGTAGAAGGAGAGAAAAGCTGCTGGAATGCGCCGTATATCCAACAGCAAACGCTTCTTGGGATGTGAATGGACCAGTAGTGGAAGACAGCTTGCTGACATACAACCGCTCGGCTCCGAAGAAAAAATCTGAATGAGTGGTTGCGAGCCAGCTCCTTTTATACCCGTATGTCCGGGGGAGTGGCATGCAAATTCCACTCGCCAATTCTCACTGGCCTTTTCTCAAAGTTCTGAGGTGTTTGGGGCTCCCAAGGGCGAGCCCTAGTGTCACTACATTGACACAATGTCGAGTGAGTGACAGAAGGGGAACCCTTATCACACCCGTTATCTGATTGGCTTGAGTAGACAATGGGTGGAGTCCACCTATTCGTTGATTGCCTGCAGCTCTCACGCAAGAAATGTTTCAGAAGTCACAAATGCACAGCAAACGATCCACAAATGAATGCTGGACAGAGTTGTGTTTGTGAGTTAAAACATATATTTGTAAATCTCATTTATTTGTGAATTAATTTCATTTTTGCAGAACTCCTTACATTTATTTGTGGATGACATTAAATTTATTTGTGAACAATTTTTTTATTTGTGAATCTTTTTCCATTTGTATGTTAATTAGAAACAATTCTAACCCCATACACAAGCAACCTCATTAACACTTTTCACAGTCCTCATTATCATTAAATGTTTAAAAAGCCTTTTATATTTCTTAAAGAAATTCTTTACATTCTTAGCTGGAAATAGATTAGGTTTAACTGTCAACATGAAGATGAGAATTATTGAGATCAGTTTTTTGTAATGATTAAAAAATATATAATTTTATCTTCAGCGTACTATAACAAAAGCCCTAACAAAAAACAAAATGTTCAGTTATTGTGTGTTTTTTTTATTATTATTATTTAAAAAAAAATGTCAGACCTGCTCCTCCAAATTCATCTCTATATTACAAGCCTGTTTAGTTATGATTATTGTTCAGGGCTTGTAGCTATGTGTTCAAAACCTCATTTTCCATTATATTAATCTAGTTTGCAATAAAATGCAATCAGTGTTAAAACTGTGCTGGCGATCTTGGGGTCTGGATCACTTCTGGAAAATTGCATTGTATCAGGTCAATATTTAGACCCCCCACCCCCAAAAGTTTTTTATATTTAATGAAACTGTAGAGGACCCGTGTGCCGGTATTTCCTGCGCACAGTGCATGTGATGCAAATTTAGTCATCAGCACAATACAGGCTGACTGTCCATGTGCAGCATAGTTTTTTTCTAGACATGCTGTCAGTCTTTGCACATTGCCGGCACACGCGCCTGCCGTTGACTGTGCTAACAGTATCACAAAACAATCGAAGTGTACATGCGTCAAACGCATCCATATGGGTTTGGGGTAAAAAAATTCTATATTTTGATATAATTTGAAAGGCTGAGAGCGTGACTGAATGATACATTGAAAAATATAGTATACCCTAGCCTTTACAAAGATTGATACTTGTTCAAGTGAAAACACAATCTTCACTACTGGTTCTCCATGTACATGGTTGTTCAGCATGATTCATGTGCAGTCATACATTCATGTTATAAACAAATTATCCAGATTTGAACTGCTTGAATGAAGTCATTTCAACAGGTTGCATGTGTTTGTGTTGTTTTCTGCACTGTACAATCTAGGTGCAGACAGTATGTCATGCTGTAGGGCCCTTCTCATGTGGTTTAGGGGTTTAGAGTTTAATCAGATAATAAATTTGTTATTGTCCATTTCCCGTTTGTCTTTGGCACAGTGCCCGTGAACATACATTAGTTGAGTGTGCATGCTGCCAAGTCAAGAAGATTCAGTAATTCTTTGTTAGACTTCATTTCCATCTGCCATGCACTTTATCAGAGCACCAGAGGGTAAGTGGAGAACACAGGTTTGTGTAGTGTTTTCCATTCAGTTGTACATGAATTACATCTGTTGGATATGTAATTAAATTAGATTTTTTAAATGGAAGTCTTCAGTGGAAGACATATAAAAATGAATGTGCACGGGCATTTGACGACAGCAAGTGGCTTTTAAGAGATACAGTACTCAAGTTTACAATTTGTTTGTTTTTACCCATTACCAAATGTAAAATGCAAATATGTCTGTCATAATAAACTAAATTTATTACTTCAGAATTAACTTCAGATGTCGATTCTTTTCTCCAAACCAAAGATTGCATGAAACATAGTTTGCTACTTAAAACATAGAAAAGCAGTAAATCAGTTACTTCCTTTGAGCTCAAAGAAAGGCCACAATGAAAAAACAAAGTATGAAAAGAAATATCATATTGGACTCTTGTTGTGGCCACCTCCCTAATTTTTCATTTCTCCATCCCATATGCTGCAAACAGACAGTCAAAGAGGCTTTCAGCTGGTTTTAACAGCCCAGTCCAGAGGGATTGCGGCAATGTCATTGGTGGTGCTGGTTTCCTTGTGTCCTTCTTTATTGTGTCTCTCTTTCCGTATGGCAGGTTTGTGTGGGCAGAACAAAAGCCTCAGCACTCTGTGTACTTGCTAAACATCACTGTGGCTTTAGCCTGCGGCCTCCAACATGGCCGTAAAGAGGCAGCAAACGCAGATGTGACAGCAGGCAATCAGCCAAGGCAATGTTGTGCCATGCGGTAAATAGACAGAGAGGCCAGTGGCATATGCTCATGAAAGCATCATTTTAATGGCAAATGTAAACCCTTGACGTTCCCTTGTGGTTTTTGAACCTGCTTCCAATGAGCTGGACTTTGTTTGAACAGTTTCAGTGGCTCTTTTGTGATGTTTGATGTGCATAAGAAAATCTCCACAGATTTAAAAGCCTGTTTAATGGCTTATGTGAGTAAATTGTCCTGCTGTTTCTGAGAGAATTGAGGTGAATGGTGGATTGCAGTGGTTTGCCAGCCACCAACGCTGAACAGGCACACACACACACTCTAGTAGTGTACTTAAGATGTGGACTGTTGTCTAGCGGTCTCATATTTATCCTCAACATGGATTTCATTTCTGGAGCAATTGGATCCATGTTTGTGAGTGGACAGAAGCCCCTTCAAAAGTGGCTGTGATCTCCAGCTTTGGTGGACCATTCGGTAAACACTTATTCCCTGATTACTCATTGCAAACATAAAACAGCTTTTTCGTTTGGCTGGTAAACAGCTCATCTCCGATCAATTCACATGAGTTTCACATGAGCGCAGGGAGGAAACAGATTTGAATGCTTTCTTGTGAGCTTCAAACTAGTTTGACTCACTCGGTTTCGAGTTGCACGCACGCATCATGATCAATAAAGACAACTGTCATTGTAAACCGCAGTCGTGCTGAGGGCTCACTGAGCCGTTCCAAGGATTGCTTCAGTTAACAAGTATCTGAGAAAGATCTACAGTGGGGTTGAATGGTTGATGATGATGCTCTTAAGTCAAACCAATAAACCACAAAAAAAAAAAAAAAACACACATTTGCCTAATGATGCGGAATCCAAACTGAATATTAATGCTGACATGCATCTCTTAACAGAATTTCATAGTTTACAAAAGTGTTTCTGTAAACTATCATTCATATTTATTTGTTGTTACTGTAAATGCAGACGCTTGTCTATAGAAAAACGTCCAAACACTTTTGAAGGAAGACTTCTCTTCCCGGCATGTTTGGATGAATGTCACTTTGAGTGGGTGTGCATCGCCAAGTTTGTTTCATCAGGCTTAGTGATCCTCTCCAGTGTTCAACTGAGTGTTGTGTGTGTGTGTGTGTGTGTGTTTGTATGCTTGTCCTCTCTATCTGTTTGTTGGACAGGACCTGACTCTGCTTTGTTTTAATTAAATATGCATTCTGAGGGCCCTATTTTAGGAGTACTAGCGCCAAGCGCAGCGCTATGACATAAGTCATAATTGCAGTCAGTGGTATTCTTGGGAAAGCATGCGCTAAGTCTGTAAGTGAGTGGGTTTGGCGAAATCGCACAGGCAACGGACAAATAGGCTGGATCAATTGCGATTTAATTCTCATATTCTTCTCTGGGTTTTCCATCGTCTGCATCCAAGTATATAGTCCATACCCAATCAAGCACCAGTGATATAAACAAAGACAGCACATTCATAAGAAGTTGTTAGTGTAAATGGACTGTATGCAATGAATAAGAAGAATTGAAAAGTTATTTTGTGCATTAACTGCATACTTGATGAATGCCATGCATATTTCTATGACAGTGACAAGCTCCTTTTATACGCATAGAAAATGTGATTCTTGTCAGAATTTGGATGTACGCTCAGTTAAATTATAGAGAATGTAAGTATTATTAATCATTTTCATCTACTGACACACAAATCACGGCTAGTATTAAAAGTGATTGTATCGGCACGCACTTCACTTCTACCGGTCGATTTTGATTTAAAAAAATGTATTTTATGTATTCAAAAATTCATGTATTCAAAAATATTTCTAAATTCAAATGACACATTAAATGAAATGTAAATATAATCAAAATAACGAAGTAGTCAAAATTCTTTATATAATGACCTTCCCAAATATAAAAATTTTACCCTCTTCAACTTCTTTCACCTACCACTTTTGCAGTGACTTAAAAATCAGTCTACAACAACTGATGGAAATGTACTAATACAAATTATATCATAAATACAATTATACTGTAAATATAAACATAATAATAATCATCATAATCATCATAATAATAACAATAATTGACCTAAAGATAGTTTAACACAAATCTCATAAATATTTGTTTCATAAATAGGCTACAACAGTGATCCCACTGTATTTTCAGAGTGTGGACATGAACTTAATTACCACTTGCTGGTGGAGTCTCCAAACTGCAAATGCAGGAACTGAGTTTAAACTTTGCGCTGAGTTAAGATGTGGTTTTCAAACGTATTAGCGCAATGACCTATTTCTCAGGAAAATAGAAAATTGCGCTTTGTGCCACCTCATTAACATACAATACACCCACAGATTTCACGCATACACCCACAATAGCACAAACACTCCCACCCACGCCCACTTGCGCTTTCCGCTGGCACGAAAATTGCGATTAGAATTAGTGCTCTCATGAAAATTGGATAAGCAATTGCGCATAGCGCTGTACATATTGCTGTGCTTTGCGTGCTCATGAAAATACAGCACTGGGTCAGGAAGCTGATTTTTTGCATAAATACATTTGAAACTGTGTTTCAAATTTAATTTATGCAAAAAAATAAAATAAAATAAAAATCAGAATATTGCTGAAATAATTTGCAAATAAAGCAACATTTCCAACCCATGTATTCAGGAGAACAAAATCAATTTGCACATAATAAATGAAAAAATAAAATAAAATAAAAATATATACTAACAATTATAGCTATTGGTTTTCTTTACATTTACATTTATTAATTTAGCAGATGCTTTTATCCAAAGCGACTTACAAATGAGGAAAACAACAGAAGCAAATTATCCTAGAGAGGCAGTAGAAACACAAGTACTGTAATACAAGTTTCAGAATTGTTTAGAGAAGTACCCCTAGCAAGGAGGACAAGAGTATTTTTTTTTTTTTAATTATTAAATAAATAATAAGTCAGTGCACTAAAGGTTGGGTCAAGTGCTCATGGCAAAGCTGTGTCTTTAGATGCTTTTTGAAGGATGTTAGAGAACCAGCTGCTGGGGTGGAGTTTGGCAGGTCATTCCACCAGTGAGGAAAAGTTTAAGTGAAAGTCCTAGACAGTGATTTTTTGCTTCTTTTTTTTTTATTTTTAATTTAATTTTTTTATTATTAAATTTTTATTGATTCATAAATTAACACAAAATAAAACAACAACAACAACATATATATACTGAATCAATCACTTTAAACATTAAACCCCCACTATATCCCCTCCCCCTACCAAACTCCCACCCCAAAAACAAGATTATAAAGACCACATTCCCCATTAGAGCAACAATAAAACCCCAAACTTCCCCCTGAACAAAACAAACAGAAAAAAGAAAAACGTGCGCATTAACCCGACGCACAACAGCGCCAACCGGCGTCCATCCCTCTAAACTCAAAGAGTCCATGTACGCATGCGAGAACCCCCGTGAAAACTTTGCCATCGGACTGCTCAAGTCCTGTGATTCTGCACAAATTTTGTGAGGCAAAATTACATAACAGAAATACTTTGTAAAACAGACCCCAGCCAACAGGCAGAATAAGCACAAAGAACATGTAGATTCATTCACAGAACTGTCTTGAAGGTGTGTTCCTCCACAAAACAACTTCCAGCTGATATAAAGCCATTCAGTGTCCTCAGACAGACAAACAATTGTTCAGTGAGTCAGCTGTTATGAGTGCAGCAGATGATGTAATCATTCTAATGTCCCTTAAAAATACTCCACAAAAACAAACTCCAGCCGCTAGGTGGAACCAGCACGAAAATAAACAAAACAGGCATCCCAGTTCCTCGGATGATCAAGAGCCAAACTCACTCGGAGGCCACATAAAAAGGTACATCATGACTTACTCAGCCTGTCAACTTTATAAAAGATGTCCATTATGTCAGCATGTAGATATTTTGCGGTTATCCATAGTGTTCATTCTCAATCTGGCTGGGAACTTCAGTGTAAAAGCGATCTTCCGTCAATGTAATAGTTTCTTGAAGGAGTCATGCCACAAAACAATCTCCAACCTCTAGACGGAGCCAACGCAAAAAAAAAAAAAATGGCGCCCAGCTTCCTCAGACAATTGAGTCACTGAACAGCGAGTCAGTCCACTAATGTAAGAAACATCAAATGGCTTACTCACTCCAATGTATTTATAAAGGAGAGTGCCTGTTTGGGACATGTAAATACTTTGCTGCCATCCCTGGTGTCTATTCTCATTTTGGCCAGAAACATCAGTACAGAAGCGATCTTCCGTTGATGTAAGAGTTTCTTACATTCCTTGAACCGATCGCTTTTCTCTCTTGTCGAACTCGCAAAGTCCAAAAAATATTGTGACTCTTCCAAGAAAGCTTTCCTTTGCTTCTCGCCTGGTGCAACACGAGATCTTTATTGGATGATCTCAGAAATTTAGCCAGAATTGATCGGGGCCTGTCTCCCTCAGCAGATCTCCAAGCCGGGACACTGTGAACTCGCTCAATTTCCAGTTTATGGCCTGTTATGTTGAGCAAACTCGGGAAGAGCTTGTCCAGGAATTTCACCATATCTCTGCCCTCTTCGTGCTCAGGAATTCCAACAATTTGTATGTTATTCCTTCAGCTCATATTTTCGAAATATTCAAGTTTTTCCAAAATGTGTTCCAAGTCTGTTTTGGATGCAGGCGGATTAGCGGATAATTCCCTTTATGACGACTCCAGATAATCGATTCGTTTCTCAACATCTGCGACTCTTGTGACCAACTCAGAGAATTTTGTTTCCATCGCCATAATCGATCAACGAATTACAGAGAGATCCTCCAAGTCAGCAACAACCTTCGTCAGCATCACCGTGATGTTGGACAGTTGACACTGAATACCTTCTCCCGACACGCCATCCAAATCGAGTCCCCGGCTCGCAGGCCCGTCAGAGGCCTCAGCTTGAACACGTAAGTGTCTTTTAATGTCTCCAGAGTCTGAGGATTTTGACTTCTTTGCCATGTTGTAACTGGGTGTATCGAATCTCACCGGATTATAACATGAAAATAATTAAAAAACTTGCAAAGTGCACAGAGCTAGTCGCTCACACTTCTGCTTCTCGCATGGCCTAGCAGTAGCTAGTTGGTGAGACTTAGACACCACTCCCCTCCAAGAAACCCTGAAGGACCTACCTGTGAGATAAGACTCAAACCAGCTGAGCACAGTTCCTGTGATGCCCTTTGCCATGAGGGTTGACAGGAGAATCTTGTGGTTTACAGTGTCAAATGCAGCAGATAGATCCAGGGTTTTAGTAGCATTATTGATGTAGAGTGAGGAGAAATGGCTAGAGGATGGAAGTGAGGATGAAACCAACTAGTGGGTGAAAGAAAGCGAAGGTTTTGCCGAAAAGAGATCTGTAGACGAGAGAGTGCTCAGCAAGGAGGTAAATTAAGGTTAAAACTAAGGAAGAAATTATCAGAAGTGCAGTTGCGTGTGTAGATGAGGTCCAGTTGGTACCTGATTTATGCGTTGCTGCAGTTGCGAGATATTTGAGATCAAACGAGGCAAGCAGTGTGTGGAAATCTGCAGCCTGAGGTTTGTCCAGGTGGATGTTGAAGTTGCTAAGCATGACAAGTGGGCTACCATCCTCAGGGTTTTCTTAACTTAGGGGGTTTCTTGTAACTGGGCCTTGGTCTTTAACCCATGAAGTTTGCGTCAAGTCTGATTCCAAAGGGGGCAACGATTTCGGATTCAATTAACCCAACTCTAATAAATAACTCTGACTTTGGCATTTCAGAATGGCCAGAGCAACATTTGTGATGTTGTGCATTAATAGTGGCCAGCTGTGACCAATTATGTGTGAATAGTAGGGGTGTGAATCTTTGGGTTGAAAGCAACTGGATTCACGATTCACAGGTTTTCGATTTGATACAAAAAAATGTTGCAAATTCAAAACAATTCGATTCGATTTACAATAAAATTCGATTCGATTAACGATTCAATTCTGCATTTTTTTTAAATGCATTTATAGTATTATTTTAGTACTTCCCCTAATGTGTCTTAAGCAAGAAAAAGAAAGGCAAACTACTTAAGATTGTTTATTCCACCAAAAGTAACTTGAAAGAAAACACATTAAATACATGTACTGTACAATGTGGCAATAAAATATTTCAGAGCTCAACATAGCTTGAAAAGTATTCCATATTCCACTATAAAAAGTATTTTTATTAATTTGCATTACTTTTCCCGGCCTTGAAATCACGCGATCCCATGAAGGGTGATGGAAGAGTGCAGCGTGCGTCTGTGAGGGGACATGTAACTAATTTAATATTTATATATTATAAAATATTGTATACTGATTTGCTGAATTGCGACTCATTTGATTTAACAGTCTAAATAGATTTTTGACCAACACTAATGATTCTCAATTCAAAAATCATATTTCAAGATTGATGCATATGAATCGGCAGGATTACTAATCAATGCATCGAGAAAACGAGTGAATCGTTACACCCCTAGTGAACAGTCATATGACTTGTTGAGGCAAAGTCACTTTACTTTTTAATGCTTCTATGAATGTATTTGTAAAATGTGTTTCCATTGTAGTTTATGCACGTGTCTTCTTACAGAATGACAAATTTGCATGTTTAAGTACTCCAGATTTCTGAAACATTACTGAAACAAAAAACGATGCAACATGTTGGATTCCTACCCACCCTATCTTTTAATTGCACTGACTTCTCAAGTCCATCTGTTCTCCTTGGGGCATTGAGGAACTGTATGAAAAACATCTACTGCAGAGCTCTGTATGTTTGGTGTACTGCTGCAACCAAAGCCAAACCAAGTGATGTGTATCACTGGCCAGTGCCAGCTGGTGCATCCAGAAGCAGGCTTTAGATAAAGTACATTCCTGTTCCTTATGGTCCAAACGGCTGCAGTTTTTCAGATGTCTGCAGCATCATGGAGGAGGTGACCAGGGCAGAATCTTGACTTGTCCTTAATAACATTATGAATGATTTTCAAGTCACTTCAGCAACAAACCAGTGCCAGTCTAATAACAAGACATACTAAGATTAAAAGCAGTGCTTATTGTTGCCAGAAAAATATGCAATATAGCAGTAACATAAATCATTACATATCAATGTGATTTTTATTTTTATTTATCTATTGTTTGTATATTATTTAAGTTTGTTTTAAAAGTTTTGAATCAAAGGACTGTATACTTAATCCCCCAAAACCGCTAGATTTCTCATTGCAGTAATATGTGAAATTCTGTAATAGTACGATGACTATGTTGCCGGCTGTCATGCATTCTCGGATCCCCCAAAGTTTATTGATTGTTACTTCAAACTCTTTAACCACAACTGAAAATCTAGTGCAGTGTTCACGAATAAAATTTCAGTCCTCATCGCCATTCAGACTTTCATCCCACAGAACTGTGGTTTTCAGTGTTTTTCTAATTCCTCTTAAAAAAATAATTGGCCCTCATTATAACAGATATGGCACAGTGTCGTAACCATAAATAGTATGTAAAAAGGACTAATTCAAAGCTCCCAATTCGTCTAATGTGACTCTATTTTCTGTTTCGTGTGTGTGCTGTAGCGTCACCCTGTCTGGGCATCGGATGTGAAGCCGATCAGAGGCACAAGCCCCCAGATGGCCAGGCGTGCTCTGCAGCTCCAGGACTCCCTGTTCTCTAAGGAACTGGAGAACATGGGCAAACATCTCGCCGGTAGGCTTTTAACACACAAACACCCACACACATACTGTATAAAACAGGCCACATTTACATTATGTCTGACACTGTCAAAGGCCACACATCTGAAAGTCTCCACCACCATTCAGTCTGCCTGTGAACACTGTGTGATTGGCTAATTAAAAGCGGATCCACCTATTAAAGTGTGTTGTTAAAAAAAAAAAAAAAATGATGACCATCTTTGATTAATTCAATAATGCCACCACCACAGTCACAAGATTGTTAGCTATGCTGTGAAGTGACAAATCTCTGTCTGCAGATGATCAAACTTGGCCGGTGGCTTTTATCAGGTTTGATCTCACAAACCTCTGCGAAACATGGTGGTTTGTGTGTGTGTGTGTGTGTGTGTGTGTGTGAAACTAGTTTGTTTATTAACTGCTTAAAAGCATGTGGCAATACCAAAGGCTGCACTTATTCCCAGAGCAAAGAACTCTGGCATGTGTTGCACAGTTGTTTGTTTGCGTATGTCCTGGTTTTTATTTTGGTTTGTTGTTATACACCACATACATTTGAAACATATTAAGTATTTAAGAAGGGCACTCTCACTGAGTCATCAGGGCAACAGCTGTGTATGTGAATGTTGGAGGTTGACATTTCAGCGTGAGTTAACAAACTTTATCTCAGCATGCTAAACAAGAAGACCATGCCGTTATTGTACATACTGTTAGCACTCAGAAAAACATATGATCACTTTTATCATACGTTATCACTTTTATACACCAACATGTATTGGTACTGAAATCTTTATTTTTTGTCTTTGTCACATTGTATATCTGCTCAACAAGCAACAATAGACATAGTTACTGTACAATAAATACAATGGCATGTGTACACATTAGGATATATGTTACAATATAAAACCTGTATATAAACCTCTATAAAAAACAAACAAAGTACAATTTAAACAATAGAAGATAAGTTATCAAAGTATGATAAGTTATTCTACAAACTTTGTTTAGTGGTTTGTTTGTTTGTTTGTTTGTTTGTTTGTTTTTTCAAAACCCTTAAACCGAGACCAAAATTTCAAACACTAACTCCTCCTGAAGCTTTCAAGCTACATCCACCAAACTCGGCACAGACCTTCAGACTGTTCTGGAATAGTATGTGCTATTTCTTTTCTAACCAATCAGACTTACGATTTTCTCAAAGTGGATGATCAAAAATCAAGAAAATCCCATAGACTTAATTTTACAACCTGGCTCTAAGGCTGTAACAAAAAGGGAGACCAAACGTGCAAAAACTATGAAAAAGAATTTATTTTAACATAAGTACAAACACCAAAGCAGAAATTGGGTGCTAGAATGAAGCTCTCAGATCGGTTTCATGACACAGCTCCATCCTCACAAGGACGCTGTCACCAACAAAGAACTATCCGCTGCCTCGTGAATACTTCTGTGGATATTTCAAGCTCCCACTCACAAGCGTCAGGTGTGTCAGCCTCGCCCCCCAAAGCTCGAGCCACCTGCAACAATCACTTACACACAAACACTCACAGGCACAAGACTGAGATGCATCACCTATATCCACATCATGTTGGATTAGATGCGTACAAGTTGGAATATCTCCGAACAAACTGGGAAACTCGGACACTAATCTGGTTAATTCTAACTGGTGTGACAAAGACAGATGACCCAACAAAACATCTAAATTCTGGAAAGTCTCAGAATTTTTTAAACGGGGCAACAACACATCGTCTTTAGTGGCCTTCACATCCTCTTTTCCTTCTGACACAGGAGAACGAGGAGACTGAATGGACATCGCGACAGTGACAGAATCTGGACTTTTTATTTTTGTGTCAAAACAACGAGAGCTGTTTGCTTGAGCAAATTCACATGGCACAACTGCTTTGATTTTTTATGATCTGGAGTAGCAATTAAATAATTTTGCTCTAATAATTTTTTGATAATTGTATATGGGCCGGTAAATCTTGCACAAAAAGGAGAACCTGGTGAAGGCAGCAGTGCCAACACCTGATCACCCGGAATGAACGCACAACATTCTGAATAACAATCAAACAGCTTCTTAATTTTTGACTGCTCATTAACTAGATTTTCTCGTGCAATCTGCCCTGCCAAAAGCAAATGTCTGCAAAAACTGTTAACGTAATCCAACAAATTTTGAGGTGGTTCAGTGCCTTTCAACTCCTCCTGCAAAACAGCAAATGGATCATGCACATTATGACCAAAAACTATTTGTTTGGACTGAAACCCAAACTCTCTTGAGTTACCTTCCAAGCAGCAAGCATTAACTAAGGTAACCCCTCTTCCCAATCATGGTTTAATTCAACACAATAAGCACGTAACAATGCCTTAAGGGTTTGATGAAAATGCTCAAGCGTACCCTAACTCTGAGCATGATACACGCTTGATTGGTTATGCTTCACTTTAAGCAGTTGCAAAATTTCAGCAAACATACACGACGTAAAATTGGTTCCTTGATCACACTGAATGATCTTGGGTATACCAAAAATATAAATGAATTGAGGTAAGGCTTTTACAACAGCTTTGGTAGTGATTTTTCAAAGTGGGTATGCTGTGGGGTAACGAGTTACTTGGCACATTACCGTAAGCAAATACGCGTTACCAGACTTGGATGGAGGCAATGGACCAATGCAGTCAGTTTTTATGTGTTCAAATGGCTGAGTGGTGACAGATATCGGACACAGAGGTACTGGTTTCAAAGACTGATTGGGCTTTTTTGTCATGGCAGGTTTTTATGTATGTGGTGATGATTTTTTTCAGGCGAGGCCAATAGAATTGTTTTCCTGACTCCTAATTGACCGGCAACCTCACCATGGGCAGCTCGCATCACCACATCTCTATACTGGCTGGGTACCACAATCTGAATGTGGTGATGGGAGCGTGGTCGTGTGTCTGTTTGCGGGAGAGAGGGAGTGGTGTGGCTCGTCAAGCTGGTTGACATGATCTCTAACAGCTGCTTCTTGTTACAGTGATAGCAGGGAGAGGCCTCAAAAGCAGCCGAAAGACGCCAGAGATCTGAGAGAGAGAGGGACACGAGTGTGCAGCGACTGGCATGTCTTATTTTGAGTATTGTGAAGCTGAGGTTCAAAGTAGTTTATGTCTGAGTTTTGTGAAGCTGACTGAGAGTTTTGTTACACTGAACTGTTTGAAATAAGAAACACACTGTGAAGAACACACACAGAGAGTGTGGAAGGCAGAAAAATAAAAGCCTACCTGAAGCGTTTCACTGCTCCCTGTCTCTTCCTTTCCCATACCGGAACCTAAAGGAGTGTTACACTGGTGCCAAAACCCAGGATTCGAGCAGAAACATCGTCATGGAGTCCTCACCACTGGGCG
The DNA here is from genome assembly GCF_019703515.2 of Myxocyprinus asiaticus. Lineage (NCBI taxonomy): Eukaryota > Metazoa > Chordata > Actinopteri > Cypriniformes > Catostomidae > Myxocyprinus > Myxocyprinus asiaticus. The sequence continues at coordinate 20,310,479 of NC_059387.1, forward strand.
AGGTGATCAAGACCCTTGCCGGCATCCAGCAGAAACAGCATCAGGCCCTCGTCGAACTGCGGCTGGAGCAGGACCAGCATTTTTAACTCCTGCTCCAGGCCCAAGTGGAGGACCGACAGGTGTTCCGGTGCCTGATCAGACATGAGGGGGTTGCTGCTGCAGCCCCGAAGCCCACCCCGGCTGTCCAACCAGTCACCCTAATCAAAATGGGGCCGACTGATGATCCCAAAGCATATCTCAACCTCTTCGAAAAGACCGCAGAGGTGTGGGAATAGCAGCCTGACCAGTGGGCGGCCTGACTGTTGCCACGACTCTCCGGGAAAGTGCAGCTTGCGGCCCAACAGCTCCCCGCAGCCAACCTCCTAGTTTACGCTGACTTGAAGAGATCCATTCTACAGCAGGTTGTCCGGACCCCCGAACAGAGCCGTCAGCACTTCTGTGTCCTGAAGCCGGGCAAACCCGCCCGTTCGTCTTCGCACAGCAGCTCCGGGACGCCTGCCAGAAATGGTTGCTGGAGGGGGAAACCCGTGGCGCCCAGGACATCATGGAAAAGGTGGTACTGGAGCAGTTCATCGCCCAGCTGCCCCGTGGGATGGCCGAGTGGGTCGAGTGCTACTGTCCGGCATCGCTGGAGGAAGCGATCCAGCTGGCCGAGCACTATTTGACGGCGTTCCAGGGATGCAGTGATCCAGAATCTCTCTCTCTCTCTCTCTCTCCTACTCCCAAACCCTGCTTCCGCCCCTCCTCTTTCCGTCCCATTCCTGCCCCCAGGAAGCTGGGCGGTCCTGTGCCCAGATTTCCTCCCCGCTTAGGAGGGTCTTCTCACCCCCCTCTCTCTCTCCTGCTAACTCTGCCTCTCTCCGCTATCCCTCCCAGGTTGGCGAGTATGTTCCCACGGGTGTGGGTGGGTGGGGGGGGTCTGGGCCGGTCTGTTGGAGCTGCGGGGATCCAGGGCATTTCCAGGACCATTGCCCCATAATGGATGTGGGTACGTTGGTCTGGATTTCCAATGCTCCCCAGGCTGCCCCACGAATTGGCCTGATTTCAAGATTTTGTTAAGGGAAATATATGCAGATGGGTCCTGTGTAACAATGCCTCGGTGTGTGATGTGTGATGCTATGGCTGAGGAGGCAGTGCCAGAGCCGTCTACATCTGCTCCACGTCAAAATGATGCAAGGGAGGGGGTCCCTGCCCTCAGGGAGTTCTCTGAATGGGATTTCCCTCTAGAGCAGTCACGTGACAAGTCCCTCAAACACGTATTTGACCAAGTGAGAGTAATCGATGGTCAACAGCTCCAGCTTGACGTCGCTCTCTCATACCCATATTTTTCAGTTATCAAAGATAGGTTGTATCGAGTGATGCAGGACACTCAAACAAAAGAAAATACAACCCAGTTATTAGTCCCGAAGAGCCGTCGGGAAGCACCCCGGCAGCACACTGTAATCCAATGGCTGGCCATTTAGGACAGCAAAGAACAATTAACCAAATAATGGCCTGTTTTTTTTTTTTTTTTTGCCCGGGCAGTTGGTGAATCCACAGGCCACTCCAAAAGCATCATTGCGCCCTCTACCGTTAATCGAGGTCCCCTTCGAAATAATTGGTATGGACCTCATCGGCCCATTAGAATGGACCGCACGCGGGCATCGTTTTGTATTAGTCCTTGTGGATTATGCAACGTGATATCCAGAAGCTGTGCCCCTGCACAACATCTCAGCACGTACTGTTGCGGAGGCACTCTTCAGAATAATCTTCCAAGTGAGGATTCCAAAAGAAATCCTCAATGATCAAGGCACTACATTTATGTCACAAACACTATGCGAACTGTACAAATTATTAGGTATTAAATCGATTCTCACCAGTGATGAGCGGTGCCTGTTTTCCTCCAGACATGACGCTTGGAATTGAGGCCAAACAGTTCAATCTTTGTTTCATCATACCAGAGAATCTTGTTTCTCACAGTCTTTTAGGTGCTTTTTTTATGTGTCTTGCACTGAGAGGTTTCCGTCTGGCCACTCTGCCATAATGCCCAGATCGTTGGAGTGTTGCAGTGATGGTTGTCCTTCTGCAAGTTTGGCTCTCTATGTGACAGTCTGTATGACTATCTAGTTAGATGGCTGCTTGTTTTATACTGTATATGTTAATGTCTGTATATCCATTAGACTTAAAAATCATAAAACTAGTTTTGTCTTGACAAACTTTACCTTTCTATTTAATAATTGAAATCAGACATTTAACCCTGTTCACACTGTGTATTTTTAACAGGGAATGTTATTAATTTTGACAAGATGAGATATATTTCAAATAAAATTTCTTTGACTTACTGTGACAGCTAACTGTTGTGCTACAGCTCCACCTCAAAATCATATTTTGATGATTATTATACTGTATAATATAACAGGTAAACAGAAAAAACATTCTCACAGTTAAATGACCAAAGAATATGCGTGTAGGCATTGTTAACCTTTGCGTGGGAAGTGTGTATCTTTCGAGTGTTGCGTGTTTGTTATTCGGTGACCAAGACAGAGGGAGTCTGATTGTAACATCACTCTGTAGGAAAAGCCCCCTATGCTCTCAGATGGCACTATTTCAAGCCATTTACCTGCTGAGTTCTATCTGAACAGAGAAATCCTCTTAAGGCCAGGCATTAGGCTCATTCAACAGCCTAATTTTCCCTCTTTCATACTTTTATTAGCTGTTAATGTCCCCCATGTTAAAAGCCAGGTTTCTAACTTTTATCTCATTATTACTTCAATTATGTGTTCAACTAAATCCTCAGACTTTCTTTTAATTTACTATCAGACAGCATTGCTGCGTTTTAGGAATTTAAGAGTGTGATATTTGACTTGTTCCCAAAGGACAGCATTATTGCTTGTTTCGTAACACAAGAAAAGCTTTCCACCACTTTTGGATAAATAAAGCATCTTTTTCAGCTGGTTGGAGTTATAGTTCTGATCAACTCCTCAGATCTCTCTCTCTTCCTTTGTGAGATGAGTCCTGAAAGCTTTAGATATTTAGAGAGAAAGGGTCCGGAATCAATAAGCTTGCATATGTTCTAAATGATGGGTTTGCGTGCTTCAGGATTGTAGCCTTGTGGGAAGCACCATTTGCTTTTTTTGATCAAGAGCTGTTTATAATAGATTAGATCTGCTGCTTCTTGTTAACTCTCTCTCAGCAGCCACTCTTTCTTTTTCTCATTTAGTCTCTCTATTTTGTCTTAGGGTCACTAAAGATGCTGTAAGGTGCTCACTACGAGTAGCTTCATAACATAGGGAAAAGAGTAGATCAGAATTCAAGACAGATTTTTAATAATTATATTAATAAAATTAAAACTAATATATTGAATCTGAATATTAATAAGCAATATCAAACAAACAAGAGTGCTGTTGTACTGAATATCAGCATGGCTGTGATTCAGCTGTAGCCACAAGTCTAATATTCAGAGCAACAGCATGATTTTATGTGTAACAGTTCTTTGTTCAAAATAAGTTATTAGAGGAATTTACATCTTGGCCAATTATTTAATTTAATTGTAAATTTTTGCTCCGAAGCAAAAAGCAGGATCAACCTTTGTGGGTTGCAGAGCAATCCACAGATTGTCAGCTAATGAAAATGGACAAGCAAAGTGATATAAACAGTGACGCGTCCCAGTGTTACACTAAATATCAGCACTCTTGGAGTCTAGTCAGATTAGCAAACAAAAAATAACTTTTTTCATATTAAAAGGGGAAATTAAATGCTTTATTTTTGGTGCTATATTTCCCCTGGATTTTACAGTAAGTGGCATAAGTAGCCTGAAAATCATGTTGCATGTGTTGCATGCATTCTTTCCAGTCCTTTCCAAATCCTGAAAACATTCAATACACCTTGTGATGTTTTGTTAGAAGTAATTTGTTGGACTGAGAATTTTAACATTTGTAATCAAGTTAGAATGTGTATCCTGTTTACAGTGAGCATAGCTGTGGCTCCCTGGTCTCATTAGGGCCCTAGAGCCTAGTTGCCTACACATATAAATATCATGTGGGAAATTTTAAACACTGAAATACAAAAAAAGGCATTTTTTCATTTTTGTGTTTATCACATTCATTTTGTTTTCATTTTCTCATTTGGTATTGTTTGCCATCAGCACAAATTATTTATGCCCATGTAATATTCTCACAACAAATCCTTTCCGTCACATATGTGTTTTGGTGAGAAATCACCGGAAAAAGTCCTTGTATAATGTTTAAAAGAGAGTTCATGGGCTTGCAATTACTTCTGACTGAATACAGTAACAACATTCTAACTATAAATTCATGGTATTAGATCACACACCGGAAGAGCTGTATACACAACAATCTGGAATACTTTGTATAAAGGGAATTAATTCCTAGAGCTGCCTCGGCCAAAATGACATAGCAGTCTACATTTACATATTCGGATTATTAATCTGTTCAACAGGCATTTGTTTCACATTTTAAAATGAAAAAATAACATGTTGTTTTTGGTTGGAGAAAGAACAGTTTGCTCCTAAGTGAGGAGGTCAGTTTTTGAGACACATAACTTGTACATACTACTAAAAATTTGTCACACATTGTTTCCTCAGAATCCTCAGTGTGAATCATACTTTTGTGTGCATAAACCTCATAACGTGCTTAGCGTTTTGAAAACAAAAAGCACAGTTCCTTTTCTCAAACTGAACACTGGTTGAAGGTTGCCAGATGTTCCATCTGAAATATTTGACTTGCTGCCAATGGAGCAAACAAATTTATTGACAGAACCAGGCCATATTAGATAGCTCTTGTTTTGGTACAAAGTAAACACGCCATTCAATTTACACTTTACAACTGACTGTAAATACTGCTGCCGATGACTGTTAAAAGACCTCTGCAACAAACTAAAGGAAATTATTCTGGTGGTTTGTCAATGGGAATCTATGATTGGTTAGTTTATAATACACGTCAGTACACTGATGTGTTTGAAGCTGTTAGAGTGTATCTGAATAAGAATACATGCTGGCAAATGGGTTTACAATGCTTTTAGTAGTCTAATTTTAATCAAAACACTCAATCTAATTTAGCTGTGTAAAGCCTTGTAACTAAGGACTAAAATGTTTACAACCTATGGCCATCGTTGTCAAAGCTGACACAGCGTGATGCGGCACAATGGTTAAAAACCTTCGCCTAGCGCATATTAACGTACTGTAGGAAAACAATTGAAAAACAATTCAAAAGGACACAAAAATGTGCTTGGTGTGAGCACCCCCCTCACCCCTCCCTAAGTTATATCAACAAGTAACAGATTTGTGGGGCTTGGGTAACTCAGTGAGTATTAACACTGACTACCACCCCTGGAGTCGCGAGTTCGAATCCAGGGTGTGCTGAGTGACTCCAGCCAGGTCTCCTAAGCAATCAAATTTTCCCAGATGCTAGGGAGAGTGGAGTCACATGGGGTAACCTCCTCGTGGTCACAATTAGTGGTTCTCATTCTCAGTGGGGCGCATGGTAAGTTGTGCTTGGATCGCGGAGAGTAGCATGAGCCTTCACATGCTGGGAGTCTCCGCAGTGTCATACACAACGAGCCACATAAGATGCGCGGATTGACTGTCTCACAAGTGGAGGCAACTGAGACTTGTCCTCTGCCACCTGGATTGAGGTGAGTAACCGCACCACCACGAGGACCTACTAAGTACTGGGAATTGGGCATTCCAAATTGGGAGAAAAGGGGATAAAAAATAAAAAATAAAAGTAAAGGATTTTTGCCAAAATATGTAGAGTTTGTTTGGACACACAGGCTTTAATATCAACAACAAAAGATATGGGAAGTGTTTTCTCCTCCCAAGTTGATAAGCCTGTTTATTTTCATATCCTAGTGGTTATATGGTTAGTTGCATTTAATTACTTGCATTCAGCAAGGGTTTTTTCCTCTGTCCACAATTCCTGTGACCCATTTTTGGATCAAGACCCACCATTTGAAAACCACTAGTTGGTGATTGCTTGTTTTTGTTGTCTTAATTTCTTCAGAGGTGGAAAAGGACTTAGCCAAGCTGGCAGAACAAGGAAAGCTCAACCGAAGTCCAAACAGCCCTCATCGGAGCTTGCTTTTAACCCCCCTCTTCCACACCACAAACACTCTGCCTGTCATCGGACAAACGTCCAGACCTCAGTCTCCCAGCAGCCTTTCCACAAAGACCGCAGGCCTGCCACTTCACAACACTAAACCCACAACCCTAGTCATGGGCCGGACATCTCCCAGCAACCCCAGCAGTCGAGCCCAGACTCCTAGTGGAGCACGGACGCCCAGCAGACCTGTGACCCCCAACAGTCTCTTACGATCATTCACTGCCGGAAGCCATGGAAACACAGAACGTGTGTATGGACGTTCTAGAAGCAGACCCGTCACACCAACTGGACAGATATCAAGGCCGATCCTCACACCGCCAGGTTTAAGTTCTACCGATTTATATGGAGGCCTATGGAGCACACTGACAGAGGTAACACACACATGCATATATAACTTAAAGTGTGTGAGATTTCCCAAACACTTTCCCTGTCATACATTGGTCCGACAAACAGATAGTCCTGCCCCAAACTTCAGTGGTTGAGTATATGTTTCTAGGTCGGGCTGGTTTTGATGCTCAACCAGAGCAATGTTTTGATAGCACTACAGAGACAAATTGTTTATGCTAGTCAGGGAAATCAGATGTGAATGGCTTACTTATACAGTAGTTGTCTCTGCAAATTAAGCTGGGATGGGAGAAATGATATTAACATCGAAAAAATTACACATGACACCTTTACTGTAGTACTCTGTCTGTTACAGGCTTTTGAAATAAAAATTCCTAAAAATTCTCACCAACCGTACTGAACTACTACCAATGCAACTAAACAACGCAACATTTTGGATATTTGAATAAATTGTTCAGCATCCGAACAATTACTAAGTCCTAAACACCAGCTCTCGTTCTATGCAGGCCTTGAGAGAAGTTGGTGCATCAGGTGGGGAATGTTAAAGCTCACCTTTGGGAACTCCATAAACCTCAGGTCAATGGGATCAAAATCACACATGGTCACTGCTATTGTACCAGTGACTTTGTAAAAGCTGTAGTTTGTCGAATATTCTATTGTCCATTTCTGATTGAGGTCTATTCATAATGTTCTGTTGACACTGAGCAATGATCCACAGGAAATTAGCAGGATATATTTACAGTTGCTTGCAACTTTTTTTAAAGTCTTAAAGAGCCGCAAACAGGAATCATACTGTTTGCTCATACTGTATTCTTATAACTCATGCCTTGTTGAGATAATAAAAACATAAATGCACAGATCACACTCTGATTCTACCCACCTGGCCCCATAGCTGTTAAAGTAATACAGTCCCTGAATAAGAATACGCACCTGTACATGTCATTCAGTTAAAAATGGGATATACAGAATTGTCAAATGATTTCTCCTCCTTTTCTGTTTTCCTTGCAATGCAATGCACAGCCCTGTACTACCAATACCTTTAACACTGAAAAATAAGAACACATAAAAGTCTTTAGAAGCAAATGGGGGCAATTTATTTATTAGAGGTCGGCTCAGAGGATTCAACCCAGAGGTGTAATTATTCAGAAAGAAAATAAAAACATCTGTAGAACGAATGGGTCTGACATGCACATTTACCAGCTCTCTACATCTTGGGTTTTGAGTTCACAGAGGATTTTATGGCTTTCACTCGCCGCCTTTCTGCACAAGCCAGAGCACTTTTCTCTGTAACACCAGAAGACTTCCTGAAATTTGGAGCAAACACTGTCTTTAAGTCCAAATCATCTCAAAATTGTGTTATAAGATTCCTGGGGGAAATGGTTAAAGTGGACTGCCAGTGGTTATTGAATAGACTGCATAAAATAATTTTCTCACTCAGTTTTTTTTCTAAACATCAAGATGTTAAGAAGTGTGTTAGTCTGAGTCACCATTCACTTGCATTGCACCTTTATTTCCATACAGTGAAAATGTGTGGTGACTGAGACTGTCATGCTGCTTAACATCTTATTTTGTGTTCCACATAGCAAAGAATGTCAGGATTTGGAACAACATGAGGGTGTGTAAATGATTTTCATTTTTGGTTGATCTGTCCCTTTTAAAACCAGGTACAATTACATGCAAAGCAAAATTACATCAAATAAGATTTAAGTCTTATTCAAATATTTTTTTTTTTTTCTTGTTTTAAGCCTAAACCTTAATATCTTATTTAATGCCATTTTGCTTCTCAATTAAATTTATCTTGTTTTAAAGATGTTTAGATATTTTTTTTTTTATTGGAAAGCAAGACAAAAATACTGAATAAAAAAGGGATTTTTTTGCAGTGGGATGCAAATTTTTGCACTGAACTATTGTGCGCAGAAGTGGCACAAAAACTCTTGTGTTGCTCATTAAGAACTACAAATGTGTATTTCCTGATATTTCCCAATTAATTATTTAATTATTTAAATTTGAATTTGAACTTGTATTTGAATTTAAATGTGAATTCTGCTGTGTAGTTGTGGTTTATATCTCTGTTCCAATCATGTGTCTTGGTAGGATGAGTTTTACCAGCAGTTGCAGGCAGTCAGGAAGCCCTGGCGCATCCCTAGCGACACGGAGAGTGACTGTCTGGATCCTCCTGAGCAGGACAGGTGTGAGTATTACAGCTCTGACCCCGGGCAGTCCACACTCTTAACCCTGGTGCGAAAAATGGTATAACAATTATAATGTAACATATTCTTGTCCAACAAAATATGAAATGGCATGTTTACAGTCTTTAACAGCTTCATATTACCACTTTGGTTACATTAGAAAGTCTTTTTTACAACTTTGAAGGATCTTGAATTATATGGTAGTTCTTAAGAATATAGTAAATATCTCACTTTAAATGCTGTTTATGGATTGGCAAATCTGAGACTCTGTAGATTCCTATTAATGAGTCAGGTCGAGGGAGGTACTTCCAAGCGTTTCAGGCATATGAGGCAGCATTATATTGTTTTCCAGTCTCAAAGCCTCCACATATGCAAGACAGCACCATGTGTGGCTCTGAGGTTTAATTATGTTGATATAGTCTCATGCACGTATCTTAGATTTCCATTACAGTGGATGTTTGAAAGATTTAACATGCTTGGAGTCATTAGAGGATTATTATTTGTCCAAATCATGGTCCGTCATCACAAATATATACTGCTGGCCTCATTTTTCACTCTTTGAACGTGACATGGCCAGAATCTTAGTGTCCCTCAAGAGCCATTTGTCTGTTAATGACCTCAATATTCTACCATATCAAAACTGTAGCCCAGAGAGAGTGTCTCTGAGTTTATGGCTTATGTAAGAATGATTTTGATCTTTATCAGGATTACAACAATTGTCCTAATCTAACGTAGATGTTTTCACAATAACAAAAGCAATGCTAAAACAATTGATTGCAACACACTTGATTAGAGTCAAAGGATGAACATACTGTAGTTTCTGAGAAAACTTTGGAGAAAATATTCTGCACTACAGAATCTGTCTTTTCCACCTTAACTCGGAAACTGTCTTAGAGAAATATTTGTTAATATTTCTGTGGTAAACAAATGATTTTGACATATATTTGGAACACAAAATCGCACTGCATAGGGAAATGTTTATCCAAAATTTAAATGAAAATCACAGGGCAAAATTGGTAGACAAGCAAAACATTGCACATGCAATCTAAGCCCTGCTATCAAATGAAATGTACATGACAGGCTGCTCCAAAGAACACCCCATTCTGCCAAGAACACATCTAAATAAAGCATGTTTCGCTAATAGTCTCTACAGTCTTGCTTGCTGGAACTGTCATGCCAGTCTGGCTATTTAAAGGAACATGAGGCACAGTCTGTTAGTGTGAGAGCCTGGCACTGCCAACCGCAGGACATGACAAAATGCCACTTGGCATACAAAACATTGGCTGATTGGCTGCCACATTGAACGTCAACGCTGTCTGTTGAAATGTGCCAACACAGGTTTCCGAATAAGCACCAAGTGCATGCCAAGATCCAAAACAATTTCCTGTTTTTGGAGAAACTTCCACAAAGGGGTAAACGCTAACCCTTAAAAAAGTCAGTGCTCCATTCCTTTTCAGTGTCATGCTTTTAATACAATGCTCCATTTACTTACCAAAACTGATATCTTTGGTTGATGGCCACTATGGTGTACAGTATAACCATTAGGGTATTTACGTATTTTACTCAAGACTGCTCAGAAATTCAGAGATTTTTCTTATGGAAAATGACCGTCTTGGTTATGAGATAGACTTAAATATTGTCATAGTTTGTTAGCAGATAACCAACATGGTGTTGTCTCAGTGATATTAGATTTTACCAGTCCAAAAAGTCCAAAAGTCTGAGACCACATTAAATATCTGGGATTCAAAACCTGGAAATATACAAAGTTTTAGGATTTTCACAATTTTAAAACAGAAACATATAGTGACCTAAAATAAAAAAAGATTCTGCGCTATTTCTAAGTCACTACTCAAATAAGCAAATTTTTAACATTAACCATTTAAACTCTTTCGTACTAAAGGTCAGATTTCCTTGCTTTGATTGAAACACACAAGATGCTCTTTGAAACATTCTCATATCATGCTGGAATAACATACTGTATATCATCAGGTTTTGCCAGTGTTTCCAATTAATTACCTAGACATGTATCGTGAAAAGTGTAAAAATATTTTCGGTTCATTCTGAATCTGTGGCGGGACAAATGACATTGTGGTGGTCCGCCACAGATTCAGAATGAACCGAAAATATTTTTACACTTTTCACGATAACATAAAAGATCTCTAACATTGTGTTTTGCGCCGTTGCATGCTGTTAAAAAAAGCACTGAATTTCCTTAATTTTTTTTTTCTACTATTTTTAACCTATTTCTATTCATTGCTGTTTTTTTTATTGTTATTTTTTATATCTGACTGTTTCCATAATTAACATATTATTTAGTGTTATTATTTGTTGTGTTTTTGAAGCTGGTATTGAGAATGTCAAATTTCACTACCGACTACTGAAATTTTGGTATTGTGAAAATGTATAGCCTTTATTGTACATGGTAGATCTTGCTGCAATAACATGATGAAAAAGTAGATCTCATTCCATAGAAGTGTGAGCACCCCTGTTGTAAATGATGGCGATAGAGGCTTTCCTTTATTTGACTACCATACGTAACATAAAATAATTATCATATGACAATAGCCTCTTCCCCTACCCAGTGCAGTTTAAATTTCTGTAGCAGAGAATTGAATTGATTGCATAGGTACACTATTAGTTTGGGCATCTGTCATAATTTTAGAAAAATATACATGTTTTTGACATGTTACTTGAGCATGTAAATTTAATGTCCTTTTTTCTCTCCAGACAAGTAACTTTTTTACTCAGACAAGTGAATGACCAATTTACTTGTCTGGCGGACAAGCACATGACAATGCTTAATATGCTGTAGTCGATTTTGTGTTTTGACCATTTTTGAACTACGTTAAACTCCATCTCCTTTATGCTTTGTGGGTGTGACATCACCATTCATATCCATAAAACCAATGTGTTTATGATTAAATTACTACTAGAGCACAAAATTGTTTACAAAAGCACAAAGTTCTTCATAGATCTAGCCTCTTAAGTTTGCTCTCAAAGTGCACCAGATTGATGCATTTAACTTTAAAATGTACAAAATCTTCTTCGGGGGGCAATGCCCCCATACCCCCCTAGATGGTCTGAGGTCCGTCCACCCACAGTCTCACAAAATCCTGTGGGAAACACTGGCTTTTGCACAAACTTGTGGCGTCCATGCCAGCTCCAATGCCTGCTATAATTGAAGCAAAATGTTGACATGGTTAATTCTGCTTTGACTCAAATTGTTATGCTTATAGTATGATTAGTCATTTAAAAAATTATTACATTAGTAAAATCCAAAATAGAAGTTAGTAGTGGTCTTAAACTTTTGGACCCCACTGTATATTTACAAATGCTAGATATGGAAACTGTAACTATTTTTTTCCCTCTGTATTTTGACTCTTTTTAGGTAATCCAAGTGGAGTGAGGGATGCCAGTAAAAGATCAGTGTTCTCAGGTAAGCAACGCTAATACTAAGCAACAATAATTTTATTTGCAAAGAAAAAAATAATATTAACTAGAAAAATGTAGAATAGAAGCATTTTCATTACTGACTTCAGACTTTTGGATCCCAACGTATATAGTACACAAAGCATTGGGACCAGATTTGTAGGGCCCAGTGTTATGGAAAGTGGCTGTCTGATGGCCGTTTCTCGACTTAGCTGGGTGCCTCTCAAGAGTTAAGGTAATGACGAAAGTGTTTATCTGTGGTTTGACTCTTTGTGCCCAGCCGAGGTTTTACAGATTGAGAGGGCAAACTGGCCCATACGGTCAACACAGCCAATAAGATTTGTGGTGGAACTGGGCTAATCAACCCAAAGCTGGGTGCCGAATCTTGTGACTTCATCTATATTATACACGCCCATGTACTGTATATACAACATGAAATGGATGGCAGCTCAGACACTTATTTTTCCATTCTCACATTTATCTGATGTTCAAATATTAAAGGGTGTTTTTATGGTAATTACTGAAGTTATTGTGCTTATTAGTGGTTATGTGGATCTGTAGTCTGTCTCTAGGTAACTAATGTTTTTGTCTTTCTGCAGGCTTGTAATGATGTGTATGGAAGACACCGAGCCAATCAAACATTTTTATGCAATTTAAAGGGGCATTTACATATTGTGAGTCAGCAAAAGACACTAATTTATTTTTTCAGCTGAAGAAAGATTGTGTACTTTTTCCACAGAAGTTAATATTTCTTAAAGATAAAAATGTGTTATACAGTACAGTCATTTGAAATTATAGAATGTAAAATGTTTTTCAGAAAAAACATAAGCCTGCACTTGAGTTTTCTGTCTGTTAGCATGATTCTTGTCTGTTCATGATATGTACTGTAAGTATTTAATGCTGCCTTGCATAAACAAATACAATTCATCACTTTATGTGCCATATCAATGGTTGGTAAAGGCAATTTGAATAAGCCTTTTCAATAAAAGTAAAAAACATAACAATACATTTTATGGCATTAGTGGACAATATGGATGTTACAATTGTTCCAGTATATGTATAATGTATATCCTCAGTTGGACATGCACAGCACTGCCCTTTTTGACCTCAGCATGCCACTCTGTCATTTCCAACAGCATTGTGTGTCTACAACTGGTGAGGACAGATTTCTAAGGATCAAATTACTTTGACTTTTATACCCACAGACATATATATAGCCTGATACACCTGTTATATCCTTGTATAATGCAAAATAAAAAGATTTTTTATGAAGTTGGATTTGTCTGCATCTGTGTTTGGGAGAACAAATGTGCTAACCGTATATGACTTTAAGACCTGATGGATGTCCATATCGGTTTGCTTTGTATTCATATATAGTGTACTCCCAGTTTACAAAAGTAACTTTTAGTAGATATACACATTTGAAATGTATAGTCTTTCTCCTGTGAAAACAGACTAAAAATCTCATTATTTAAAAGACTCATCTCACACTACACAGATTTGTGTCCAATCAAATGCTCTCTACAATGACAATGTCTCTCCACCTAATCAACACAAAAAAGAAAACATGCTTAAGCCACTTCATGTGGTCTTTAATCTCTCTCTCTCTATTACTAACACAAAGAGATGTGGCAGACTTCATCTGTTTTGTTTCTGGGCATACATTTCCATGGAAAAGACCCAGATCTCTTTCAAATGTCACTAGATTTTAACCCAGACTCAACTGTGTTTGAAATGTGACCTGATGGTGACATATTTCTAAACAACTGCACTTATCTCTGGAAATCTTTTCCCACTTATGGTTGATTAAACTTCACATTTTCCCCATCAGCATGACAAATGTTTTCAAAGCTGACACTAATGAGAAATCAGCAGCCCTCATTTTGGGGATCATGCTTCAAGAATTTCAAGGTTGGTGATGTTGGTGGGTGTGAAACATGGGCAATATCTCCATGCCTCCACCACTCTCCCTTCTCTGGTTTGCTCTTATTTGGCAAGCATTCATTATAAAATTTTTGTATGTGTATCTGTCAGGTTTTCATATCTGGAACAGCATATAGTACACACTTATGTTATTTGAGGTATAAAATACCTGTCTTTAACCCTTTGAAGTCTGAGCCCAAAATTCCATTCTGTGCCAGAATATGATTTCATATCCATTTTCATATAACAATCACACACCTGAACTGTATATACACCATATTGAAGAGAAGAACTAGGGCTTTCAAATGTATAATATATATGTATTATTATTTAAGGCTAATCATCCTTTATCAATAATATTTCACAGCAATTTTTACAAAAATCTTCTCCTGCCACCATACTTCAGACAACTGCATTTTCAACCATTTAATTACAAGCTAGAGGGAAACTTAGTGTATGGAATATATATAATTTTGTGGGCAAATGTAGAATAGCAGACAGATTAGAAATATAATCTAGTGTTTAAAAGTTATGACCATTCTAGTGATTAGTGGGAAAAATGGAATAAAACAAACATTTACAATGTTAAGATAAATTTCACATGACCACTCAAATACTCCTGAACACCTGTAATAATAAATTGAGATTGCATCTGAAATTGAAGGACACTAACACTGAAATATACATTTTATGTGTTAAATAAAACACACTTTATTTAATTTGAACATTAGATTTACACACGAATTACACAGCAAAATTTACAAAATCAAACTTTCGAACTATCTACAGTAAATACATTTTTAATAAAGTGCAGGAACAGAATATATATAAATACTCAACAACTGCAATACCTGTGGAGAGAAGAGGGAGAAAAGAGGGGAGGACAACACCACCAGTAAACACAGCCCAACCTAGGCCTCTTCGCGAAACTGGTCACACTCAGCTGAGTGCCAAGACACAGGCTTTAGTTTATGCAAAGGGAAACTAGCGTGAATATCGATACCTCCCAGCTGACGAGCCAGGTTTTCTCTGAAATTTAAGGTCACCAGTCTACACTCATCCCCTGGTGCCGCATGAATGTGTTGTGATTCCTTAAACAATATGAAACTATTGATGACGGCAATGTCTATGAAGTGGGGAAAAAAAAAAAAAAAAAAAAAAAGTCTTCCACCACTTCTGAGTTTTTTGTAGGATGTTGTAAGATTTTATCATTTGGTCTGACCTATCAACACCGCCCATATTTTTGTTATAATCGCCGATGACAGTGGGCTGGAGGGCTACTTTTGTCCAGTCACAATTTTTTTTACAAACCTAGTAATTTCGGTTGAGCCATTCGCATTGTGGAAATTGGAGAGGCATGCAACTGCACGTGTCTTTCCAATGAATTACAAGTATATTCCCTTCAATCCTACACCACCTCATATCCCCACAAGCTGTCTTGCGTTCCCATCTTTTGATGTCTTTAAATTCTGCAGGAAACAGTTTACGATTCACCCCGCATGTCCCACAGGCATTAGTTCCAATTTCTAACAACTTAACCATAAGAGCTGGGGACGTGTAAAAGTTGTCAAACCAAACATTGTGGCCCTGGTCTTAGAATGGCTGCAGTAACGATACAACTACTTTGGTGGCCAAGTCAGTGACATGCCCATCATGACTACCCCTGTAAACATTAAAGTCGAGAGTATACCCAGAGTCTGATGTTGCAATTACCCATAATTTAAAACCCCACCGAGTAGGCTTGCACTTCATGTATTGTTTAAATCCTGACCGAGCTTTAGACTTGACTATACGTTCATCTATTGCAAGATTTTGGTTAGGCTGAAAGAGCTGCTGGCATTTTTGTTTGAGGTGGTCCATAAGATAACGCAACTTCCGAAGGTGATCCCGATTATCCTCTGTGGTAGGGTCTACAACATGTAGAGCTGCTAAAAGAGCCTTGTAGCGGTCACGTGACAAATCTCCTCACCCACGAGCCCTGAAATGACTTGGTTCCCCAATGACAATGGGAATCAGGGAGAATTGAAAACCCCATGTAAATGAGCAACCCAAGAAACTTGTAAAATTCATCGGGGGTCACTTTCATCCAAGCTCCTTGGTAGCTGGAATATGACGGACAGTTTAGGACGAGCTCCCACCCCTGACGGTTTGTAAAGCTGCATATCTCAGCAACTACAGCCCGAGTCTTCCTGCAGTAGTTCCTGGTCCAGCAGATCTTCCTCCTGTGTGCTCATAACCTCAAAAGCAGGGAGCCATAGTCTTTCAATCTCTACAAAAGAAAAAAGTAGACAATTGGTAGCCAGCAGTGTGTTCTTCACAAATCCATACACTGAATAGTCACCAAAGGCTTGCAGACTAACCAGAATGTCCAACTGCAGACAGCCCTCTCACATGTTGCTTGTGAACAAGAAGCTACACACAATCTAAAATCATGTCTGTGTGATGGATTGGTAAGGCTATCTGCTAAATTATATAAAGATATCTACCTTTTTTTTTTTTTTTATTACATGGGAAAAATCAACAAGCTAGATAACTTAACTAGCAGGCCAGTTTCCAGGCAGGTCTGAACAGCGTCTGCTCTCTGCCTCCCATTACTTCAGGCGGATTTTCACAAGCGACAAAACTGGCAAAAGAAGTTTGACTATCTTCCACAAGCAACAACATTGGCCAAAAAAAAAAAAAAAAAAAAGTTAGTGACATTTAGCTAAAAATGTACATAGTATTGCTAGCTAATTTTTTAGCAAGTTTCACAGAAATTTGCTTAGAAATAGAGGCTAGCTGCCTGTCCTATGAACGCCGACGGTCATGTAATTTTTTCCAGAAATAACTAGCAGTACTCCTACAAATAAATGTTTCGTAACTAAAACGTTTTGACTTTCAATAGACAATAATTGACAACACATGTTAAATAACTTGTCTTACCTTGAAAGATCGCCTCAGTTTTCAATTTGAAACAGTAAATCCAACACTGGAGGTAATCTCCCGGTGTATCCACTCTGGCTCCGCCCAGGCAAGTGGAGGATGACGATACATTTATTCACGCCCAATAACCCCTTAACCAATCATATGTGCTCTTAGCTTATATTGTCATGAGTATCTGGCAGTTTTCAGAAATAAAATCGGTGATTGGACGGCAAAGATATTGAGACAGGAACCATGGGAATAATTGTTCCCAAATTTGAACACTCCGGCTGGAAAGGGTTAATTTTATGTTTTGCATTGTACAATGCAGAAACAAGACGAATGTAGTGCAACAAGTTTGGCAAAACAAACAATGAAGCGACTCTGATGAAACAGCATGCAGGAACAGATGGAAAGAAACACGTATGAAGAAACAGCAGCTAGCATTATACAGGGCCACACCACACCTGCAAATTTATTATGAATACACTTAAAAACATAAAATTGAAACCCTTATAAACCACTCCACTTTCTCAGAGAGAAAGGCCCTTACCATACATTAAGCTCACCACATCAATGCAATTCAACATAATAATATATACAGATTAATATTGGTACTGTTGGGTACAGGCGCAAGAATAAAAAACAAACGCGCAACTAACAGAGAGAGAGAGAGAGAGAGAGAGAGAGAGAGAGAGAGAGAGAGAGAGAGAGAGAGAGAGAGAGAGAGAGAGAGAGAGAGAGAGAGAGAGAGAGAGAGAGAGAGAGCGCAAAGCTAAAGAGTTGATCCTGCTGCTTCTCTTGCAAACGAATTGCAAGAGAAGCACTAAATAGTTTCCAGGAAAGATAACAAACACAACATCCTCTTTATGAACACCATTTATCAATCAAATACTTAACACATGGTGCACCAATCACAAGGGAGAGGCACACATGTGCTCAATAATGGAGAACTGAGCTTAATATTAGCAACAGCATGCTCTAATAAGTCTTATAATAATAATCTCTAATAATCTCTTATTCACTTTTAATTACTATACATGCAAATGTTTTAATCTCATTTGAGATAATTGAGATAGATACATGCATTTAAAATTTCACTTGTTACACTGGACCAATTAAAATGAACTAGTGAATTTAAAAATATGCTTAAAAAAAAATTCTTAAAAGAATCTTAAAGGAAATGGTGACCATTTACAAGACCTGTACATGCTGATTATAGCCTACTAATTAAATTCTAACCTAAAATCTTAATGTAGCCTATCATTAATTTTACCCAAGAATTTTACTGCATTAGTCATTTGGAAGAACAGCATGGCAACATGGCTTAAAGTTTGTGGGTAAAACAAGAATGTTACGGTATATTGACTAACTGAAACATTTGTCATGAGCCAGTTTGTTTATATATTTAAAAATTAAAAATTTTTAAATTTTACTTAAATTTGGTGCATTTTTTATTGTCTTTAAAAAATTGCATGTCCACAAATATTAAAACAGCTAAACTAATTTTTATATGTGTACAGGGGACATTTTAGATATAATACAGTTGCCCCCCTACATGCACACCGACCCCAACCCTGGCCACAAAAAATGTCTAGAACCGCCCCTGAGAAAAAGCCTGCAGCCAGTTGCAAGAAACCCCATTGTGGAGCGGGACGTGGTCGTGTGTCTGTCACTGGGGAGAGAGGAAGCAATAAGGACCATCACCTGGTGGTTTTTAACACTAAAGACCTGTGTCTTGTTTCAGTGACGATGGAGACGGGTTTTAAAAGGCCGCCAGAGTGACAGACAGACAGAGAGAGTCCGAGACACACAGGATGGGTCCTGCAAACCAAAATGTCAGTGTGTGATGTGTGTCGTGATGACTGGGGAGGCGGAGGCGGGGATGTCCATGTCTGCTCAGCGTCAGAGTGACGCAGGGGTGAATCCTCCGGCTTCCCGCCCTTAGGGAGTTCCCGGAGGGGGATTTCCCTCTAGATGTGATGAAACCCTTAGGCATGCCTTTGACCAAGTGAGAGTAATCGATGGCCAGCAGCTCCAGCCTGACGCCGCGCTCACATATCCATATTTTTCAGTTATTAGGGACTGGTTGTATTGAGTGATGCAGGACAGTCAAACCCACAAAAAATACAACCCAGTTATTAGTCCAGAGGAGCCGTCAGGAAACACTTTTCCAGGCGGCTCACCATAATCCTATGATGGGTCACTTAGGACAAGAGAGGACACTACACCAGTTAATGGCCCGCTTTTATTGGCCGGGCATTTGCGGGGATGTGCACAGATGGTGTGCGGCATGCCGCGAATGTCAGTTGGTGAATCCACCGGCCACCCCAAGAGTGCCATGCACCCATTACCATTGATTGAGGCCCCCATCGAAAGAATTGGTATGGACCTCGTCGGGCCATAAGAATGGTCAGCACGTGGATATCGGTTTGAATTAGTCCTGGTGGATTATGCAATGCGATATCCGGAAGCAGTGCCTCTTCGCAACATCTCAGCATGCAGTGTTGTGGAGGCACTCTTCAATATTATCTCCCGGGTGGTGATTCTGAAAGAAATCCTCACCGACCAAGGCACAAAGTTAATGTCACGTACACTATGTGAACTTTATGAGTTACTGGGGATTCAATCAATCGGATTCAAACTGACCCCTATTATTTGCAGTCAGGGAGGTCCTGCAAGCCCCCACAGGGTTTTCACCCTTCGAGCTCCTGTATGGACGCCGGCCCCGCGGGGTGCTTGACGTCATTCGTGAGGTGTGGGAGGAAGGACTTTCCCAAAGCGAGAACGAAATTCAATATGTCCTTGATCTTCGAACAAAGCTACACACTCTGGGTCAGTTGTCACAACAAAATTTGCTCAAGCTCAAGAGACACAAAGCTGGCTATATAATAGGAGTACCCAGCTACGGGAATTTGCACCGGGAGACAAAGTACTTATTACTCCCCACATCGAGCTCAAAATTACTCGCCAAGTGGCAAGGACCCTTTAAGGTTACACGGCGAGTTGGGGATCTCGATTATGAGGTTAAACGAACGGATAGAGGTGGAGCACGTCAAATTTACCCTCAATCCCCTTAACTCAGATCCCGAGAGAAAATGGCCTTTTCCACACCTTTTGGATTACACCAATTTGTCACTCTTCCGTTCTGTTTGTTTGGGGCTCCCGCCACGTTCCAGCGCCTAATGGATAAGATCCTCTGGCCACACGCCACATATGCTGCTACCTACTTGGATGACATTATCATATACAGTAATGATTGGTAGAGGCATATGCAGCATCTAAGAGCCGTATTGAGGTCGCTGAGGTCATGGGCAGGTACGACCCCAAATTGATAAAACCGCAGCAATAGCGGGTTGCCCACATCCCAAGTCCAAAAAGGAGGTGAGACAGTTCATGGGGCTGGCTGGCTATTACAGAAGGTTTGTGCCTAATTTTTCTGATGTCACCAGCCCCTTAACTGATCTCACTAAAAAGGGGGCGCCAGATCCGGTCCAGTGGACGGAGGCGTGCCAACAGGCTTTCACGAGAGTGAATTCTGCACTTTGTGGTGGGCTGCTTCTACAGGCTCCTAACTTCTCTCTGACCTTTATTTTACAGACAGATGCATCAGAGAGGGGGTTGGGGGCTGTGCTTTCGCAGGGGTGGAGCGCCCCGTGCTGTACATCAGTCGCAAGCTCTCTTTGAGGGAGACTATGGAGAGCGGGATGGGCCGAGCGGCGACTGTGTGGAGTGAGGCCGGGATGGACACCTTCAGAGGATTATCTCGCCCAGCTGTGGGTGATTACAGCATTAACGGGCGGGAGATAAAGCCACAACAAGAGCTGCTGTCGAGGAGAGACACAGGGAGAGAGAGAGTTACAACAAAGCTGTATGTGTCTGGGGAGCTGGAAAGCACCCCGTTGATGTGTGTCTGTGCTGATGAAAATCAGTGGTGTTGAATGTTTTGTTACACTGAAAAGTGTTGACAATAAAGAGTCTGATATTGGATGTTTGCACGGCTCCCGCTTACTTCAGAGGGTCAAAGAACTTCTTTACACTGGTGCTGAAACCCGGGAAAATTGGAGGAAGATCACGCTGTCCTGGAGTCCTCACTGCTGGCTCAAGAACACGGTGACAAGGACACGCAATCTGGTGAGATGCTACGGGTTCATCAGCAGGCTACCAAAAGGGATGGCTGAGCAAGACCAGTGCCATTGCCTGGCATTGCGGACGGAGGTGGACCAGCTGGATGAGGACTGAATGGGCGGCGTGTCCGTGAGCCAACAAGTTTTTTTTTCCCTCCCCTCTCTCTCGCTCTCTCCCTCTCTCTCTCTCTCCCCCTCTCTCTCACCCTTTCTCCCTCTCTTTCTCTCTCGCTCCTCCCTCCCCCTCTCCTTTCCCTAGAGCTGTTCCGGGTTCACGGAGGCAGCGAAAACCATCCGGCGCTGGGTCAGCCGAAAGGGCAGCGGCTTCTCTCCAGAAATGGAGGGAGTAAGGCTCAGGCCAGAGAGGTCCCCGGCTACTTTCAGTAGCCTGTATATAGATCTCTGTTAATGACCTACTTACATTATTGTTGAGAACATCAGTTCATTAAAAGGTCATTAATAAAGATCTATATACAGGCTACTGAAAATCTATTGAATGTTTGTTGAAAGACTGTTTACTAGCTATAGCAAGTCAGTCAATAAGCTGTTATTCTGCTGCTGTTATACAGGCTACTGATAGTCTACTGAATGTTTGTTGAAATATTGTTGAAACACTGTTTACTAGCTATAGCAAGCCAGTTGATAAGTCACTTATAGTCAGTTAAATATCTACTTGGGACCATCCAAATAAAGTGTTACCATACAATATACACTAAACAATATTATATACAGGTACACTATGCTGTGCAGTGCACACTGAGCAATATACAATCCAGCACTTTAACTTAGATACAATACAGACAGACTCAGATTCTTATAATGGACTTGAAATCTACATTAAAATCTCTTCCTTGTGGTTGCGTGCAGATTCTGAACTCTTGTATTTTTTGGTGAAACACAAAGGTCAGAAAATTATATGCTGGCGGCATAGAGGATTAGAATAAATGTCAACATCAGATTTGAATTTCGTCTAGATATATTCAAAGCAGCCCCGCCCAGATCAAGCATCAGATCACTGGGGTCTTTACCCTGTGCCAAACCTCAAACCCCTTTTTCACACTCAGCTCTAAAACAGGATGTGGTTACTCAAAGGGGTTTGACTGTCTGGTGCTACAAAAAGAGCAATTCCAGTAAAAGCACTATGAACTAATGTCCATCAGTTTCCTGTTTAAAATTAAAGATTTGATTAACTATAGTATTTGCACAATATCACAATATATTCCCACAACAGGAGTCAGGAAGACAGGATGTGAATGAATGGAAATATACTCAAACTTACCATTACAAAAGGGTGAAAAAATTAACGGTATTAAAGAACATATTTCAGTTTGGGGATTGTAACTTTATTGTAAATGTTAGCATGTGTTCTCAATGTAGACTCCCATGCTTGCTGTAAATGATGTCAATGATGTCAGTGTTCCGCATTAAACATTGTTTTCAGTTTTCGACAAATGGAAATCAATTGGATATGCTTTTAACATTGCAACAGGCATTTTCATTGCAAATCAATATTTGCAACAGTGTTTATTTCAAAATCAGAGGTATTGCACATTGTCTTGTTTATAGTTCAGCAAAGTTTAAAAAATCTGTCGGAGCACATGTGTTTAGTTATATTACTGTTTTGTCCATTGACCTTTAATGAGATTTTCTGAGACTTTTTTAAGATTTTAAGATTGAAATTTATATGAATGACTGTAGAGGGAAAAATGTATATTTTACAGGTCACCATTTCTCAAGTTTTGTAATTTTGTACGTTTTTCATAACTTTTAAACATCTTTTGCCACCACTAGTTCATTCAAGTAAAAATATTCTATGTAATCTCTCAATTAAAATTACATGCATAATAATTAGATAAAATAATTAACAAACTCCTTTGACAATAGTTTCAGTTGGAGTATAGCATGTCAATACCCAAAAGTTTTTCATGACCAATGAAATATCTTAATATCTAAATAAGACATTGACACAAAAATGGTCAGTTTGCCTTTTAAATAAGAATAATGTCTTTTTTCAGAAAGTGAATTTCCTTGTTCTTTTATTTATTTCTTTATTTTTTTTATTTATTATCCCCTTTTCTCCCAATTTAGAATGCCCAATTCCCACTTCTTAGTAGGTCCTCATGGTGGTGCGATTACTCACCTCAATCTGGGTGGTGGAGGACAAGTCTCAATTGCCTCCACTTCTGAGACAGTCAATCCGCACATCTTATCATGTGGCTTGCTGTGCATGTCACCTTGGAGACTCACAGCACGGGAGGCTCATGCTACTCTCCACGATCCACGCACAAATTTCCATGCACCCCATTGAGAGCAAGAACCCATAATTGCGACCACGAGGAGGTTACCCCATGTGACTCTACCCTCCCTAGCAACTGGGCCAATTTGGTTGCTTAGAAGACCTGGCTGGAGTCACTCAGCACACCCTGGATTTGAACTCGCGACTTCAGGGGTGGTAGTCAGCGTCAATACTCGCTGAGCTACCCAGGCCCTCAATTTCCTTGTTCTTTATCTTCTTTGTTTCCTTCAACTAGCTATCATGGTCAAGAAAAAGTAAATTGATTTATGTGATTTTGAGCTGTTTGTTAAACCTGCTAAAGACCAATACTTTGATTTTTAAATTTAGGTTATTATTCTATTCCAACCAATCCATTATTATCCATTTACTGCAGCGTTTCCCACGTGCAGAGATACTGTCAAAGTCCCCAGGCCACCCAAGAAGTATCATGTAGCTCTCACCATGTAACTCTTTCTCCCATCTCTCTCTCCTGGAGGTTTGGACCACCACCAGTGGTCATCTGACTGGCCTCTGCTTTTTTTTAATTTTTTTTTTATGACTGAACTAGGTCATTTTAATCCTGACATAAAGGACAAATAAATCTATGGTCGGGTAAAAGTATGCTTTGAAGCAGTATACATGACAGCTTGTCTCTCTACTCTTCTCATAGTATGTGTGAATACAGTTGAGCTGTTTTCAAAGTCAGGTTCTTATAAGTGTGGAACTTCTGTTCATTAGGAAGCCATCCAGGGTCTATGTTTCAATTCCGTCTCTTTGGAGAGCCAGCTGTTCACTCTGAAGACTCGCTTGAAAGTCATTGTTAGACTTTGCAATATTTTAGACACCCTTACCCATACATAACTAATTATACTTTAATTAAAGCCAACATAAGCAAAAAAGGATATTAACATTTTCCCCTTGTTTTTATAATTATGTTTCAGTGCTTAATTTTTTTAATGGTTTGTCCTGTATACATGCCACTTTTCAGAGGTCTTAAAGGGATAGTTCACCCAAAAATGAAAATTTTGTAATCATTTACTCACCCTCATGTTGATACTTATGACTTTCTTTCTTGCTTGGAACACAAAAAGAGATGTTAGGCAGAATGTTAGTCTCAGTCACCATTCACTTGCATTGTATGGTCAAAAAGATGGGAAAAAAAGTGAATAGTGACTGAGGCTGTCATTTCCATTTGTGTTCCACGGAAGAACGTAAGTCATGCGGATTTGGAAAGACATTAGGTTGAGTAAAAGATGACAATGAGTTTTCATTCTTGGGTGAACTATGCCTTCAAGGTTTGACAGAACATGTTTCATCTGTCCTTTAAATATATGAAAAGCACTGCATGATTCTTGATTCGCAGATTGCCTGAACAAAGAGAGGGAACACTGAAGCATAATGTAGCAGGATCTGCACTGATGGTATTTCTTTGGGGTAAACCTCAAAACCACCCAGCAGAACAGGTAGGAACACAGGCTTAGGCTACACATGTGCTGTCAATTTATGACTCAAAAGTCAACATCACTGAGGTTACAGCCTTGCCACTGCAAATAAGCCATGTGCATTCAGTTCTAAGCACACTTTCTTTTTTGAGCCTCTCATAAAAAGCCATAAAAATGCCATGAGACTATTCACTATGTGGCTGCAGGAAAATGACATCCCGACTAGCTACTATCCTGAGATGTGATGTCAAAGCAGTGTTAGTATAGTTTTGGATTTTTAATTTAGTTTTTATTTCTATTTAATATCAATCTGTCATTCCAAATTAGTTTTAGTTTTAGTTAGTTTTCACAGTTTGTCTGTTAGTTTTAGTTTAGTTTTCTCAGTTTCAGTTTAGTTAGTTTTTATTTTAGAAATTTTCATGGCTGCCAAAGCAGAAGCATTTACTGTTATCATTTAAAAATGTCTAACATCATTACATTTCTCAGGGCAGACTTGTTGTTACCTCTATCTATTTGCAAATTTTATAACATAGGGTGAATATGGGTAAAGTGACAATGGACATTTAAGTTTGATCCCCATTGTATCCATATGAATTTCCTTAGATGATTATAAATAATTTCTTAGCTAATCTTTGGGAAGCAAACAATTAAAGAGATAGTTCACCAAAAAATTTAAATTGTCTTATAATTTACTCACCATCCCAGATGTGTCTGACAATCTGTCTTCTGCTGAACACAAAATAAAATTTTTTGGAAGAATATTTCAGCTCTGTAGTTCCATACAATGCAAGTCATCACGGTACAAAACCTTGAAACTCCAAAAAGCACATAAAGGTAGCATCCTTTTTTACTGTAAATCTTGACATCAGCAGTCACATTGGCTTTCCTGTAGACTTCAATTGCAAGATGTACAGTGAAAAAGGAGTTACATTTTGGTCTGTTCTTGCCCAAAAAAAATTCGATTTCTTCAGAAGACATGAATTAAACCACTTAAGGATTACTTTGTTACCTTTATGTGCTTTTTAGAGCTTCAAAGCTTTGGACCCTGTGGACTCGTGTTGTATGGGCCTACAGAGCTGAGATATTTCTATAATATCTTTGCTTGTGTTCAGCAGAAGAAAGAAAGTCAAACACATCTGGGATGGTGTGAAGGTGAGTATATAATAAGAGAATTGTCATTTTTGGGCAAAATCTCTCTCTCTCTCTCTCTCTCTCTCTCTCTCTCTCTCTCTCTCTCTCTTTTTTTTTTTTTTTTTTTTTTGAGGTTTTAAATTGATGATTTTTACATTGGGATACGTGACAGAGCTCATTTCATGACCACCGGTGGGAAAAGCAATGGTAAAGAAAATAACAGAAATTTGAGGTGTAATCTTTGTAAATGTTACATAATGATTTATGATGTAAAAGTCAAAAGGGATTTGGTCAAAAGAGGGTCTTCAAAGGTTCTACTTCTCAGAATTAATAATTTCTTCATTTTTTACTTTTGTCTAAGGTAGAAGACATACTAAGATTTCTTCAAAGGAATAATGTGAGGTTATGTGTGTTTAGATTATAATTAAAAGTGCCAAGAAATGTAAAATTTCCAAAAGTGTCCAACACTGCCCCAAACTAAAACTAAATTAAACTGAAATGAATCCGAGATGATTTTTATTTTAGTTAGTTTTGGAGTTAAGAAAAAGTATTTTAGTTTAGTTTTAGTTTTTTCAAAAAATTTCAGTTTTTATTTTTATTTTAGTTAACAAAAAAGGTTTTAGTTAGTTTTTATTTTAGTTTTCGTTAACTATAATAACACTGTGTCAAAGGCAGCAAAAGAGCAAAAAATATGTCAATTTCCCGATTTTAAGAGATCTAAAAAATAAACAAAATTCAAATAGCAAAACATCTACTTTAATATAATGAAATATTTGAGATTGATGTGATGATTATTGAATGGCTGCCAGTGAACAAAGATGGCAGCTGAATTGTGTAGTTACAGCATCTGCCAGCAGGGGCTAACTAGCTCGTGCTAATCAGCCAAAACATTTGCCCTTGATAAATCATCAGAGCTTTGATATTGGAACTCTCAAAATTGCTAGCCTTCACTTTTACTTAATAAATGAGTTAGAATCAAACTAATAATCACCTGAGAGGAGTGGCCTTAGCATAATTATTGTGTTATTTAGTTGGAGTGAATTCAGTGGTCTGGCAGATAGCAAGGACAATCAAACTGTAGTGAGGTCAAGGTTTTTCCCACTGTAATTCGTTTATTCTTTGGTAAATGTTTGTGTTTTATCACACTTTTGAATGAATGACTGGCCTGGAGGAAATAACCCTAACTGTCTCACTGGAAGTATTGAGAGCAAACACACCCGATTAAACTGTTTTTGAGGTCCTGCTCTAAATGCCGTAAGGTGAGTCAAATGTTGATATTGGAGAGCCATATGTATATTGGCAAAAGGGAGCAAACTATTCAAGAAAAATTTAGTTTGCATCCCACAAACCCACAATTTCTTGTTTGGTTGACCAGTCTTTCGGCTAGCTAGCATTTTTAGGTATTTAGCTCATTTTCCCCCAAAAACTGCTTTGAAAAATCTCAAACTTAAATTCACTGTTGGTATTAAAACCTGACTGAATAACTGATGAATTCCATTTTGTTTCAAGTTAGTCAGTACCAGAGCATGTGAGCGAAGCGGAGCGGTGTGCCACTCAGCTCAATAACCCGACCATGGGTGTGCACTCCACTGAGGCTGAGGTGCCCCCTGTATGAAATATAGACTATAGGCCGACATTTATTAAATTATCAAATGATTAGTAATGTACACATCTGAAATAATGTGACTATAATGTTGTTTTTGTATATAAAATCTCGCTGTTTATTTTGGACTGGTTTCCAACTGCTGTTAGATAATCGGGTCTACCAGACCTTCCTTATAATTTGTAATCAGTCAAATATTTCTCTATTAGCATGTATGTCATTGAACATCTTAAAATAATGCATTAAAAAATTCCAGTTGTAAATTACCTTTATTAAACAAGTCATCAAATACGCCTCTACCAGTGATGAAACATATGTGCGTTGGCATGGAAACTCGCATATGCGCAAATTTGCGCTTTTCAGTTTAAACTGGACCCCAGTGAAATAACCCACCCAGAAAACCTCAATCTTTTCAACTATAAGTTTGTTCGAGACGTTTATGGCAATAATGAAAACATGGACTGGTACCAGGAAAATATTTAAGGTAAAAGTGAAATTCATAATTGTTTTTCAGTTGCGTTATCTCCATAGAATCAGACTCAGAATGAGCTTTGTTGCCAAGTATGCTTACACATACAAGGAATTTGTCTTGGTGACAGGAGCTTCCAGTGTACAACAATACAAAAACAATACAAAAACAGCAACAAGACTTTTAAAAAAATTATTAAAATTGAATAAAAAATAGATAAATATTGAAAAGAAAAAAGTATATATAGAATACACAATAGACAATATATATACATATATATACACACACACACACACACACATATATATACGTACGTACATACATTATATATATATATTTACATACAGTATATACACACACACATACATATACACATACACACACACACATACACATACATAGTGCAAATCTAAATACAAATCGGTTATATACAGTGCAAAGGAATGTAATGGCAGAAGAGGTAGGATGTGATGGATAATATTAAAAGACTATGTGTATTGCACATTAATTATTGCTCAACGGAGCAGTTTTAACTGTTCATGAGATGGATAGCCTGGGGGAAAAAACTGTTCCTGTGCCTGACGGTTCTGGTGCTCAGAGCTCTGAAGTGTCGGCCAGAAGGCAACAGTTCAAAAAAAGGTAGTAGGCAGGGTGAGTGGGGTCCAGAGTGATTTTTCCAGCCTTTTTCCTCACTCTGGAAGTGTATAGTTCTTGAAGGGTGGGCAGGGGGCAACCAATAATCCTCTCAGCAGTCCAAACTGTCCTTTGTAGTCTTCTGATATCCAATTTCGTAGCTGAACCAAACCAGACAGTTATAGAAGTGCAGAGGACAGACTCAATGACTGCTGAGTAGAACTGTATCAGCAGCACCTGTGGCAGGTTGAACTTCCTCAACTGGTGAAGGAAGTACAACCTCTGCTGGGCCTTTTTCGCAATGGAGTCAATGTAGGTCTCCCACTTCAGGTCCTGTGAGATGGTAATACCCAGGAACCTGAATGACTCCACTGCTGCCACAGTGCTGTTTAGAATGGTGAGGGCGGACAGTGTTGTGGGGTTCCTCCTAAAGTCCACAATCATCTCCACCGTTTTGAGCATGTTCAGCTCAAGGTTGTTTTGACTGCACCAGACAGCCAGCTGTTTAACGTCCCTTCTGTATGAAGACTCATCATCATCTCAGATGAGGCCGATGACAGTGGTGTCATCTGCAAACTTCAGGAGCTTGATAGAGCGGTCCTTGGCGATGCAGTCATTGGTGTAGAGGGAGAAGAGTTGTGGGGAGAGCACACATCCCTGGGGGGCACCAGTGTTGATTGTACAGGTGCTGGAAGTGAATTTCCCCTGTCTCACAAGCTGCTGCCTGTCTGTCAGAAAGCTGGTAATCCACTGACTGATAGACATGGGAACAGAGAGTTGGTGTAATTTAGTCCGGAGTATAGCTGGGATGATGGTGTTGAAAGCCGAACTGAAGTCCACAAAAAGGATCCTTGCATGTGTCCCTGGTCTGTCCAGATGTTGCAGGATATGATGCAATCCCATGTTGACTGCATCATCCACAGACCTGTTTGCTCGATAAGCAAATTGAAGGGGATCTAGAAAGGGTCCAGTGATGTCCTTCAGGTGGGCCAACACCAGTCTCTCAAATGACTTCATGACCACAGACGCCAGGGCGACAGGTCTGCAGTCATTAAGTCCTGTGATTTTTTTTTGGTTTCTTTGGGATGGGGATGATAGTGGAACGTTTGAAGCAGCATGGGACTTCACACTGCTCCAGTGATCTATTGAAGATCCGTGTGAAGATGGGGCCAGCTGGTTAGCACAGGATCTAAGAAATGCAGGTGAAACGCCATCTGGGCCCTGTGCTTTCCTTATCCTTTGTTTTCGAAAGGCACGGCACACATAATCTTCACAGATCTTAAGTGCAGTTTGAGTAGCAGGAGAGGGGAGGAGGGGGGTTGCAGGAGATGTTTGTGTTTGTGTGAAGTGAAGGTCAGAGCAGGTGTGGGGTGTGAGATTGGGCCTTTCAAATCTACAGTAGAACACATTCAGGTCATCAGCCAGTTGTTGGTCCACCACAGGGTTGGAGGCAGGAGTCCTGTAATTCGTAAGTAGTTTCATGCCACTCCACACTGATGCAGGGTCGTTAGCTGAAAACTTGATTTTCAGCTTTTCAGAGTATTTTCTTTTAGCCACTCTGATTCCCATATTCAGTGTGTTCCTGGCCTGATTGTACAAGACTTTATCCCCAACCCTGTAAGCATCCTCTTTGACCTGACGAAGCTGCCTGAGTTCTGCTGTAAACCATGGTTTGTCATTGTTAAATGTGAAATAGTGTAAGTCCTAGTAGGAATGCACATATCCTCACAGAAACTGATATATGATGTTACAGTATCTGTGAGCTCATCCAGATTGGTGTCTGCAACTTCAAAAACATTCCAATCAGTGCAGTCAAAGCAGGCTTGTAGTTCCAGCTCTACTTCGTTGGTCCATCTTTTTACAGTCCTTACTACAGGCTTAGCAGATTTTAATTTCTGTCTGTAGGTTGGAAGAAGTTGAACCATGCAGTGATCAGATAGTCCCAAAGCTGCTCTAGGGACAGAGCGATATGCATCCTTTATTGTTGTGTAGCAATGATCCAGTATATTTCTGTCTCTGGTTGGGCATGTAATGTGCTGTTTGTATTTGGGCAGTTCAGTGAGGTTTGCTTTGTTAAAATCCCCAAGAATAATAATAACCGAGTCCGGGTATTGTTGTTCCATGTCTGTGATTTGATCAGCCAGCTGTTGCAGTGTGGCATTCAAACACGTGTTTGGTGTGATGTAAACACTCACCAGAATAAACGAGGAAAACTCCCACAGCAAGTAGAAAGGCTTACAGTTAATAAAGAGCGCTTCCAAATTAGGACAGCACATCTTCTTTAACGTTGTTACATCTGTACACCAACTTTCATTGATGTAAAAGCATGTTCCACCGCCTCTCGTTTTCCCCGTTAACTCCACGATGCGATCTGCTCTGAACAGCTGAAAGCCCGGCAGATGTAACGCGCTGTCCGGAATGGCTTCGCTCAGCCAGGTTTCTGTGAAGTACAAGGAAGCAGAGGTTGAAAAGTCCTTTTTTGTGCGGGTGAGGAGATGTAGTTCGTCCGTTTTGTTAGGGAGAGAGTGGAGATTCGCAAGATGAATGCTCGCAGCGCTGTTCGAAATCCGTGCCGACGGAGCTTGACCAGTGCGCCTGCTCGTCTCCTTCGCCTGCGTGTCCCAAACAACACAGCCACACCTCCAACTAAAATGTCCAGCAAAACGTCAGAATATTCAAAATCCGGAAAAAGATTGACTGGTATATGCTGTCGAATGTTCAGCAGTTCGTCTCTGGTAAAACTGACTAGAAAAAGATTACTAAACACAGGACAAACAAACAAAAACAATAAAACAATAGGAGCGCTTCACACCGAGGCGGCCATCATGATGAATGATTATAGATTTGATACATTAACAGGTTTCTGATTTAATGGTATCAGACTTTAGGTCTGTAAATTAAAATGAGCAATTTCTCATCCTAATTTTGTGTTCAGTTTTAAAGGGTTTATCCAGAAAAGAGCAGTGAATGGTTTTTCTTTTTTCATTGTTGTTGCTTTATTAATATTCACTACAATTGTATATGTACAAATCATATGCAATCTAAAGGACCGTGGTTATTTATATAATCATTATTATATAAGTAGATACCACGTGCCCCCTTTGTTTTTCCTTGATATTTTTAAGGCAGCATAAAGTGAATCTGGATTTTATATGCGTCAAACGATCATGTGTTATGCATGCACTCTTTATATGTACAGCAGGGTTTAACCATGGGTTAAATCAAAAATATTTTTCCTGCATAAAGTGAGATTTTGTCGTATATATATATATTAGATGAAATCATGTTTAATGATCCTAAACAAATAAAAATTATTTAATTCACAAATTTACACTCATTTATAGATTTTTTATTTTCTCTGCGCATGAATACAGCAAGCGATGTAGAAGATATTTTCTGCAAACACTAATCTAGAGTCTTTTTATTTTATGTTTCACTTATCGTTAAGGTGTGGATTTGGCTTTGGGAAACTGACCAGCAGTTATGAGCCACTTTATCCCGAAGCAGAAATCGAAAGCAGAAATATGAAATTCTCTATGCGAGAGCGGAAATCTTTACCAATCAAATGATCAATTGAACAATAGAGGCATGATAGCAGAATTCTCCGCCTGCAAATTAGGACACACTGATCTGCAAGATCATACATGTTTATTGGTTTTGATGCAGGGATTTTTTTGTGTGTGTGCACCGAGATTTAAGGAAAATTTTTTTGCCAATATACAGTATTATTAAGCTTACATATTCAATTGAGGTTGCTCTAACGTTCACAACCCTGCAGAACCGGACCTGCATCTAGCTGGCAGCTGTACTGACATGATTGCAAAACAACAAGATACCTTACTTCTCTAATTTATTATCGAATAGTAGTGTAGCCTAGCCTACTAGCTCACCTTTTGCTACACTACCATGTTCTCATAGCACATCCTCGTGCTCTCTGGCAATGTGACATGTACGATTCCAAAAGGAATATTTGCTAATTCTCACTCCACACTCCCTTTCGATTTCCTTGTTCTTAGCTTTGATTTATACTTTGCATTTATTTAGGTTATAAGGTTTGCAACTTCACTAAAACAATGTTAGAGCTCCATAAACTCAGGCCTATTGCTTATTTTGCAGATTCCCAAACCAGCATATCACGGAGCGCATTCTGAGTTGAGCGAGCGGCACTGAGCGAGCGGAGCGGAATCTTCAAAAAGGCGCTCTCTGCTCAGGTGAAATTATCACCGCTCCACTCACATGCTCTGGTTAGTACTTGTTAGCTAGCTTATTGATGCTGTGTAGTTGAATGAGCTTGTTCAGCTCCTTCACTGGTTTACATTTGACTGCCTGTAATGAGCATCATTTTTTTATTTTTGTTGGAATTTTTTTTTTTTATACAAAACTTTTTGGTCATCTTCTCAAGTACTCTTCTGGTAAAGTTTCTGTAAACATTCCCATATGGTTGTATAAGAATGTATTAGTCATTAGCTGTTTGATCCTTTAGTCTGTTATTGGAAAAGATTTTTCCTCATAACCTACTGTAGGAATGATACATACTGTACCAATGGGAAGAATTCCATTTAAATGTCTAATTCTTAATAATCAGAACTATATCCTTATAACAAATTAGCCCACTTTTATTGGGAAGTTTGCAAATTTTTACAATATGTAGTTTAGCTCAAGGATGGTTCACCCAAAAATGGAAATTCTGTAATTTACATGTTTTTGCAAACCAGTATTGCCTTTTTTTCTATGGAACACAAAAGGAGATGTTTGGCAATATCTAAGTTTTTAAGTCACCATTCACTTTCAAGTCACTTTAATTTTGCCTGATATCTCCTTTTGTGTTCCATGGAAGAAAGTCATATGGGCTTGAAACCACATGATGGTGAGTACATTACGAAATTTTCCTTTTTGGGATGAAATATCCCTTTAAATTGTGGTCAAAGGAGCAGCTGTTTGGTTTCTCTTGTAGGGCTATATTCTATTAAAAATATGTAGCTTTCAAATGAGCCA
The DNA here is from genome assembly GCF_019703515.2 of Myxocyprinus asiaticus. Lineage (NCBI taxonomy): Eukaryota > Metazoa > Chordata > Actinopteri > Cypriniformes > Catostomidae > Myxocyprinus > Myxocyprinus asiaticus. Next base: position 20,344,039 of record NC_059387.1, read on the forward strand.
CTGAATCATTTCATCCTTGAAAGTGTTTATCCATGAGGGTGTCCATCCATTTGGTGTATTTTGGAATTGGTACTCATACAATTGGGGTTTCGAATGGTATATGTTCTACTGAAGTGTGCACGAATGTTTGCATTGACAACAATTTGTTTTTAAAGTGGGGTCCAATTTGTGGCTTAGCAAAGGTAAAAATAAGTTCAAAATCTAAGCATGTTCTCACATATATATCAGGCCACATGAAACTTTCAAGGTGTGAGTTTGCAGTCAGTTGTCCTTCGGTAACTGTTTGGTATGTGGAACAGGGTTCCATCTTTGGCAGACAGTTGTGTAGCGAGAGCATGCGACTTTACATAGGGGGTTGGTTTATTAAATGGCCACACTAATATGGTGAAACATGACAAAAACAACTAGTAAGGACATTTTAGGTGCTCCTCGCTAGTAAAGAAGGCTCAAATAATTTTTGCTTTATATCTAATAATGTCAAGTGGTTTATGTGAGGGTTAGGGGATAGAAAAAAAATTGCCTGGTATGAAACAATGGAAGTCTGAGATGTCTTCATTAATATATTGAAACAGTTGTATGTATGTCTGTGTATTTAGGCAACCATGTGGTTTCTCGATCAGTGTCTTGTCAAATAAAGAACCAACACCACTTAATTCGATAGACAGGGGAAACATTTTGCTTATTGTTCAAGTAGAAAGATTAAGGGCTATTTGTGCAGCATTGAGCTGTTTCCTTTTTATGTTATGAAAACATAACCTCATTTGTATGAACTTTAAATGATACGAATGCCAGAAAAACAGCACTCTTGGTCAATCTGGTGATGTTTCTATTGACTGTACAATATTGAGGACTCATGAGGTAGTCATCATTTCTTATGCATGTGCATTAAAACCCTCTAGGCAGCAGTGTTTCATGCTTAAGCTGAAACACACACTGTAGGTTGGATTCCCCTCACCGCAACTTGGCATTATATTGCAAGTCTTGACAGAATTGGATAAAATCTGGCTCTGGCTTTTATTTCATGGTCATTTTATAAAGATGTACTTTAACATAAAGTGCACATCTGGATTTGTATGAAACCGTTATTTGTGAAATGGGCTCAAATGCTTAATACGGCTTCTAGTTTTTGTCTGTCGTCCAGGGATCGAGACCCCTCCATCTTACTCCACTTGTTCACCTTTTATAGTGCAGTTTTCTGTGGCATGGACCGTGAAATGTCTGTACGTTCTCTCGCAGTCAATCTGTCCACAGGAGGACGGGCAGTTTTAAAGAGTGATGATATTTAGAAGGCTGGAGATGTTTTATTTGGCTGTGCTCTTCCTGAAGACAAACTCTGGCCAGTACGTGTTTTTTTTTTTTTTTTAATGGCTTAGTCTAGATCCTATTCACTGTGAGTTTGTGTCTTTCAGTAATTTTTATCATGACTAGGCATTCAAGACAGAGTGTGGCGTATTAATGCTAACTGCAAAAAAAAACAAGACTCCTTGTTCATATTTGCTTGTGTGAAATTTAGTTTGCTTATGCTGGAGCCCTCATAAGGGCACATTTAAGACATTAAAGAGATATTTTACCCCAAAATTTAAATTCTCTCATTTACTCATCCTCATGCCATCCCAGATGTGTATGACTTTCTTTCTTCAGCAGAACACAAAGATTTTTAGAAGAATATCTCAGTTTAGTAGGTCCATATAATGCAAGTGAATGGTGATCAGACCTTGGAAGCTCAAAATATCACAAAGGAAACATAAAAATAATCTATAAGACTCCAGTGGTTAAATCCATATCTTCAGAAGTGATATAATAAGTGTGGGTGTGAAACCAATCAAAACTGAAGTCATTTTTTTACTCTTAAGTCTCCACTTTCACTTACATCTGAAGTCTGTTTAGTTTCATTTTCACATCTGAGTGAAAGTGGAGATTTAAATTAAAAAAGGATTTAAATATTGTTCTGTTTCTCACCCACACATATAACATTGCTTCTGAAGATATGGATTTAAACACTTTAGTCATATGGATTACTTTTATGTTTCCTTTGATTTTTGGAGCTACAAAGGTCTGATCACCATTCACTTGCATTGTATGGACCAACAGAGCTGAGATATTCTTCTAAAAATCTTTCACAAACTACGTTTGTGTTCTGCTCAAGAAAGAAAGTCATACACCTGGGATGGCATCTATGAAGGATGGAAGGGTGGATAAATAAGATAATTTTCATGTTTGGGTGAACTATTCCTTCAACATTTAGCATTAAGCTAATATGTTCAAGTTATTTATTTTTTTACATTTCTGTTTAGTTGCCAGAAATGCTTGGGGTTTTTGAGAGTGTGATTTGAGAGGTTTGAGTGTTTGTCTAAAACACTTAGTAGATTTATTGACCTTTTAGTATTATAACTCAAGAAATAAATCCTCATTTTATTTATTGTTGTGATAAGACTGTGTCTATATCCTGTAGTTAAGTGCATTGATTGGCCCTGAGAGATGGAAAATTGATCAAACAATACAGCCATGGAAGATATAAAATTGGATATAACCTTTTTTTTACAGAAAAGGTTATGATTTTGATCACAAATCATGTTAACATGTAGGCCTATTGTGGCTGTGTTTGATTGGCCCCATTCACTTCCATTGTAATTTTCTCATTGTAACAAAGATTGTTTTTGTTTTTTTAAATCAGAGATGTCGAATTAATATTTGTGGTTAACAATATTATGCCACAAATGCTGTAGATTTCGCGTAACTTGTATTAAACCTGGAATATTCGGTTAGCCCTGCTTAGTCTCAGAGTAGTATGGTTGATCTGCTGTTTACATAAATAATGTTCTTTATTTTCCAAATGCTGGATAAAGCTGAGATAGGGATGTAAGTCTTGGTAATGGACTCAGTTTTTTGACACCCATACAGTGGCAGAACACAAACTCTATCAATAGACTTGTTTACTAACCACGAGTGCTTCCACTCACCAAAACCATAACAGAACAGTACACAACAGAGGTGTTGTTGACTTGCTGCTTCCTGGTGGAAAAGAGCTATAAGCTGGCCAGCACCTGCAGAGCTTTGAGGTCGTATTGTATGTTCAACGACTGGTGGATGTAGGCTAGAAAGAGATGACCTCAGTTTCTCGTGAATGTGGAAACTCGATTCTTGCTTTGTTAACCCTCATGCTCTGTTGAGATTGACTTTACTGCCTTTTATATTTGGGGTCCTAGAGACCTCGATGTATATGCAAAAAAAAATAAAAATAAAATAAAATAATAATAATAATAATATATATATATATATATATATTGTACTGTTCAAAAGTTTTAGGCACATAAGATGTTTCACAAAAACATTAGTCTTCAGATGGTTTTTTATATCTTCAGCTTTTGTGTCAATAGGAAATATACATTTTACACTCCCAAACATTCTTTTTGCAAATAAAATGGAACAGGAGAACAGGGGGCCCTGCAACAGATGGCATGGCCCCTACAGAGCCCCCCACTGAACATCTTGTCAGTCTGGGATTACATGAAGAGACAGAGGCAACTGAGACAGCCTAAATAGATAGAAGAACTGTGGTGATTTCTCCAAGCTTGGAACATCCTGTCTGCCAACAACCAAGAAAAACTGTGTCCAGGTGTACCTAGGAGAATTGGTGCTGTTTTAAAAGCAAAGGTGGTCACACCGAATATTGATTTTAGCTTTTTTTTTTTTTTTTTTTTATGTTCACTGGACTTTGTATGATGTTAATTGATAAATGAAAACTATTTATGGCAATATTTAAGAAATCCTCACTATGCAACACTTTTCACAAGTGCCTAAAACTTTTGCACAGTACTGTGTGTGTGTGTGTGTGTGTGTGTGTGTGTGTGTGTATATGTGTATATATATGTAATTTAACCCCTAATAGTTAACTCAAATTCTTATTACCTTTAACCTCATCAGTACCCTGCAGGCAAATATGAAGTTTCAGCCCTTTATATATCACGAAGTAAGTATGCAACAAAGTAAGGATGCACCTACCAGAAATGTGAATGGTATCTAATTTGTTAAAGGGATAGTTCACCCAAAAATGATAATTGTCATTTACTCACCCTTATGTTGTTCCAAACCCAATTTTGAGTGAACTATCCCTTTAAAGCTCCCCTTTAAGCTTATTTATCAGATTATTGACATTGGCTATGAGACTTCACTGACAGACTTTCAAACGTTTCTGTCAGACTGACTCTACATTTATTGGGCCTTTGTAAGAGTTAGGCGTGTTGCTTTCTCTGTTCTCATGAAGCTTTCGTAAACTGTCAAAGTGAATCATAAAAATGGTTGTACTGGGTGTGCTGAGGTTTTCCTGTTTTTATTTCCCCAAAATGAAATCTGACCGAATTTCAGAAACATCTGTCCCAACATATTCTCTCCTCTCTGGCCACCCAGAGGCGTGTTGAACCATTCCCTTTGATTTATTTGTGCGTAAAGCACAGTAACCGTAATGGGTTTGCCCCAGTCAACTTTCTGAGTATTTAGAAGGCCATATGAGACACAGTTCCAAGGTTGTGGGACGTTACATAGCAAATTTGATTGGGGTGAGGTCTTTTTGAACATATGTCCTGAGAGATGCTTGACCGAGTCAAAGTACACATGGATCAAATGTTTCATGTGATTCATGTATTCACAAGGTTCAGCAGAATCCCTCAATGCTGAGCTCATGATTAGCCACCTGAAAGGAGGCCAAGGACTGAATTGAAGCCCAACTGGTTAACAGCCAGATATTTTAAGGGAGCAGCACGGATTCTATGGAGATATGAGGTGGTGAATTGCCAAACTATCAGCGCAACACTGAACATAGAAACTAATCTTCGTGATTGGTTCTAGCAGAGACACGACAGGAGTGTAGTTTGTTTTTATAGCTTAGCTTCTCTTCTCTTAGTGGAGAAAGATAAATGGCTATAGCCTTGTTCTATGCTTGGGTGGGACCAGGTCCTGTAATTTTTTTTTTTTATTATTTACTTTTAAATACTTTTGACTCGGGCATCAAAATTTGTCTCCTACTCTCTTGGCTGCTATGACAACCTCCTCCCACTCACAATGTGTGGTTTTACCAATTGTGTCTGTTGTATCGCTGATTTATAATGATTAAAGGTTTCCACCCATTCTTGGTGTTTCTTTTGTCATGGCAAGTCTATATTTGTTTATCTGAAATCACAATTTAGAGTATGTCATGTTCAAGTTAGAGAATAGGAAACCTGGAGGATGGCAGGTTCATTCTACATTTCTTGGGGAACTCTTTGACACCATAATTTTTTATTTTTTTTTAGTCAGCTTTGCTGGAAAAATACAATTGTTTGTCAAATATATGCTTTTTTTTTATTAATTTTTTTCTGTGTGAAATTGTGCATCAAATGGTTACCGATATGCATAAATGTATAGAACTGAAATGGCAAAAGCTAACAAGCATTTAGAAAAACTAATAAAACCTATCAGTCACTGCAGAAACAGCATTCTCCTCCTATATGTCAAAGTTTATCTTCCCGACCTGAAAACTTGAGTATCAGAAGAGTTTCCCAGTCATAATTACGACTTGAGTGGACATGTATGTGCAGCTTCCGAGTAGGAAATTCATATTTACGATACGATTGCGATTTACGATAGCATGTGAAGCGAGTATAATAATGTAGACTTGATTTTCATATTTGATCATCTCATTTACAAATCTCTTGATTTGGTTAGTCTTGGCATCTAACTTGCTCATTTTGAAACTTTTGCTTCCAGTCACTGTTTGAAAATAAATATTAGATGAATTTTAGAAATATAAAATCCCATTGCCCTGTTGTTTACCATGATATAACTGTAAACTGGTTTTATTTAAAACTGATTATGATTTCTGGCTTTGCTAGTAGCATAGTACATGTCAGTTACATTAACTTTTTGTTAGTCATTAATAGTTTTCACCAGAATACCTTTTTATACCATTGTTTTACTGTATAGTTGAACTTACTATAAATGAGAATCTAAATGAGAAACTAAAATCTAGTCACCGTTTGTTTGGTTTGGTTTCTTTCCTGAATATAGCCATGTAAAATTTGAGGGGTCTGTATGTGTGTGTGATGTATGTTGGCAGAAAATCTGCTGAGGGGTTGAACATGCTCACTCTGCCATTCGTCTACAAGAGGACTCTGGTAATGGAAAAAGCCCCCATCACCTATTTATTTATTTTTGTGTTTGTATGACACTGTTGATGTAATTGTCCCTCTATAATGGACTCTTACACCCTGCAACCTTTAAGGTATTGGGTGGTTATTTAAAGGGTTAGTTCACCCAATAATGGAAATTCTCTCATCATTTACTCACCTTCATGTTATACCAGGTGTGTATGACTTTATTTCTTCACCAGAACACATTTAAAGAAAAATAGAAAAATAGCTCAGTAGGTCCTTATAATGCAAGTGGATTGTGATCAGACTTTTGAAGCTCCAAAAATCACAGACCGTCAGCATAAATGTCATCGATACAACTCCAGTGGTTAAATTAATGTCTTCTAAAGCGATACGATCAATTTAAGTACTTTTTAACTGTAAACCATCACTTCCGGTAAGCTTCACAAGAGGGTGGAGTTCACGTGGTCTCTCGTGTGACGTATTCGCATTGCCATGGTACAGATGTAATCTCATGTTCTCCTCTCGGTTGAGACATCCAGGATAAGCACACAAACGCAAAATTGTGAGTAAAAAAACAGATATAAATACAGATCTAAACCAAAACCAACATAGCTTCTGTACAGTGTTCCTCATACTCTGTTGTAAACAGCGCCACTCTTCCGTCTTGCGTGTCCCAACGTGATTATGTCAAAAGCGCTTGCCGCTGCTGACCGGAAGCTATGATTAAAGTACTCGAATATAAAAAAAAAAATAATAATTTCTCGCCAAAAGTGATCATGTCACTTTAGAAGACATTAACCACTGAAGTCATATTGATGACATTTATGCAGACTATCTGTTTGTTTTGGAGCTTCAAAAGTCGAATCACTATCCATTGCATTTTAAGGACCTACTGAGCAAAGATATTTTTCTTCTTCAAATGTATTCTGCAGAAGAAATAAAGTCATACACACCTGGGATATCATGAGGGTGAGTAAATGAGTGAATTTTCCTTTTTGGGTGAACTAAATCTTTAAATAGATTTATGTCAGTTGCATCTTTTCAGACTGTTTAATGCAGGGTCTCTGATTCATGGAGATTCTATTTGCAAACTATTAATGGAGAATCTGATATATGGATAATCCATTTGAAATATTTTGAAAATTGGTTAATCACTCTTATGATGTGTTTTGAAGAGAGGCATAACTACCATTGGCTTACTCTTCCCACTCTTGCTGCTGTCTTACAATTTCATTATGCTACAACAGTTAGAGGCTTAAAGCTGGAGTGTGTAACTTTCAACATTCAAAAACATCTCGTATCCCATCTTATGCAAACACTACCATAAGTAAGCCATTTGTAGGTTGATTTCCCCTAGAATTGTAAACCAATCATTCTGTGGTGCTAGAAAAACATCCCAACTGGCCCAAAAGGGTAACAAAGGCTCAACCAATAGTATGAGTTTGGGGTGGGACAGTATGTCTGGTTGATCAACGGAAGATGGGAAGTTATTGAAAACCTTTTTTATTTATTTTTTTGCAATTCAATTTGTTGACACTAGTAGCATAGAAATTATACTTCAGCTATAAAGGGTTCATGACATGTGGAATTTAATTTTCCTTGATCTTTTGACATATAAGGGTTACATTTTACTATAAAAACATACTGTAAGTTTCAGAAGTTCCTCCTAACTTCAAAAACAGCATTTGTTGAAACCAAGCTGCCAAAACGATTCGTTCTCTGCTTCCTCCTCATTGTGATGTCACACTGTGGTAGATATTTGCGTCTGACCACCTCCACAACTCATCAATGACTACTTTACCTTATTACTTCCGTAGCCTCGCCCAGTAGTGATAAGCAGTGAGATGGTAGGTCGCTCAAGAGCCAGTCATAACAGTGGGTTTACTGTCAGGTCTTTAAGGAGAAGCAGCACCAAAACCGAATGTTTCTGATAGAGGGTCAGAATGAGGGTGGAAAATGGTCATGTACAAATAATATCATGTATTGTGCAAAAAAACTTTAGGTGAACCTCAAGAGACATATTAAAATAATAAAGGTATGTCATGACCCCTTTAACAATGCTGATAGTTTGCATACTATAAAATGTCCTGGTTACTTTCGTAACCTCCGTTCCCTGATGGAGGGAACGAGACGTTGTGTCGATGTTGTGACACTAGGGGTCACTCTTGGGAGCCCCAAACACCTATGCTTTTTTGAAAAAAGGCCAGTGAGAATTGGCGAGTGGAATTTGCATGCCAATCCCCCGGACATACGGGTATAAAAGGAGCTGGTATGCAACCACTCATTCAGGTTTTGTGCTGAGGAGCCGAGACCAGGTCCCGGCCATTTCAACGGGTAGTTCTGCATTGTGGCAAGAGGGATACAACATCTCATTCCCTCCATCAGGGAACGGAGGTTACGAAAGTAACCAGGACGTTCCCTATCTGTCACTCATTCGACGTTGTGTCAATGTAGTGACACTAGGGGTCCCTATACAGAACGGCACAAATATCTGAACTGTGTTACATGAACTGGTGGTGTGTGACAGGCAGACTGCTGTGTGCCTCGTAGCCAGCACACCAGGCCATCACATAACCTCCCCCAAAGCTCTTATGACCGTCGAACGGTCCATCAGGAACAAGTCGACTGCCCAACTATAGGGACAGGCCAGCCCAGCCAAGGCCTCTTTCCCTCTCTTTTCTCCCCAAAAAAGTGGAATTTGTTAACTGACTGGGAGCCATAAGTGTCTGCGTCAGGGGGTGTCCCTCCCAAGGGGAAGGCACCGTGGAGACCACACCCCGCCCAAAAAGGGGAGGGGGTATTTTGAGTGGAATACGTCACATGGTCTTACCAAGTCTTGTCAGAAGTATGTCATGTGGAGAGGTCCCATGGTAGGTCCTACCCGAAGAGCATGGTGACCGGGGGCAGAGAGGCCTCTGACCAAGGAAGACGCAGTTTGCCGACAGGGAAACGATTTTGCAGAAAATATCACATGGGGTTGCCTTCGGGGAACCAGCACAGGTGGAGCACCTACCTCAGTACAGGGTCTCATTAGCGCACGTACTGGCCAGCAGTGAGTTTCTACACAAACTCAAGGGCTAAGGAGGAAAGTCATCCAGGGATCACAGATTGATTGTAGAACCTCGCAAAGGTGTTGGGTGTTGCCCAGCCCACTGCTCTGCAGATGTCTGCCAAAGAGGTGCCACTGGCCAGGGCCCAGGAGGCCGCCACAGTCCTGGTAGAGTTGGCTCGTAACCACACAGGGGGTGGCATGTCCTGATCCTGATATGCCATCGCGATGGCGTCAGTGACCCAGTGGGCTATCCTCTGTTTGAAGACAGCGCTTCCTTTCCGCTGTCCACCAAAGCAGACAAAGAGCTGCTCGGAGCTTCTAAGGCTCTGCGTGCGATCCAAATAGAAAAAGCTTGCGTAAAAGCTTGCACCAGACACAGCAACACCAAGGCTGGGTCTGCCTCCTCCTGGGGCAGTGCTTGCAGGTTCACCGTCTGATCCCTAAAAGGGGTCATGGGAACCTTGGGCACATAGCCCGGTCGGGGTCTCAGGATCACGTGAGAGTAACCCGGACCAAACTCCAGGCGCGATTCGCTGACAGAGAACGCCTGCAGGTCCCCTACCCTTTTGATGGAAGTGAGCGCAGTCAGGAGGGCAGTCTTTAAAGAGAGTGCCTTAAGCTCAGCTGACTCCAAGGGCTCAAAGGGAGCCCCCCGTAGACCCTGAAGGACTACAGAGAGGTCCCACGGGGGAACAAGGCGTGGTCTAGAGGGATTCAACCTCCTAGTGCCTCTCAGGAACCTGATGATCAAGTGGTGCTTCCCCAAGTACTTACCATTTACTGCATCGTGATTAGCCGAAATAGCGGCAACATACACCTTCAAGGTGGAGGGGGACAGCTGCCCCTCCAGCCTCTCCTGCAGGAAGGAAAGCACTGATCTGACTGCGCATCTCTCGGGGTCTTCGCGTCGGGAAGAACACCACTTAGCGAACAGACACCACTTCAAGGCATACAGGCACCTCGTAGAAGGAGCTTTAGCCTGAGTGATCATGTCTATCACTGCGGGTGGTAGGCCACTTTGGTCTTCTGCGTCCCGTCCAGGGGCCAGACGTGGAGATTCCAGAGGTCTGGTTGCGGGTGCCAGATGGTGCCACGTCCCTGAGAAATAAGGTCCTTCATCAGGAGAATTCGTCGGGGGGGGGGCTGTCGTGAGGATCGTGAGATCTGGGTAGGCCAGTAGGTTGCTACTAGGACGACCTGCTCCTTGTCCTCCCTGACCTTGCACAGGGTCTGTGCAAGTAGGCTCACTGGGGGAAACGCGTATTTGCGTAGTCCAGGGGGCCAGCTGTGTGCCAGCGCATCTATACCAAGGGGTGCCTCGGTCAGGGCGTACCAAAGCGGGAAGTGGGAGGATTCCCGGGAAGCAAACAGGTCTACCTGTGCTCGACCGAATCAACTCCAAATCAGCTGGACCACCTGAGAGTGGAGTCTCCACTCTCCCCTGAGGGTAACCTGACGTGACAGCGCATCCGCTGCGGTGTTGAGGTCGCCCGGGATGTGAGTGGCTCATAGCGACTTGAGGCGCTGCTGACTCCAGAGGAGGAGACAGCAGGAGAGTTGTGACATGCAACGGGAGCATAGACCACCTTGACGGTTGATGTACGCTACCATTGCTGTGTTGTTCATCCAGACCAACACGTGCTTGCCCTGGATCAATGGCTGAAACTTCTGCAGGGCGAGCAGTACTGCCAACAACTCTAGGCAGTTGATGTGCCAATGCAGCCACGGGCCAGTCCAGGAGCCAGTGGCACCCCAGCCCGTCTTGGTGGCATCTGTTGTAACCACAACGTGCCTGGAGACCTGCTCTAGGGGAACTCCTACACGTAGAAATGCAAGGTCTGTCAAAGGACTGAAGAAGTGGTGACAGATCGGCGTGATGGCCACGCGATGTGTCCCGCGGTGCCATGCCCATCTTGGGACTTGAGTCTGAAACCAGTGCTGAAGCGGTCTCATATGCATCAACCGAGTGGTGTGGCCGGCGCTGAGGATTCCATATGCCCCAGGAGTCTCTGAAAAAGTTTCATTGGAAACGCTGTCCTCTGTCTGAACGCCTTCAGACAGTTCAGCACCGACTGCGCGTGCTCGTTCGTGAGGCGCGCTCTCATCGAGACTGAGTCCAACTCCAAACCGAGAAAAGAGATGCTCTGAACCGGGGAGAGCTTGCTCTTTTCCCAGTTGACCCAAAGCCCCAGTCGGATGAGGTGCCAGAGCACGCGGTCCCTGTGTGCGCACAGCAACTTTCGAGAGTGAGCTAGGATTAGCCAGTCATCGAGATCGAGTTGAGGATGCGGATGCCACTTCCCTTAGTGGGGCAAAGGCTGCCTGTGCGACCTTTGTGAAGACACGAGGGGACAAGGACAGGCCAAAGGGGAGGACCTTGTACTTGTATGCCTGGCCTTCGAAGGCAAACCGCAGGAAGGGTCTGTGTCGAGGTAAGACCAAAGACGTGGCAGTACACGTCCTTCAGGTCTACCGCCACGAACCAATCTTGATGCCGGACTCTCGTTAGAGTGTGTTTTTGCATCAGCATCTTGGACAGGAGTCTGTGCAAAGCCCGGTTCAGTACTCACAGGTCCAGGATTGGTCGCAACCCACCGCCTTTCTTCGGTATGATGAAGTAAGGGCTGTAGAACCCTTTCTTCATCTCAGATGGAGGGACAGGCTTTATCGCGTCCTTGCGCACGTAAGGTAGCGGTGTTCTCGCTCTTCACCGAGGTGAAGCGGATGCCATTGAACCTGGGCGGGTGCCTGGCGAACTGAATTGCATAGCCAAGTCGGACGGTCTGGGTCAGCCATCACGACGGGTTGGAAAGCAAGAGTCATGCACCCAAACTCCAGGCGAGGGGGACCAAGGGAATGATCATGTCGGACATACCGGCGGGTGGGGCCTCGTGGTGGGGCGGAGCTCGAGGTGCCACATCGAGGGGACTCGAGCCCCGTGGCCGTGCTGAGTCCAGGGACATCAAAGCACTTACCTGGCTCCTGCCACCCACCATAAGATTGGCCAAGGAGGGGGGAGGAGGAATCTCATCCCCGTAGTCCACTAGAACCAATCCAGTGTGGGCGTGTTTGTGCCACAGCTGGGCGCACAGGGGCGGGGGGGTCTGCCACTGGAGTGCCATACCTGCCAAAACTGGATGAGCCCGCTCTCCGATGCTGTGCTCGATAACTCATTGTCTTCCCGAGCTCCGAACAAGAAGTCGAACTCACACTGAGATGACTCGTCGGTCTCGTGCGAGAGCCCGATCAGGGCAAGCGAGCATGCTGGGGAATGGGAGGTCCGTGGGGGGATACCCGGCGGAGGTGGTCCCATTGATGTCCCCAAATCGCCCCCAGTGCAAACCAACGCAGCCTCAAACCTGTAGGTAGAAGGACCGGTGCGGGGGGTGGCTTGCTTTTCTTACGAAAGCAAGCCACGACCGCAACGTTGCCATGGTCGTGTTCTCGCAATGAGGATGTGACTCACCCACGAACAATGTCTCCACATGGACAGTGCGCAGACACGTAAGGCAGCGATCGTTGCTGTCAGAAGTGGAGAGATAATGACCGCAACCAGGAATAACACACAAACGGAAAGGCATCTTTAAAAAGACGTTCTGTGTGTGTTCTGCTCTTTTTGTGAATGAAAATATACTCTTTTTAGAATATACTCTCTTATTTTTGCTCTGCCGAAGCACCCAGGGGTGTTCTCTGCACTCCACGGGTGCAGAGGGGGAGAAGCTGCTGAAATGCGCCGTAAATCCAGCAGTTTTGAGGGGCGTCTTTGGAGGGAATTGAATTCAGTGCACTGAATACAACCGCTTGGCTCCGAAGAGAAAATCTGAATGAGTGGTTGCATACCAGCTCCTTTTATACCTGTATGTCTGGAGGAGTGGCATGCAAATTCCACTCGCCAATTCTCATTGGCCTTTTTTCAAAAAAGCAGAGGTGTTTGGGGCTCCCAAGAGTGACCCCTAGTGTCACTACATCGACACAACGTCGAGTGAGTGACAGATAGGGAACCATAAACGCATTTTGTAATTTACTGATAATGTGTTAAACTATCCTGCTTATTTCCGTTAATGTTTTTAAGCTTCATACTCTCTTTTGGATCATGTTTTTCTTGTGCAGAACATAACAGATGGCACAACTTGAAAGAGGCATGAGTATAATTACAGGAATACAAATGTCATTTTAGTTAAACCAGATGAGAACTTAACTCACTCTCTTGATGGTTGAAACAAATGGAACAAGTTTAGCAACTTCAATTCAATCAAGTTTAGCAATGCCTTCATATCCTTAAGTAATTCCTTAAACCCTGTAAAGACTTTCTGCTGTTTGTAAGACAGATGATTGTGAGAGCCATTTGTTTGTAATGGATGAAAATGTGCGACTAGAGTTCTCCTGTTTGGCACGCTAGGGGTTTGATTTGAGTAGTGTTGATTGCACTCTCTGCACTGCCAGGCTAATTGATACCCAGGCCAAGAGGAGTAGGGTAAACAAGAGACCGCTGCTTTACTGAGCCAGCATGGACCAGCCTTCCCATAGTGCTCTTCCCGTCAGACCTCATGAGAGGCCAGGAGATGGGCACACAAAGGCGATGTTTGTTCAATCTATCCAGCGTTGGGTGCTCAATTGGGACACTGAACTTTCCCATCGCTGTTGTCATCCCCTTTTTCTGCAGGAAGTATTTAAATGAAGAAAAAGGTGCTTTTGGGCCAGTCTGGAAGATAGCCATTTAGTGTTTGACCAAAAGCTTCCTGGGGTATTTGTGCCTTTTGACTTTTATAGATCAACATTAAACATTTTTGCTGCAGTAGTCTTCGGAAGACAGATGTGTTATTTGCTTTGTGTTTAAGTTAATACTACAACCCAACGCATACGTTTTCAAATGGCAAATGTGTTTTATATTTCTTTATTTCTGGACACCACATAAATAGCATGATTGACTTTGTATTTGAATCTGATTTTAGACCGGACTACTATAAGTGGAGCTTGCTTTTTCCGTATTATGTGCTAGTGTGTAAGCTTGGGTTTAGGTGCAAATTCCAGTAATGTGAAAAAGCCTATATCAAAGAGGAAATCAACAAAAAATTGTCCAAGACATTTATTCAACTAAAGCAAATTTATTTCCCAAATACCATCACCTAATAACATTGCTATTTATTCCAATGCCTTGTCTGCTTAGTTGAAGCAGATGTTTTAAGTTATTCTGAAATGCTCCCTGGCTTTTGAAATGCACAAGATAAAGCATAATCGCCCACACGTTCCTTGTGTTTTCATGATAGTCTCACTGTTAGAGAGAGGAAATTATTTTTATTTCTTTTCTAGTGAGGCACATCCAGTATTAATGTGTGAATGTAGCACTCTCAGTGCTCTTGTTCTGAAATTGGGGATATAATGGGGCAATAGAAGAGAGACTTTTGTATAGGGCAGTCCAAAGAGTTGCTAAGCTGTAAGAATGGATTGTTTGCTTATGTCAAACCCACAGAATAAATGAGGGCAACAGTGGGCCAATGCATTGACCGGACTTTTGTCTTATTCTGTCCATATTTGAAGAGTCGTGGCAGCCTCAGATACATAAAGGACATTTTTTTTTTTTTTTTTTTGTGGGGGTTTAAGTTTAAAGAACAAAAGATGGAGGTCCATTGGTAGAAATTAGGTCAGTATAGCTCTCCTAGAATATAGAAGTTGTTTTTTGTAAGGGCTGCTTAGACTCTGTATACTTCTAAACTGACCAAAGGACACTTGGTCTCTTGGAAAACTTCCTTGGCCTTGTTTGGCAGCCTTTTTCTGTTTCTTTTTTTTCCTGTTTTCACATCTCTCATTTTGTTTTTAAATCTAGCTCTTATGTATTTTGGTAGTTGACATGCTGTGTGCTGTACCTAAAGACTTCTGAAGTTGACATGTCCTGTGGAATGCTATGCTCCATCTAAAACTATTTGAACTTTTCTTTGTATCATGGATTCAGCTTTTTGGATATATTCTATACGGTCTATGAACTATTTTAAAAATTAAATGAAAAGAAAAAAGAATGGCACACCACAGGACCATATAAAATGCAGTCAAAAATGGTTTAAAAATGGGGAAAAACATAAGGCTGCCAGTTATTGAACCTAAGATTTACAGTACACTTTGCCTTAAACGTGTGTGTGTGTGTGTGTGTGTGTGTGTGTGTGTATTTATGTATTTGTATTTTACCTAAAATATTTAGGACACTTAGATTGTTAAAACGAACTGATTAAACTTATATGATTAAACTTTCCTTTTTGTTATATAAAGTTCACATTAAGATTTTTTTTTTTTTTTTTTTACTAGGTCTTTAGCAATTATTTTTGGTAATTCTCACATACTTTTTTTTTTTTTTTTTATGGTTATAGTCTCATTCCAGACCCAGACTTTAAATATTAAACCACGACAGTCCATTATAAAAATACAAATTATTACATATTTAAAACTATGATAATCTAAAGGGTGAAATAAACACAAACGATTTCAGTTTTCAGTTATTTTCAGAAGATTTCATTTATTGTGCGACAGAATTTCTAAAAAAAAAAAAAAAAAATCTGATATTACGACTGTCCCTGAATTGTGGTGTAATTTCCACCACCACACCAAAACATTTTGCCCCTTAGAAAATTTTTCTTAACTTTCAAAAGTTAGTGTACTTGTTAACAAAGTAGACAAAAGTGCCAGTAAAGCGCATGCTTGAGATGAAATGAGACAAGTGATGTTTGAAGAAAATGTTAGGTAAATGTAATTTGTGAGCAGAATATTTTTGAGCTTCCTTTCCAATCAGGCTGTAATTTTGCCAAATGTGCAAAAAGTATGACAATTACTGTTTGTGTGTATTTAGGATACATAAAATATTATCTATGAAATTAGCCTTTGCAAGACAAGATGTCAGCCTTTTTTATTTCAAGAACTTAAACTTTCCATAATTGTCACTTCCACATTGGAATTCTGTTAAACAAAATTTGAAATGTGGTGGAAATGACATTATGGTGGGAATTTTTTTGTGGGAGTTTCAGGGGAAAAAAGAGACAAATGTCCTGTGACACGTGTGCACATTGTTAGTAGACAAATAAAAATGAGTGTAAATATTATTATTTTTTTAACTGCAGGACTTTAAGTCCACCGTGCTTAAAGTGCCCAAACCCCGAAGTTGAAGAAACACCCATAGATGTTTGGAAAAGATTACACACTGTTCGCCATGGTGTTGTGGACTTCTTTTAGAACAACAAACTTTTCATAGGCTGAGCATATCCTGTGTAAGTGTCATCAAGCTAGCTTACTTTTGAGTACATTTATTAAATTATCATTTATTATAAATTAGTACATTTAACAATCCATCCCTGATCTCCTCTGCTTGGGGACCAAAGATGGTCCTGTGCAGATGATGTTGGAGCTGAAGCAGTTTGAGTGTATGCAGACCTCTAGGTCATAGAGGTATGACCCATTAGAACCAGAGTTGAGTGGAACACCATTCTTCCACATGCCTAAAGTGGACACATTGTTAACACATTCTTACCGTAGATCTGGCCTCTAACCAAGTGTCTGTTTTTTTTTTATCATGTATGCTCCTCATTATCGCATCCAACCACCTTTCTGTTGGAATGCCATTAGCAAGAAAGATTGAACCAATGTGACAAGCCACAGCTGATAAATCTAACTTGCCATGCTGAATCTTGAATCGGCTGCATTTATAACGTTCATCTTTTGATTGCCAACATGAAATAATCCTTTACAGCCTGGTTGACTTTTGATTTAAAGTTGGTGGACGGGGGCTCTGGGTTCAGGCTGAGCTATGTAAAGAGGCATTCTGGAGCAGGAGCATTTATTTTAAAGGCCTGCTGTAGGCTTTCATTAATATGGGGTTAAACAAACAGTGATGCTGGGAGTGCGCTGATGGGCAACTCAGACTGAACTCATTAATTTTGGAATGCTGTTAAGAACTGCATATATGCCAGCTCTCCATAAATGACCTGTGTTCAGAACTGTGTGGGACAAAGAATTTAAAAACTAGAATAATTTAAAGTGGTATTTCACTAAACTAAACATTCTGTCATTTACTCACCCTCATGTTGTTCTAAATCTGTTCGACTGACTTTCTTACGTGGAACACAAAATTAGATGCTACAGGATGTTAGTCCCAGTCACCATTCACCTTCATTTCATGGAAAGAAGACGCAGTTAAAAGGAATGGAGGCTGAGGCTAACATCCTGTCTAAAATCTCCATTTGTGTTCCACAAAAGATAGTTATTCAGATGGATTTGGAACAGTATGAGGGTAAGTAAATTATGACAGAATTTAAATTTCTAGGTGAACAATCACTTTATTTTGTTATTACATATGGATGCAGTTTCCCACCTCTCTTGCTATGATTACCTCCTTATTTTAGAAAAAAGTAATGGTTGCAATTTGTTATTTACAGTTCCGGTCAAGAAAGTCTGTGAAACATCTCCGTACATGGTAGTAACACAAGTTTTCCAACACTTTCTCTTCATCGTATCAGAGTCATTTAACATTGTCATCACTGTTTACACATACTTGGTTAATGTTTACTGTACCCGCATGGTAAAATTAAGGAGTGATTACTGGTGGATAAATCTCTTTTAAACCCCCAGAACAGCTCTTTATTGTTTGTTAAATTGAAGCAGTTGACGAAACAGGAAGGACACCTCCACTTATATCCATGACATCATCTGTGTGCGAATGCTACGGCAGCAATTTAGACTCCCAAATATTTAGGAAGTTGCAGATTTATGATTATTAAAGAGGCTCTGACCCATTGCCGAAAACATTGTCTGATGTCACAGAGTTGAATGATACGTGTAAAATGTCAATTTGAAGAAAAGTTCAGAACAGATTCAACAGAGGTAGTTTAAACACATTAAAGTGATACTGTGACTGGGTAGAAATGTCTGGCTTTTGTCTTGCATTGTGTAGTTCCCTATCTGTCACTCACTTGATGTTGTGTCGATGTAGTAACACTAGGGATCACTCTTGAGAGCCCCAAACACCTCTGCTTTTTGAAAAAAGGCCAATGGGATTGGCGAGTGGAATTTGCATGCCACTCCCCCGGACATATGGGTATAAAAGGAGCTGGTATGCAACCGATCATTCAGATTTTCTCTTCTGAGCCGAGCGGTTGTGTTCAGCGAGCTGAATTACTCTGCCGATCCATTCACCTCGAAAAGTTGTTGGATTTACGGCGCATTACAGCGGCTTCTCCCCCTCTTGCACTGGAAAAGTGCAGAGAACGCCCCTGGGCGCTTCAGCAGCTAAAAGTATATTCTTCCTACAAAAAAAGTATATTTTCCCTGCTTAAAAGAGTGACATTAACGAAGAGCGTCGTTTTAAAGATGCCTCTCCATTTGTGTATTCCTGGTTGCGGTCGTCACCTCTCCGCTTCCGATGGCCACGCTCGCGGTCTTACGTGCTTGGGCGCTGCCCACGCGGAGACAGTGTTCATGGACGGGTCATGTTCTCACTGCGAGAGCGTGAACATGGCAACGTTGCAGTCGTGGTTTTTCCTTCGTTAGCTTCGGTCCTTCTACCTACGGGTTTGAGGCCGCGTCGGTTAGCACTGGGGGCGATTTGGGGACCCCAATGGGAGCCTCTCCACCGGGTAACTCCCCACGAACCTCCCATTCCCCAGTACACTCGTTTGCCCTACTTGGATGAGACCGCCGGCTCGTCTCAGGGCGAGTTCGCGATCTCGTTTCGGCGCTCGTGAAGTGGATGAGCTCTCGATTGCAGCATCAGAGAGCGGACTGCCCAGCCCTGGCTTGGAGCCCACCGCAGGAAGCAGACGCCACCTGTCTCACGGCCGCCGCCAAGAACCCTAGGAAGGCTTCGAAGCGCCCCTGAGATGGGCGACCCAGGGACGAGGAGATCCGCTTCTACGGAGCTGGTAGACAGACCACTCCATCCCCCGGTGGAGGGCCGGGAGGAGAATCTTTTGTTTCATTTTTCGCCACATGCCCAAGAGGCTGTGGTACCCAAGACTTCAACAAAAGAGTTGTTTCCATGTTCTCTGGGTCACATGTCAGGTGCGCACGGCCGTCATCATGACCGCCGTCCACGTCCCATTTTGGCAGGTTTGGCGCTTCAGCAGCGGAACCCCCCCACCCCCCCTCCCCTGCACGCCCAGCTGTGGCACAAACACGCTCGCATTGGGTTGGCTCCGATGGACTGAGGGGACGATGTTTCTCCTCCCCCTCCTCGACCAATCTTATGGTGGGTATCAGGAGCCAGGTAAGTGCTTCGATGTCCCTGGATTCAGCATGGCCACGGGGCTCGAGTCCCCGCGATGTGGCGCCTCAGGCCCCACCCATCCGACATGATTATCCCTTTTTAACGCTCCCGTTGCTTGTCGCAACTCGCCCACCATCTCCTCCGCTGGAGTCAGCAGCGCCTCAAGTCACTACGAGCCACTCACATACCGGACGACCTCAACACCGCAGTGGACGCACTGTCACGACAGGTTAAGCTCAGGAGAGAGTGGAGACTCCACCCCCCAGGTGGTCCAGCTGATTTGGAGTCGATTCGGTCGAGCACAGGTGGACCTGTTTGCTTCCCGGGAATCCTCTCACTGCCCGCTTTGGTACACCCTGACCGAAGCACCCCTCGGTATAGATGCGCTGGCACACAGCTGGCCCCCTGTACTACGCAAATATGCGTTTCCCCCAGTGAGCCTACTTGCACAAACCCTGTGCAAGGTCAGGGAGGATGAGGAGCAGGTCATCCTAGTAGCACCCTACTGGCCCACCCAGACATGGTTCTCGGACCTCACGCTGATAGGGAATGTCCTGGTTACTTTTTTAACCTCCATTCCCTGATGGAGGGAACGAGACGTTGTGTCCCTCTTGCCACAACACTGAACTACCCGCTGAAATGGCCAGGACCTTGTCTCAGCTCCTCAGCACAAAACCCGAATGAGTGGTTGCATACCAGCTCCTTTTATACCCGTATGTCCGGGGGAGTGGCATACAAATTCCACTCGCCAATTCCCATTGGCCTTTTTTCAAAAAGCAGAGGTGTTTGGGGCTCCCAAGTGTGACCCCTAGTGTCACTACATTGACACAATGCCTCGTTCCTTCCATCAGGGAATGGAGTTTACAAAAGTAACCAGGATGTATTTAGTCTTATGGCAATTTACAGGTTACATTTGTTCTTTCAGTATTCCTTTGTTTTACTGTAGCTCAGGGTATCCCAACCACTGTGCCGTGACACACTAGTGTCCAGCAGTGTCCAATCGCGTGCTTGGCAACCGCAGTCCTGCCGAGGCAAATCACCGATTGGTTACAGCTATGGCCAATCGCGCGCTTGGCAACAGCAGCGTGTGCACAGTGAATCTGCTTTAACTCTGAACTGAAGAAGAGGCACTCGTGAAACTTCTCATTTGTAAACAAGCTGATTGACCTGGGACATGGATGACTGAATGAGAGGGGCATGTTTTTCATTCACTTCGGCATCTTTTGTCTTGTTCAACAAGGAGAGAAAAGGGCAGAAGATCTACGATTAATGTGTAAAATTTAAGGGGCTTACATGGTAAGGGGCTTTCACATGACTCACGTCAGCACTGCCGAATACACTGAAGTCTATGAAAAGTAAACACTTTACACCAAAGTGTTTACTTTTTCCACATGTTTTTGCTATCAAAGCAACTGGCAGGTTTTTTCTCTCTCTCTCTCTCTCTCTCTCTCTCTTTCTCTCTCTTCCAAATACATGTTTTCAATGTTTATTGTGCACACCTTTCTTGCATGGCAAGCTTGTAAATTCGCCCCTCCGTGACGCTTTCTGCAAAGCTTGTCATGTGGAGGGCAAAGTGCCGCATGACGCTGGTGTTGAATGGAGTGTTGACGACTCAACTCATGTAAAATGTGCTTTACAATGTCAAAAGGACATTATTGAAACTCATTATTAGGCTGTTATTGTCAACTTTTCTGATAAAAGTCCTGTTCAGCAGTTTAAATGCTGTAGGAAAATGTTGTGTAGATCTTTGTTTTTTGTTCTTATAATGTTTAAACATTCTACTGAATTCAGTAGATTTGTAGTCATGCAAGTTTTAATGAAGGACATTATTGAAACTCACTATAATTAAACTGTTATTGTTGTCTTTTTGGATGAAAAATAATGCTCAAACTGAAGGGAAACTATAGATTTGCTTTGTTCTTTAAATGCTTAAACACTAAAGTCTCTTGGTAGATTTCGGTCGTGAATGACTTCAAATGATTCAATGACTTGCTCATAGCACATAAGATGCTCATTTGTCGCCGCCTAGTGGCATTTCCAGAAGTGGTCACTGAACTAGTCGGTTAATAAAATTGAACAATTTTGTGACACAGAAGCAAGCCACACCAAAATACCATTTATTTTTGCAGCTAATTATGCACAATTGTGCTGGTGATTTGCTTTACTTGAATCATTAAAATCACTTGAATTGGTGCTTTTAGCTCATTTTTAAATATCCCCAGAAGAAATTTTCATGGACCAGTGATAAATTTGAGTTTGCATTAATGTAATTTGCTGTGGCATTGCAAGAATTAATTTGCAAGAACAAATTTACAAATTAGAAAAGAAGCAAATTTGTTGTTTTTTCATTACCCAATTAGCGCTCTTGCCACCTGTGACCTCATTACACTGCATACCTACGTGACTTGAGAGTGGTGTGCCGTGGTATTTTTTATTTTTCTTAAAAATTGTGCCGTGGCAGAAAAAATGTTGGGAAACACTTGTAGTATGTTGCAAATAAATGGTCTCTTCATGAAATTATGAAGCATATCTGTACAAATGTTGTAGTCAGTGTTCATGATATGTGACCTACTGATTTAAAATCGAATTTGAAATTTCTCATTGTGCAGTCCTGAGATTTGAACTAAGAGATGGAAGAAAGTCATGTTTTGGCTGTTCGAGCTCCATGTGAATCTAAATATCAGCTTTAAGCTTTTCTTTTAAGCAGTGAACCTCAGGTGGTCAGCACTAAACGTTTTCTTTCTTTACCCTCTTTGAAATCTTGGTTAAAAGTCTGCTTGATGGAACCAGAAGTTGATTACTTTTATTTCATTTACATTAACATAGCTTCCCGGCTCAGCACAAACAATACTGAGCATAATTAAGGATATTAGCATCATCCTTATACAGGCTCGCTTCCTCTACTCCTCCCTTACTTGTGTTCTATTACCTGGCCCTCCTCCTGTAGTCACTGCTAGTAAAATGCTAATGCAGCTTAATTGTGAGAACTTCACTGAATGCACATGAAAACATGTCAGTTGAGATGCACATGAGCGACTGCTGCTTTTTAACACACCCCCGTATGATAAAACAGCCTCAGTTATCAGAAAACAAACTTTGTCAATAGGAAGCCGAGTTTAACTGCCATTGTTCTAAGAGGATGCTGTCTCATTGTTACGGCATGGGGAATATACTGTCCTGTGTTTAGGAAGCTACTTTAAATTAGGTTTAGCTTGGCAAACTACAGTTTTAAAGTAGTTAAACTATTGTTAAGTTACCCTTTTTAACTTTAACTACATTATACTGCTGCAGTCAGCAGTGTTTGTCTACCACAAAAACCATAAGGATCTTAAATAGTGTGACAGCATTAAACCTAAACGGATGAATTTATAAAGCTAGAAAACCCTAATTTATATACCTGAATCAAAAACATAGTGCTGAACAGCAGGACCTTCACTATAGCAACTTAATATTTTGCTACAGAAAAAGAAGACCTAAAATGCCACGCAAGGACTCAAGAGAATAATTTATCAAACTGGTTAATATAGAGTCTGAACAAACCAGATCATTTAAAGTTAATTTAACGTCTATGATTATATGAGAGAGAGAGAGCGAGAGGACAGTTTAGGAGAGCATGTTTGATTATTATGGCTTTGCAAATTAGCATATTGTCATGTTATAAAAGTAGCTTGTTACTGTAAAAGACACTTAAAGAGCTGAGCTACTCATGCGTCTGGAAAATTTTAGTATTAAAAATTAAGTTAAACTGTAAGGCCTGCTCATACTGTACAATGCCCCTAAATGAAACAAAAGGATAAATTCGTAAACAGTATCCTAAGGAATTTCCTCTTTGCAGAATTGTTCATTGAACTGGTGTGGAATTTCCTCTGACGCATTTGAACACTACACTGAGTTACAGTATCTACATGGTTAACAGCAGTCATTAGTAAAATTTCCTTGTACACTTAACGACCACACCAGACAACAATGTCCCACTGACGTCTAGAGGGTTAATTTGCAGTGTTTCAAGACTGGCGTAAACAAATTAAATCTTATGACTTGCCATGAAGTTGATTTACCTGTCTGCTTACCCTGTGTACACGCCCACTCTTGAATAGACTGCTTCAAAATTTAAGTGGCCATAAAGTTGTGTTGCCCACAAGCAGCTGGTCGGAGTTGATCCCTTGGGGATCTTCAAAAATAAACCACTTTATATGGGTTACCAGGAGAGAACGTATGTAAACTGGGATCCAAATCCATACTGAATTTCCATTGTGTCTCCTGCTACCATTTGCCCCTGCTTTAAGGGGATATGAGTTGGTATTTAAAAAAAAGGAACAGACCAACATTTGTTTAGAACGTTTTTTTTATTGCGGTGTGACTTGGTGTCATCCGAGCATTTTGTAGTATTTCCTACATGGTCAGGATGTATCTAAACATTTAGACTCTTAATTCTTAATGGCTATGTGGAAGTATTGCGAGAATAGCTGTCATGGGCATTAACACCTTTACTCACCCTTTAAAATATATATCCTGCTGCTCGTCAAAGATTTCTGCTTCTCTGAATAAACCCAAATAGGCACAGGTAAAAGTATAATTGTGCAACAGAAGATTGTAAAAACGTGTATTAAATTCAGGGGATTAAAGGATAGTTTTTGCCATATCAAAGATCATAAAAGTATAAAGTACTCTGATATAAAGCTATAGTATAGCTTTCATAGATAACTTTGGCCGTTTCCTCAAAGAATTGTTCTGGGTTAAGCTCAGTTGAATGTTGATAACCACAGAAAATATTTTCAACTCGTCCCTCATTTAATATAAAAAAAGGTAAAAATTAAATATTATGGTTACAATAAGGCACTAATAATGGAAGTGAAGGGGGCCATTCCATAAATGTAAAATTTTACATTGTTTCACAAGTATAGTCAGGTGTTAGACAGAATGCGGAGAGGACCTGCATAGAAGTCCCTGTGAGGCATCAGAGAGAGAGAGAGAAGCCACAAAGATGGTTAAAATGCAAACGGATGCAAAAGGTTTTCTTGTTGCACATACACATTGTAAATGTAAAGAGCATTTCAATATGAAAACAAAGCCAAATCCTGGACATTTTAGACAATTTAGAAATCCCAGCTGTACGCTTTAAGGTGTGAAGAAGAGGATGTATTGTCACCCTATGAAAGTAACTTGTAGCATGGGAAGCTGCCTTTTCAAAAGTAGCTTCCATAACACCATTAGCAACTAAATGGTGCAAACCTTCAAGAGCTGTCTTTAAAAGACCTTTCACTTTGGTGCCAAGAGCACTGGATGAGCTCATTTCTCTTGATACAGACCTGCTGATAAGACCATTAGATGCCAAAAGTTATTGGAGGCTCTTCTCTCAGACTGTCATTTCCTCCCTTACATCTCTCCTTTTAAACATGCACTAACATACGGTTTATTAGCCTGTTAGCCCTCCCTGCCCCAATTACTCCTGCCCTAATGGAGCTGCTGTGACAGGTGTGTTGGAGTTTACAGTCGGAAAAAGTCCCTTTTAAAACCCGTTTTAAGAGTGGCCAATAAATAAATGCTGCTTAAATGGGTGTGGAATGCTGGAAAATGTCTGTTATGTTAAGTGTTCAACAGCTCCAGTGTTGAAGTTGGTAAGTAGATTATACACTGTAAATCTTACTATCAACAGCCACTTTGTTTGTCTCCCAGACTCATGTCTTGATGGCCCAACCTCTGCAGTGTCAGGAAAGCCTTGTTACTCTGAACAGAGGTGTGGATAGGAAGAATGGATCTGG
This sequence comes from Myxocyprinus asiaticus, assembly GCF_019703515.2. Lineage (NCBI taxonomy): Eukaryota > Metazoa > Chordata > Actinopteri > Cypriniformes > Catostomidae > Myxocyprinus > Myxocyprinus asiaticus. Next base: position 20,369,221 of record NC_059387.1, read on the forward strand.
GTGAAGGAGTCAGCCAGCACGATGTGCATTTAAATGGCAGCGCCATAACTCCAAACAAATATATGGTTGATAACAATGTGTGCTAGCCAGGCCAGAGGGCTGCTGGGAGCCGTCAAGAGTCTGGCATTCTTGGAAGGACCTGGAGGGAGCAGGCAGACATTACAGCTTGGAGAGAGCTCGTGGGGATTTAGTGTATTTCAGCATCCATTTGAGCATAGTGTCATGCACTGAGAGAATGGGAAGATCTGCTTGCCTGTATGCCCCTTTTGTGTTTGCTTGGGTAATCCTTCACCATGCGTTATTCCTGTTTTATAATCCAGAACCTTCATAATACAAACCCAAGTTGGTTACACGGAATGTTGCCTTCCAGTTTCACAATTACATCTCCAGCTTAAGGCCACGAGATATAACATGCCTGCTGTAATCAGATCTCTATCCAACGCAGACATTGTACAGAGGATGCTTTTGAGCACGCACTCATGCACCTTTTCAAAATAAACCCTCATGTTTACGGTCCTGAAAGGACAGAGGAATGTAGGAAATGTATCCAATCTTTATTCTAACCATCTCATTATGGTTCTGTTTGTAAACCTCCCTCAGGGACCATTTACTCAAAGGATACGTTTTTAAATAAAGAAGATTGCTTTGCTTTCTTTTTCATGAGAACGCACTTGATTAGACCTTTTTCCAAAAGTGCTGTTATATTACTTGTATCTGCTGTATTGGGAGGACTAAGGTCCAGCCATTCTAGTTGCTGTGTAGATTTTAATTACACTTAGGGTTAGGTGTTAGGGTTAGGTTACTGTTATATTGCTTGGATCTGCTGTATTGGGAAGACTAGGGTCCAGAAAACCTATTTGTTCTACATAGATTTTAATTAGACTTAGGCTGCTATACACTGGGATCTTCCTTAGACACACCATTAGCTCAACAATGCTACATAACCTCAGTCAGAAAACATTAAAAACCCACAAGGCCCAATTATATTTGTAATGAGGCAAACGTTTACTTGAGGGATTGTTAGATATCACGTTGATGAACTTGCATTCTGCTTCCACCCCAATTTTAATTTATTTCATAAACTCATTATGATCACATAAAAAGGCAGTTTATTTTTTCATATGTAACAACTCTGCTTTTACCATTTCAGCTGTGACATTTACTCATTTTGGCATATTGGTTGTAACCTGTGAATGGATTACTGCCTCTCCCTGCATTTAAAAAATGTACATCTTTAAGGGGATTTACTAGTCACTTGCCATAAACTACATTTGTTTCTTTCAGTGTGCTAAACAATATCACATCCATTTACAGTTCATTGGCTAGTTATGCTCTCCATTTTTGAGAATACATTACACAACATAAAATGTCATTAACTTTGGCATAAGCACAATATCTCAGAGTTTCCTCAGTCATGAAAATTCCTCCGAAGCATGGCAGTGCTTTCAGGTGTGTAGCGGTGGTCTGATTCCTTCAGTAATGGTGGGGATGTGTTTCTCCTGCCGGCAGTGGTCATAGACCCCTCTCTGTCCACTTTTCTACCCAAACCTTGGCTGGGAGCTCCCCTAATTTATGACTCATTTCCTAAACAAAATATAGAGTTTCAGGCGAAAGTGTTCATATCAGTAGGCTTGGAGGAGTGGGGGATTTACAATACTTTGGTTTGGATTTGATGAAGGCTGAAACCAAGCTGACAAGCTGGGCTTTGATTAATGGAGCCCTTGTGACAGAAGCTCACATCTGGAGGTGACGCAGAGTGCGGACACCTGAGCCTGGCAGCCGCAGTCTTGCTCAGCATTTACTGAAGTGAGGTCATGGAGCAAAAGATTATTTCCAGGGTTACTATAATTTTGCATTTATACTTATATACAGTGTGTGTGTGTGTGTGTGTGTGTGTGTGTGTGTGTGTGTGATATATATATATATATATATATATATATATATATATACATACATATATATATTATTTGTTTTCAAATTGTTCTTACAGTTTAGTTTTGCCTTTTGTCTGGTTTTTTTTTTTTTGTTTTTTTGTTTTTTGTTTTTTTTTTCAGCATATCTAGCTTTTAGTATTTTAGGTTTGCCAATTTTTTTTTTAACTAAATACATTTAAATGTCTAATGTTTTAAATCTGGTGTTATCACTATCTAGAGGCATTTTCATGTTTAATGAAGGGGAATTGTAAAGGTTTTTACATTTTAATTGTACACTGTATATCAAATATATATATATATATATATATGTATGTATGTATGTATGTATGTATTATTATTATTATTATTATTATCATTTATTCTTTTAAAGTATGCCAATTTTTTTGGTTTCAGTTTTTCCAAATATGCAAGTTTTTATTTTTTCTTTGTTAAAGGTACTATACGGAGGATTTTTTTTAATTTGTTTTAAACAAAATGCCTTTTATTGAGCCAGTATACAGTATGTGTGTTCAAATGTGTTTTGAAATAATGTTCTTTCCTTACCCAGAGTCACTATGGTAAGCCTACAATAATGATTTTGTATTCAGAGCTGTTTGGTTTGATTTGGCTGAAAATTTCAGGTCATTCATCCTTCCTTTTTTCGGATAGGCCTAAACAGTTCTGTGCAAAAGTTTTAGGCAGTTAAGAAAAATGTTGTATAGTGAGGATGTTTTCAAAAATAATGCCATAATTTTTTAGCAATTAACTTCATACAAAACTAAAACTGCAGTGCAAAACTATGATCCTCTGGAAGTAACTTGAACCACAGATGTTGATAGAGAGCCCAGAATTCTGTTGTGTAGCTTCAGCTAACTTTTTTTTCTTTGTTAATGATAACGGCACTGACTATTTCTGATTATTCCGACATGGCTGTGTGTGAGAAATGGTGAGGAAGTGGGTGGGAGGCAAAGTATGTACACAGGAAAAATGTGTGAAGCTTGGCATTTTGCTGACAAACAATCTCGTTCAGTGTGGTTCTTGGTATGGCACACGCCTGGATGAATTTATGATCTGTGGAAAATGTGCAGCAGCTCTCAAATTTTACGAGTTCTACCAAAATAAAATGCTGTATACACAGGTGAAAATTTAAGTTGGCAGCTTTTTATTTATTTAAACATTTTTTTCAAGCAATATGTCTGACTCTTTGGTTTGTAAAATGTGACATGTAAATGGGCATATTTCTGTACCTTTCAGGAACTTTACTAATGAAAATGATGCGAGAGTCCGGCAACGTCTAATATTTAACTTTGTACCTATGAGATTCCAACAGTACTGCTGCAGTAATGTCACAGTGTGTCTCCGTTATGTTACCAAGGACTCTTATTTTGATAGTTTTTGTCTTCTGCCCTCTGTGTTCCATGAACTACATTTCCCATGGTACACTGCCCTCATCACAGGCATCTGTTCCCCATCATCCTCACCTGTTCTCCATTTCCATCATTTACTCCTGCTTATATAAATACCCTCTAGTTTTGTTCCCTCTTTGTCAGTTCTAGTTTGTTGCTACTTGAGTTCACGTTTGTTTATTTCAGTATCATCTTCATTAAAAGCCTGCAATTAGATCCAGCATCTCCCATCTCATCTCAGCAACTGCTTATAAGTAAAGCCAGGGCCTGTCTCTTACCTGTTAGATTGTGAGATCTGGCGCTTAGCTTGGAAGTCGCAAGCTATTATTTCAACACCTGGTGCCGAAATGTTAAACAAGTGATCTATTGCTCCTCAAATTGTTTGGCTACCATGAAAATTTCAATTTTCTGACCAAATGTGCCTTGTTTAAAAGTACTTTCCCATTAGCGTGTTTTGTGCAAAAAGTGATTTTATAAATTTGGGTGTGCACCGCTTGTAAAATTGATCTTTGGTAGGGTTCCCAAATCGGATGGAAGCAATACAATTTCACCTGCAGAAGAGAACAAGTATTGTTGGGGTATACAGTCATTTATGTCTTGTTCACTTACGATTAAACTAATATGATGCATTTCTCATAGCTACTTGTTTATGAATAAATTGCTGTTGGAGAGTAGCTTGCATTCTGCGTGTGATGTTTTAGTGGTAAATCACAAGAGACATGCTTCAAGTGAAACTCGTATCTTCTCCTGAGTTGTTGCCTGTCTTCAGAGGTAAACAGCCGGTAATATTGGTGATGGTACTTGTTAATGATGCAAACGTACTAGGGTTTGGATCCAAAAGTACAATGTGATAAGAGTTCTGTGGGGGGAGGAGGGTGGAACACAATCTCTAGTTGGACCAAGCAATCCGAGAAAGTGTGAAATCAGCCTGAGGGGTCGTTCACAAAGAACCCATTTCTGCTGCTGTCTGTGCTGTTTAAAGGAATGTTCCGGGTTCAATACAAGTTAAGTTCAATTGACAGCATTTGTGGCATAATGTTTATTACCACAAAAATTATTTTGACTTGTCCCTTTAAAAAAAAAGCAAAAATCTGGGTTACAGTGAGTCGCTTAAAATGGATGTAAATGGGGGCCAATTTTTGGAGGGTTTAAAGGAAGAAAAGTGAAGCATATAATTTTATTAAATCACTTGCACTAATTCTTCTGTTAAAACTTGAGCATTATTGAGCTGTAAAATTGTTTCAGTCATCCTTTTTACAGTCGTTTTAGGGTTATAGGGTTTACAGCGTTATGTCACCATAGCAACGAAGTTGTAATGTTGGATATAACTTACACAAAAAAGGTTAGCAAGCAATTTTTATTACACTTAAATTGTTAACACACCTATTGTTTTTTTTGGGGGGGGGGGTTCCCTTTTTCACCCAATTTGGCATGCCCAATTCCCAATGTGCTTTTAAGTGCTCGTGGTCGCGTAGTGATTCGCCTCAATCTGGGTGGCGGAGAACGAATCCCAGTTGCCTCCGCGTCTGAGACCATCAACCCACGCATCTTATCACGTGGCTTGTTGAGCGCGTTGCCACGGAGACATAGCGCATGTGGAGGCTTCACGCCATCCACTGCGGCATCCACGCTCAACTCACCGTGCACCCCACCGAGAATGAACCACATTATAGTGACCATGAGGAGGTTACCCCATGTGACTCAACCCTCCCTAGCAACCGGGCCAATTTGGTTGCTTAGGAGACCTGGCTGGAGTCACTCAGCACACCCTGGGATTTGAACTAGTGAACTCCAGGGGTGGTAGCCAGCTTCTTTTACCACTGAGCTACCCAGGCCCCCACAAAATGCATATTGTTTTCATCTTATGGCTACACTTTTTGAACAGCGATTATTTTAGCGTTTACGGATTGGCCCCATTCACTTTTATTTTAAGTGCCTCACTGTAACCCAGATTTTTATTTATTTATTTGTTTTTTTTTTTAAGTCTAAATTACGCCACAAATACTGTCGATTCAGCTTAGCTTGAACCCAGAATATTCCTTGAATTGTTTTCCATGTACATATGCATATGACAGGCATGTTTGATTTTTGCAATGCGTCTTGCTGCTTTTGCAAAATATCTCACGGCACGAACGCTGCATTTTAAGGCACTGTGTCAAGTTAAAAATAGGTTTGAAACCACCTGTGTTTTATTACCCTCTGCTGCATCGCGTCTCGCTGTGTTTGACCGCAAGAATGCGTCCTTTGTAAACAGCCCCTTAGTCACTTGAATTTTACAGTTGTTTTTTGTTTTTTTCTCTCTCTGTTGATGGAATTATTTTCTGTTTTAGCACTCTGTCACATCAACTTCAGTATTAAGATCTCCAATTCTTCAGTGCATCTGGTTAATTAGGGGAGCCAGTTTAAACAGAACTGAACTAACAGTAGAAGTCATATGTATGGGGGAAGACAAGATAAATTAATGTGGTGGTAAAGTTGGAGTGTCTCTACTCCATCCACTCCTGTCTGCCCACAGAACTGCTCCGATGTCTCTCAAGTGTTTGTTTTCATAGCCTTGGGATAGTGTGTCTAAGCTGGTGTCTGGTCCTGCTTACACACAGCTCATGTGTGGGACATTTTAATCTTTAGAATGGTACAGGTAAGACAGAGGCCTATTAAATGTGTTTTAAAACATTTTTCTCAATGTTCAGATCTATTACTGAAAAAGTAATTTGGTAACTATAGAATGCAAATAAAAAATAAAATCATGGCCAGCTCTTGAGGTTGTAAAATTAATTGGTATTGCCAAATTAAATTAAGGACTATTTAACTGAAGTCAAGCCTTATACCATTTTTCCCCCATCCCATTTTGAAAGCACATGCAAAGAGTAGCGAAGGATCTTTACTGTAAATTTCCTTTCCATTTTATCAGGTCACTTGTTTTGAAATCAATGCTGGCCAAAATGCAGATCCTGAACTACAATGCACTAGTGTTTATTCAGTTTCTAAACTTGAAATAACTGTCCTTTTATGTGAAATCATTGTGATTTATTTTTATCGATCTGCCAAGGTTTGGTTTAACATCAATCCTGTTATAGTTGAAGTGTGTTCTGTCTGCACCAATAATGTCTACAAATGGAATTGCAAAATAGTTTTCAAACAGGTTTTCCAAACACTCACCCAATCTACCATGAATTGGACAAACTGATAGCCCCGCCCCCAAACTCATGACATTGGTTGAGCCAATGTTACACTGTTAGGCTGGTCTGGAAGCTCAAACAATCATAGCAATGTTTTTATAGCCACAGTGTTTACACTTTGGGAATATCAACCTCCAAATGGCTTTGCAGTTGTGTCTGCATATTGGTAAGTGTCCATGTGGTGCATTCTTAAATGTCATTAAATGATACGTGTCCATTAGAATGCAGGTAGTAGTTTATAAAACTCTTTTGGAACATTCTAGTTTTTTAGAAAAGCAACATCCTCTGGTACTAAAACACCCACTAAGTCAAACTGTTACAAGGAATGCCACTCCACTTAAGGGCATTAATGACAGATGACACACTAGAGAATCCAGATGTTCGGAGCGGTGCATATTAAGCAGTGGATGTCATGCGAGCTGTAAATCCTGTGTGTGAAGAGGGAGTGAATGATCTTTTCAGATGGCTGTGTCTTTGACTTTCTACCAGACTGTTAAAGTGTTCTCCAGCCCACCACTTTGTTCTCCTTCAGCAGTCTTGTCTCATAACCACAGTAACAGGTGGGCCTTTTTGCTGGATCTGAGCCCCTCTGACCTGTTTTTAGTAGTAGATGGTTTGGTTTCTTGTCTCTGCAGCTTTTGTTGAATATGAAAATGGCTGGAGCTGAAATGTTTACAGTAAATTATTTCTTTGTTGGATCATCACAAGGTCTTTTTAAACTCCATGGCATTTTTTAATGCCTAAAGTGTTCCTTGCCTTTCCCATTGATGGAATTAATAGCACATCCTCCCAGCTTTAGATTCTCAGCCAGAACGCCGCTGTAAATGTGTCTGGCAACATTTGTAAAGCTGCATAAAATTCAAAAGAACAGGGCGACAGTGTGAAGTACAATATAAAAGCCTTACGGGGCCATGCATACCGGAAATGCTGCTGTGAATGTGGCCATAGTCTTAAAAATGATGCTCACAGTGCAACGCACAGAAAATAAAATGGGGCGAATTGTGGCTCAACACAATGTGCTACATGGGAGACTAGCAAAGATTATTTTTTGCGTTTCCATTTGCTCCAACAACAGAACAACAACAAAAAAGCAGTATTAACTAGTTTTTAAATTAATGCCATGGTAATATTATAAATGGACATTAAATTTACAGTGCTACATTAAGGCAGAAATGCATCATCACAGCCTTTCAAAAAGGTCCGTAGGGTATCTAACTGATATTTAACAAATAAATAGGCTGCAACCTCACAAATTGACTAGTCTGTTGATGGGTGACCATGACCCATCCCTAAATCATCAAACAAATAAAGACTAAACATAAACCAAGCTCTCTGTCAGTACTTTTCAGAGACCTGAAGAGAGCTTTTCAGAGACCTGTTTTTGCCATTTATTCAGCCTTAAGACATCTTATATGCTTGCTGATGATTTAAGGCAAAGACACATTCTGAGATCTTGACTTTGAATTGGCCTTGCTAAGGATGTCTGTCTGTAGATTCTCTAAATGCATGCAAATGTATCCTTTAGAGTCCTCCTTTAGATACTTAATTGTATTATAGCACAGATGAAAGTGTATTTCTGGATTGAAATGTTTAGTCAAATAGACTTTGCATTTCGGATCTTAAGATCTTTTGATCCCACATCATAAAACTTCACCCTTACTCAAATGCATGTGTTTTCAGGATAACTCAGTCTGAAGTCTTTCATACTGAGGTCTCTGATCTAAGCAATTAGATTTCCAGGGATTTTCGCCTCCAATTTGAATGATGGTTCAGGATTTTCTCTGTTGCCTTTTGAGTTCAGAGAATGTGACCAGATGTGTTGTGAGCATCTTGTATGTCATGAAGTGAGCCTGTTTGTTCCGGAGCTCACACAGGAGGCCACTTGCGGAGATATTGTGAAGACTTTATTTGTAAGATATTGATTGTCTAAAGAGCATACTTGCAAAGCAGAATGGAGCAAATTATCATCTGAATGTTAGAGGCATGATGGAGTCTCAGTGTTTGTGTGTATGTGTATTATTTTACAATTTCTCTGACATGTTCTTTTGGGTCAGTGCTGAATATAAGAAAATTGTAATTGCATGAATGCGTCTTTTTATGCACACAACCAGTCAAAAGTGTGGCCACACTTGGTTCCAAACTCAAACTCTTAATGTGGAACACAAAAGGAGATCTTTTAATAAATATCTTGGTTCATCATTTTACAGTGCCTGGAGTGTTCATGCGAGAACTTGCATTGTTGCAATTTAAAAATCTCACATGAACATTCAAGCCTCTGTAAATGAGCTTCTCTCACATTGCAATCAATAGAGAAGGTTTTCAATGAAACATGGCTTAAAGGATTAGTTCACCCAAAAATGAAATTTCTCTCAATTTACTCACCCTCATGCCATCCCAGATGTGTATGACTTTCTTTCTTTCTTCAGAACACAAAAGAAGATTTTTAGAAGAATATTTCAGCTTCGTAGGTCCATAAAATGCTAGTGAATGGGTGCCAAATTTTTGAAGCTCCAAAAAGTACGTATAGCCATCGTAAAAGTAATCCGTTCGACTCCAGTGGATTAATGTCATCAGAAGCAAAAAGCTAGGTGTGTGTAAGAAATGGATCAATATATATAATTTTTATTTTATTTTGTTTACTAAAAATTCACAAGGGTCGAGGTGAAGCATGTTGGCAAGTTCACGTGTGAACTGACGAGTTAAATATGAAAAAAAAATGAAAGCGCAGTGTTGTTTGCAACAGAGGAGCATGGATAATCATATATAGATGCCTCATTCAGCTGGTTTGAATACATCAACTGCGGCACCACCTTGGAATGATGAACAAGGAGAGCTGTTTGAACTGGTTTGAATGTGAGTGAGTGAGTGGAGGAGATGCTTTAGACTGCTGCAAAAACTCCTTTTGTGTCAAAAGTACAGCGGTCCATAGAAACAGCTGCTAATAAGGGATTTACGTATGAATCTCTATACAGAGGATGTTTATGTGCTTGTGTCATGCAAGAGACAGTTTGAACTCCACCCTTCTCAACGTACAAATGTCAAGCTGGTCAAAAGCAAACATTTGTAGTTAAAAAATTTTATTTATTTTTTTTAATATTGATCTGTTTCTTACACACACCTAGCATTTAGCTTTAGAAGACATTAATTGGACCACTGGTCAAACTCGTATGGATTATTTTTATGATGGCTATATGTACTTTTTGGAGCATCAAAAAGTTGGCTCCCATTCACTTGCATTTTATGGACCTACATAGCTGAAATATTCTTCTAAAAATCTTCATTTTTGTTCTGCTGAAGAAAGACAGTCATACACACCTTGGATGGCATTAGGGTGAGAAAATTGAGATAATTTTTATTTTTGGGTGAACTATTCCTTTAAGTTTTTGATTATTCCTCACCAAAACCAACTGTATGCCCTCAGACTTGGTAAATTATGCTCAAATTGCATGGACTACTTTTGAAATATTGGGTCCTTTTTTAAGCTTTAAAGTGTGGCACTGTCAACCGTCTCTTCTGTTCTGCAAAAAAGGACATGTGGGTTTGGAATTGACCATAAAAGCAAACCATAAAAGCTCACCTTGTTTGCATGTTTACATCTGACACATGCAACAACTTTATCTTCAGATTAAGGGCACATTCTTTATTCAACAAATTTGATCTCCATACATCACACATAAAGGATATTTGGAATCATATTATGATGTCATATGTATAACAATGTGGTTCTTTGTTGACGTTTTGATGTGGTTTCGATGATATCTTACACGCTCTTGTGGTGAAAGTGTTTGATTAATGATCTTGTGCGTCTAAATGGCATCTGGTATGCTGATCTCACCCTTTTGCCACAGAGTTAGAAGAACCTCAGAGCCTCAACTTTGAGGGATCACATCTCCAACTGTCAGTGACTGGCTTTGTATTTAGTGTGTCCTGACTGCCTCGAGACAAATCGAAGCTAAATATCAGCCTTTTACGCTGTGTGAGCTGTATTGAGACCTAATGGGTGGGTGATCTGCTTTGACAGTGACCCCCCGCTCAGATGCATAACAATGTGAGTGAACTGGCAGTGATGGTCCCAGGGGGAAACATCTAAAGCAAGCATAATTTTGCCCCTCAAAATCCCGCCTTCATTGTTCTGGCAGACTTTCTGTTATCACTTATGGAAAAATATGGCCTTACATGACGTGGGTAATGCTTTTGGTGTGGTTATTGCCATGAAAACTGGCAACAGTCTCATATAAGTTAAAAACATTACATACTCTATTTTGATTATGTCTGTGCTTTAATCACTTAGCAACAAAACTGAGTGCGGCAAGACTGCTTTTATCCCTTAAACTGCTGTGTATTTTCGAGAACTAGCAATTCGTTCAGTCAGTTAGTTCAGCATTATTACTGAAATGCTGGACTTTCAATTAAGATGCTACTTTTTAAATGTTATATACTTAGAGTGGTCGATATGGGCCATGTATGTGGTTTCAGTGGGTAAACTCTGAAAAACGATGTCCGTTGTATGTATCCCACAAACAGTATGAGCAAATTCCACACAATCCTGCAGGAATTAAGCTTCATTCTGTAGATTACAGGCCACCACAAAAAAAGTGACTTGTGCTTCAAATGTAAAGTTTTGAAATGTGAATCAGCACAGCTTAAATGTTAATACTTTGAACTACGATGACAAAGCTACAAATGTAAATCTTTGCATCACTGATTTTTGAAGTGTAGAAATTCATCAATACTTTGGGGTTCTGTATTTGACTAAATGGAGATCAAACACTGTCCAAACGTTGGACAAAACATTCAAATGTATTGAATGCATTTCTACAGAATGTCTCTTTAGGCCTAGTCTCAAGCAGTTGAAATCAGTCTGGCTGATCAAAGGCCACAAAAAAAAAAAAAGAAAGAAAGAAAGAAACCATGGCAAAGAAAGCTCTTGCACTGATCTTCGTCTGGACTTGGGGGCCGTCAGTCATTTCAATTGTTGGAATTCAGTCCTTTTTATATAATACCCATTTATTGTGATTGTTCATTATGAAATTTGTTGCATTCGAAGACTACCATTGGATTTGTAAATGCATGTACAAATTTATATTGTTTCATATTTTGCTGCACTTAGCCTTCAACTGCTTAAGATGTACACAATTCAGTATGCTGGCAATATTTTAGAGGGTTTTAGAAGAACATTTGGGAACAACTTGAAAATTACCTGGTTGTATTAAGGCAAATTGGTGCATACTGAGGGCCCACCCTCATATGGGATTTAAAAGGGAACCTGGTTAATATGCCTTACCACTCTATGTATTTTTGTACATGGTGGAAAAATAATAATGCCAGTGGCTTGACCATGCCATGCACACATGGTATGGAAATGCCTGCTGGAACAGACTGTATTTAGAACTGTACTGGGTCCTCCCCCTACCTACTCAATTTATGCATCTCAAATCCCTTTGCTGAAAAGCGCAAGGAAACATATACCCTAGGGCATGGGAAAATGGGCCCATGGTGTGCGCCTGATGCATCTCCCAGCGTTCTCTGTGGCATCTGTCATGGGGGGGGGGGGGGTGCAGCCGTATATGGTGGGGACAATTTTTTTTTGTATTTGTATTTGGTTAAATGTTATTTTGTGAGTTGTATATAGCAATAAAAAAAAAAATAGTTGGATGGAAACGCAGCTAGTAAGTGCAGTGAGCAGCGTGTTTAGAGTATTTATCTAAATAAATTGCAGCCTTTGCGGTTTGATAATCGCACTACGTCATATCACAATAACGATTTTATTCCGATTAATCATTCAGCCCTAACTGGTATACACTTAAAGTTTACGCTTTTAGCCCTGTAATCAAAATGTACTTTTTAAAATGCAATTACATATGGCTGTTATCTCCTAATGGTTACCTCAGAGAGCTGCAGTATGTGACTGATAAGAGAGGCAAATTATTATTATTAATTTTTTCCATGGCTTAGGGATGCTACTGCCCTTTTGACGACATAAACTCCAGAAACTCTGAAAAAAATAATAATAATTCTATAACCAGGGGTTGCTGCAGAACCAGTCAATTAGAAACAAATCCATTAGTTCATAAAGTCCAGTAAATGTACATCCTATATGTTGTTGAGTTAGATTACCTATGATAAAATTAGACTTTCTGAGCCACAGAAAACTGAAAACTAGATTCTGGCTTGAGTCACACCCTGACTGCTGAGACTATATGTATGTATTAGTTGTTTAAACCAACCTGTTATTAAGAGTACAGGTCTTTAGCTGCTCAACCTAAATTATTCCTCCATTTATTTGGTTTTCTTAGGCCAGACTTAGCTGAGCCAGTCAATAGCTTGTTTGCAGTCACGTGATTCTGATGACACGCGAAATTCAGATGGAGGGCAGAAAGTGAAAAACAGAATGGACGAGATGGAGGAAAGTCCGTACTATACTAGTTTTACACTATTACGAGAGAAAGATATAAACAGAAAATCACAACATATGTTGGATGTGATCCTTATGTTATGAAGAGGAGTTTTTTTTTTTTTTCTCAACTGAATTGAAATACTTGCCTGCCATCGAGGCGGTAGATATAAGCAACTACCTTGTCCTCCAGACATCCTTCTACTCCAGAAAACAAATGAAAGCATACAAAAGTATGGAGGCATACAACTTTTTTGTTAGTGGTTAGGTTATCGACCTCAGTACCAAGGTGCTCCACAATGACTGTCATTTGGTTTTCACCCGGGTGGCATTTCTTTTTTGTCCTGTGGATTAACCTAGCAACAAATATTCAACGCTGCTGCACCTCTCGATGTTAGCGTTACAGTTGTTTACTTTACGTTATTAGGTTAACCACTCTCAAAGGTCGGCTGAAACGGCACTAAAGACATGGATCATCGCGAAACAAGATGGAGAAGTCATTGCAGCTCATTGCAATTGCATGGCAGGTTAAGTTATTTACGTCTGCCTGTATTTTGTGTAACTGTTAAGTGTTAGTGTGGTGTTGCTTGTATTATCTATTGTTTTAAATATATCACCAGTGCACACCCACAGATGAACTATGCAAAATACAATGTTCCATTTGTGGTTAATAAAGAAATGTCTATTCTATTCTTTTCTCAGATTGTCAGAATCCTGTTCTCATGTAGGGGCAGTTCTTTTTTCCACTGAAGCTGGTGTTAGCTTTGCTAACGTTACATATTTTTATTCAGTTACGGGGTACAAACTCAAACAAAGAAAAGAAAAAACAATTACTTTAACTTTACATAGTATGGAAACAGCTAACGTTACATAAACATAAACATAGCCACATAAGTTGTATTAACTTACCTTTGATGAAGTGGTCACTGCACACACAAGCATTATCCGACTCAGCTCCTCCCGACCACAGATGCAGGTTTACAAGCCATTTTTTCCTGCATTTTTCAGTCAATTTCTTGAATTATTTCAATAAAAGCTCCTTGTGGTTTCTCAGTTTGATCGATTTGAGCAACCGTAAACGACGCAAACATAGGCATTTTGAGTTTGTGATAGTGCTTCCTATGTAGAAAATCACTTCCTGCCCTCGATCTGCATTTCGCACCACAGCAACGCAGTGACGTGACGTCATGTGCAAACAAGCTATAGGGAACCTGCTGATATTCTTATATATAAAAATGTTTCTAGCACTAAGACTGTCTCTTTCTCTCTTGCCTCTCTCTGCAGGTTGCAACCACTGAACAAAGGTTGCTCTAGTTTCCTTCATTAGCTAGATGCGGTAAAATTGTATTATCTTGGCAAGCAAAGTGTGCAAATGTGGGGATTCCTGCAATTTCCAGGGCTCTCTTTACTTGGTTCTGGTGGGATGTTATTGTAACTGTTTCAGCTGGAAGCCTTTTGCAGCCCAACTAAAAGGGTGTGAATTGGTTGCTGACCCGCAGTTTAACATTCCAACTTTTAAGACTTTTGAAATTAGCCTGACCTGAAATGAGGGGTTCTGATTCTCTTTCTGTGCCTTTGATCTTCCATTTCTTGCAACTGAAATGTTTAACTATGGCCTACTCTTTCCACTCTGATTTTTTTTCCGGAATTTTTGTCTTAAAGGGTATTTACCTTTTCAGTTGTTTTGACACAGTTGTTGTTTTTGTTTTTATTATTATTACATTTCCTTTATTGGCTAAACTTGATGTTTCGTATTTCCCGGCAAAGCTAATACAGTTAAATGACCAGCATTTGTGTTTTAAAGGTGAAATGTGTAATTACTTGCTATTAGCATCACCAAACAAAATGTTAACAATAATGATCCTTTTCAAACACGTTTCCAGAACACTCAACCCATCGTCCAAGGTTGTACAAACAGATAGTCCCGCCCCAAACTCAAGGGACTGGTTGAGCCAATATTACTATGTCCTGCTGCAGGCTGCTCAAACAAAGAGCAATGCATGATAGCGGCACAGTGTTCATACTTTTCGGGACAATCAACCTAAGAATGCCTTAATTATTGTAGACTTTGCATATTTGGCTGGGATTGAAAGTATTTTATAATACATCAAATTACACCACACCTTTTAAAGCTAATTTTAAAAGCTGTTTTTTTTTTTTTTTTTTTTTTTTTTTTTTTTACAGGTAGTACATAATTAAATAATACAAAAATGTTCACTTGTTTCAGTTAACTTTCCCAATTTGCAGCCTGCTGAATCTCCGTATATTTGACTTTATGGATTTGGATAGTGATTTCAATATCCAAATCCAAATTTCATAGAGAATGACCTTCAGGGCTAATGTAAAACACTTTATTTTACAATACTTTTTTATTGCTTATATGTATAATGAGGTGAGGACGTTGGTGCTTGTCATCGTGCTTTTCTGATGAAATGATTCACTTATTTCTTCATAAAACCAATTTTCATGCGGGTATGAAAGAGTCTTTTACCATAGGTCCAGGCATAAAGGTAGTGACATTATGTGACTTGCCCCCGCACAGAAAATTGTCCTTTGAAGTTGCCTCTACATTTTTTTCTGGTTGACAGATCAGAGCAACTGAGCAGAAATCAAAAGCGCAACTGCTTTGATGCCCTGAGTATGCTGCAATTTTCATCACTAAACTAACTTTTGAAAATACTTACCTGAAACATGGTACATTTAATGATTTCAAATCTCAGCATGAAAACACTGCAAGGTTGCCATAGTCTGTTTTGGTCTTTGAAACTTTATCAAGCATTGACAAGCAGAAACATTAACAGATGATTTGTGGTATATTAGATTTGCCAAGATACATAAAAAAAAAAAAAAAAAAAGCTGGGCAGCAATAGACATGAAAAAGCTGGAAAGAAAACAAATATACCTTTCAATACTCACATGTTGTAGGTTTTTTTTATATAATCCAACTTTTGCATTCCAATACATTTTAACCCCATGTTCTGTTCTGGACACAAAGCCATTTTAATGGCCTAAAAAGCATAACTAACCTTAAAGGTGCAGTATGTAAGATTCAGAAACCCTTGTTATTAATGACACCGATGGCCGTTAAGTGAATGCAGCCAGCTACCTGTTGCTCATGCTCGCGTTCGTGCACACACTCCATAGGAACACGAGCAAGCGAGCATCGGCCAAAACAATGACATAACATACAAAGAGACTGAACGTGATCCACCGGCATCATGTTGACAGATGAGATAGCATAATTAAAATTATGATTGTTTTACTACAAACTTTGAGACTAAAACTACTTATCAGCTTATCACATACTATCGAACTATACCATACAGTTTACTGTTGCACTGCACTGTTATGTTGCACTATTGTATGTTTTATATGTTGTACTATGATCAAGAAACTAGCGTATTTGCTTAAATTTATCCCTTATACCTGACTTTTATTATAAAGAGAATGAGTTACGAAGCAAGATAGCTTGCAATTCGTCACCATTAGCAGGCAAGAGCACATTAGCGTCCTGGTTACTTTAGTAACCTCCGTTCCCTGATGGAGGGAACGAGACATTGTGTCGATGTAGTGACACTAGGGGTCACTCTTGGGAGCCCTGAACACCTCTGCTTTTTGAAAAAAGGCCAATGGGAATTGGCCAGTGGAATTTGCATGCCACTCCCCTGGACATACGGGTATAAAAGGAGCCGGTATGCAACCACTCATTCAGGTTTTGTGCTGAGGAGCCAAGACAAGGTCATTTCAGTGGGTAGTTCAGCATTGTGGCAAGAGTGTCACCCAGCACGCTGCTCTGCAGATGTCTGCCAAAGAGGCGCCACTGGTCAGGGCCCAGGAGGCCACTACACTCCTAGTAGAGTGGGCTCGTAGCGCCACGGGGGGCGGCACGTCCTGAGCGTGATATGCCATCGCGATGGCGTCAACGACCCAGTGGATGATCCTCTGTTTGGAGACAGCACTTCCTTTCCGCTGTCCACCAAAACAGACAAAGAGCTGCTCGGAGCTTCTAAAGCTCTGCGTGTGATCCAAATAGATGCATAAAGCATGCACCGGACACAGCAATGTCAAATTTGGGTCTGCCTCCTCCTGGGGCAGCACTTGCAGGTTCACCACCTGATCCCTAAACGGGGTCGTGGGAACCTTGGGCACATAGCCCGGTTGGGGTCTCAGGATCATGTGAGAGTAGCCCGGACCGAACTCCAGGCACATTTCGCTGACAGAGAACGCCTGCAAGTCCCCTACCTTCTTGATGGAAGTGAGTGCAGTCAGGAGGGCAGTCTTCAAAGAGAGTGCCTTAAGCTCAGCTGACTCCAGGGGCTCGAAGGGGGCTCCCCGTAGACCCCGAAGGACTACAGAGAGGTACCATGAGGGGATGAGATGCGGTCTGGAGGGATTCAACATCCTAGCGCCTCTCAGGAACCTGATGATCAAGTCGTGCTTCCCTAAGGACTTACCATCCACTGTGTCGTGGTGTGCCACTATAGCGGCTACATACACCTTCAAGGTGGAGGGAGACAGCCGCCCCTCCAGCCTCTCCTGCAGGAAGGAAAGCACCAATCCTACTGCGCATCTCTGGGGGGTCTTCGCATCGGGAAGAACACCACTTAGCGAACAGACGGCACTTCAAAGCATACAGGCGCCTTGTAGAGGGAGCCCTAGCCTGAGTGATCCTGTCTACCACTGCAGGTGGTAGGCCACTTAGGTCTTCCGCATCCCGTCCAAGGGCCATACGTGGAGATTCCAGAAAGAAGGTCCTTCCTCAGGGGAATTCGCCAGGGGGGGCTGTTGCGAGGGTGGGTGGGCCAGTAGGGTGCTACTAGGAAGACCTGCTCCTCGTCCTCCCTGACCTTGCACAGGGTCTGTGCAAGTAGGCTTACTGGGGGAAACGCGTATTTGCATAGTCCAGGGGGCCAGCTGTGTGCCAGCAAGTCTATACTGATGGGTGCCTCGATCAGGGCGTACCAAAGCGGGCAGTGGGAGGATTCCAGGGAAGAAAACAGGTCTACCTATGCTCGACCGAATTGACTCCAAATCAGCTGGACCACCTGGGGGTGGAGTCTCCACTCTCCCCTGAGCGTAACCTGTCGTGACAGCACTTCCACTGCGGTGTTGAGGTTGCCCGGGATGTGAGTGGCTTGTAGTGACTCCAGAGGAGGAGACAGCGGGCAAGTTGTGAAATGCAACGGGAGCGTAGACTGACTTGACGGTTGATGTACGCTACCGTCACTGTGTTGTCCATCCGGACCAACACGTGCTTGCCCCGGATCAATGGCCGGAACCTCCGCAGAGCAAGCAGTACTGCCAACAACTCTAGGCAGTTGATGTGCCAACGCAGCCACGGGCCAGTCCAGGAGCCGGCGGCTGTGTGCCCATTGCATACGGCACCCCAGCCCATCTTGGAGGTGTCTGTCGTAACCACGACGTGCCTGGAGACCTGCTCTAGGGGAACCCCTGCCAGTAGAAATGCTAAGTCGTTCCAAGGGCTAAATAGGCGGCGACAGATCGGCATGACGACCACGTTATGTGTCCCACGGCACCATGCCTATCTCGGGACTCGAGTCTGAAGCCAGTGCCGAAGCGGTCTCATATGCATCAACCTGAGCAGTGTGGCAACCGCAGAGGATGCCATATGCCCCAGGAACCTCTGAAAAAGTTTCAGTGGAACCGCTATCTGCTCTCTGAACGCCTACAGACAGTTCGGCTCCGACTGTGCACGCTCATTCATGAGGCGCGCCGTCATCGAGACTGAGTCCAACTACAAGCTGAGAAAAGAGATGCTCTGAAACGGGGAGAGCTTGCTCTTTTCCCAGTTGACCCGAAGCCCAAGAAGGCTGAGGTGCCTGAGCACCAGGTCCCTGTGTGTGCACAGTAACTCTCGAGTGAGCTAGGATCAGCCAGTTGTCGAGGTAGTTGAGTATGTGGATGCCCACTTCCCTTAGCGGGGCAAGGGCTGCCTCTGCGACCTTCGTGAAGACGCAAGGGGACAAGGACAGGCTGAAGGGGAGGACATTGTACTGGTATGCCCAGCCCTCAAAAGTAAACCACAGGAAGGGTCTGTGTCGAGGTAAAACCGCGATGTGGAAGTACTCATCCTTCAGGTCTACCACCATGAACCAATCTTGATGCCGGACGCTCGCTAAAATGCATTTTTGCATCAGCATCTTGAACGGGAGTCTGTGCAAGGCCAGGTTCAGTACTCGCAGGTCCAAGATTGGCCGCAACCCACCGCCTTTCTTCGGTACGATGAAGTAAGGGCTGTAAAACCCTTTCTTCATCTTGGCTGGAGGGACAGGCTCTATCGCACCCTTGCACAGAAGGGTCGCGATCTCCGCACACAAGGTAGCGGCGCTCTCGCCCTTCACCGAGGTGAAGTGGACGCCGCTGAACCTGGCCGGGTGCCTGGCGATCTGAATCGCGTAGCCGAGTAGGATGGTCCGGGTCAGCCATCGCGACAGGTTGGAAAGCGCAAGCCACGCATCCAAACTCTGGGCGAGGGGGACCAAGGGGATAATCACATCGGACGTACCGGCGGGTGGGGCCTCATGGCGGGGCAGAGCCTGAGGCACCACATCATAGCGGCTCGAGCCCCGTGGCCGTGCTGAGTCCAGGGACATCGAAGCACTTACCTGGCTCCTGATACCCACCATAAGATTGGTCGAGGAGGGTGGAGGAGGAACATTGTCCCCACAGTCCATCGGAGCCAACCTGGTGTGGGCGTGTTTGTGTCACAGCTGGGTGCGCAGGGGCAGGGGTCCACCACTGGAGCACCAAACCTGCCGAAATGGGACGGTGGACAGTGGTCATGATGACGGCCATGCGCACCTGACATGTGACCCAGAGAACAAGGAAACCACTCTTTTGTTGAAGTTTTGGATACTGCAGCCTCTTGGGCATACGGTGAAAAATGAAACAAAAGATTCTCCTCCTGGCCCTCCACCGGGGGATGGAGTGGTCTGTCTAACAGCTCCATAGGAGCGGATCTCCTCGTCCCTGGGTCGCCCGTCTCAGGGGCACTTCGAAGCCTTCCTAAGGTTCTTGGCAGCCGGCCGTGAGACGGGTGGCGTCTGCTTCCTGCGGTGGGCTCCACGCCTGGGCCGGACTGCAGGGGCGGGCTGCAGCAGAGCCGGTGCTGTTGCTGCAGGAGGACGCCCTTGGCGACGAGCAGATCTGGCCTCCATCTGCTGTTTCACCACCGAGAACTGCTGGGCAAAGTCCTCGGCGGTGTCGCCGAATAGGCCAGCCTGGGAGATGGGGGCATCAAGGAACCGTGCCTTGTCGGCCTCTCTCATTTCGATCAGGTTGAGCCAAAGTTGGCACTCCTGCACTACCAGGGTGGACATCACCTGCCCGAGAGACCGCACCATGACCTTCGTCAACCGTAGAGCGAGGTCGGTCGCTGAGTGCAGTTCCTGCATCAATCCAGGGTCAGAACTACCCTTGTGCAGCTCTTTTAGTGCCTTGGCTTGGTGAACTTGCAGGAGAGCCATGGCGTGCAGAGCAGAGCCGGCTTGTCCAGCGGCACCGTAGGCCTTAGCCGTCAGGGATGACGTAAACCTACAGGCCCTGGACGGGAGCTTCGGGTGCCCATGCCAGGTGGCGGCTCTCTGTGGGCACAAGTGCACCGCGAGCGCTTTATCTACCTGGGGGATCACTGAATACCCCTTGGCCGCCCCACTATCGAGGGTAGTGAGAGTGGGGGATGCTGAAAGATCAGGATCAGGCAGTAAAAGGTGCCCCCCATGATCTTGTCAGCTCCTCATGCACTTCCGGGAAGAAAGGGGGTGGGGCGCGGCCGTGAGCGGCGCTCTGGGCCCAGGAACCAATCATCGAGCCGTGAGGGTTCAGGGGAGAGTTCCACTCTAGACCGACGCTCGCGGCTGCCCGGGAAAGCATGTCCGTCATCTCCACGTCGGCCTGAGACTGGGCGACCACACCTGAAGGAAGGAGCCCGGCCTA
The DNA here is from genome assembly GCF_019703515.2 of Myxocyprinus asiaticus. Classification (NCBI taxonomy): domain Eukaryota; kingdom Metazoa; phylum Chordata; class Actinopteri; order Cypriniformes; family Catostomidae; genus Myxocyprinus; species Myxocyprinus asiaticus. The sequence goes on from NC_059387.1 coordinate 20,390,069, forward strand.
GGCATCTGCATCAGAGTGGACGAGCCCGCTCTCTGATGCTGCGCTCGATAGCTCAACGTCTTCCCGGGCTCCGAATAAGAGGTCGAACTCATCCGAGAGCCTGACCAGGGCAAGCGAGCGTGCTGGGGAATGGGAGGTCCGTGGGGGTTTACCCGGCAGAGGTGTGCCCACTGAGGTCCCCAGATCACCCCCAGTGCTAACCGGCATGGCCTCATACCTGTAGGTAGAAGGACCGAGGCGGGGAGCCACTGGGGTGGCTTGCTTTCTTATGAATGTAAGCCGCGACCGCAACGTTGACATGGTTATATTCTCGCAATGAGGACAAGACCCATCCACGAATGATGTCTCCGCGTGGGCAGCGCCCAGACAAGTAAGACAGCGATCGTGGCTGTCTGAAGTGGAGTGATAACAACTGCAACAGGGAATAACACACAAACGGAAAGACATCTTTAAAAAGACGTTTCCGTGTGTGCTGCTCTTTTAGAAAGGGGCGTTCTCTGCACTCCACAGGTGCAGAGGGGGAGAAGCTGCTGAAATGCACCATAAATCCAGCAGTTTTAGGTGAACGGTAAAGAGAACTGAGTTTGAATTGAATTCAGTGCACTGAATGCAATCGCTCGGCTCCGAAGAGAAAATCTGAATGAGTGGTTGCATACCAGCTCCTTTTATATCCGTATGTTCAGGGGAGTGGCATGCAAATTCCACTCACTAATTCCCATTGGCCTTTTTTCAAAAAGTAGAGGTGTTCGGGACTCCCAAGAGTGACCCCTAGTGTCACTACATCGACACAACGTCGAGTGAGTGACAGATAAGGAACTAAAATTACACAGATCAATCCTTATGGCACTATATTTCACATAATTTGCAGTTATGTAAGCTTACCTGTTGAATTAGAAGAATGCCAATTCAGGGTCGGTTTTGATCGCCAAAACAGAACGAATGTCCCTCCAGAAATCAAATGCCCTGCCGATGTTCACTCTAGTTTTCGCTCGACCACAATCACGTTCCCACTTAGCCAGACGGGATTCAGTAGAAGGCTCTCTGGAGTGCGCATAAACGTCACATCCTTTGGATTTTCCCGGCAAAACCGACCCGCTCCCTTCGCATGAAAATCAGTCTACAGGCTTTAATAGGCAACCTAGGAAGTCCGAGAAGGGCTAATTTTTTAAGTTGCGTTACAAGCCGTTCACACATTGGCAAAATTGTTACATACTGCACCTTTAAAGTATCAGGTTGGTACTTTATGATTTTAATGTTATGAGAACTGATTATAAGCAAAATGTACAATTATGAACTTGATAACATGCTTCAACCATCCCATGTTAAAAAATGTTATATTACTTACATAAAATCTGCCTGCTCTGAGGAACTTATTGACAGATATTAAATGGAGATCAATTTCAAAATTTATTTTATTTTTCATTAATCATTGGGTCTCTGGGACCACAAGCATAATAAAGTTATTCTCAACAAAACATAAGTTAAAATGAGGGTACTGCTCCACAGCTCCCAATCTACACAAAATAATCTGGGAAAAGGGCTGTAATGGGAATTTAAATTAAATGTAATCTTTTTAACCAACATTTAAAAATGATATACTGTTAAACAATATTTTCCGGACCTACAGTAGGAATGTCACAACTGGAGAGGCTTATAGGATTCCTGAGCACCAACTGTGAGGTGCTTTCATTTTGTTCTTCCATAAACACAGCCTATTGAAGGATGAGGCACGCTCAATTTAGTTAAGTGAGCAGTCCCCCTTTCCCTCGCCTTTCTTCAAGAAACATCTCCTATTGTGTTGCCAAACCTAGAATCATGCTCTGTCTAACATTGAAGTTATTGAGAAATTTCCATAACTATTTCATTTTCCAATGCCTGGGGGTGCAAAAACACATTCGCTGGTTTACAAAAGTTGCCAGGACCTGTTATACTATAAATAAAGCTTCCAAAGTCTGGTCTTTATTATGAGCAGGGACTTGTGGAAGGGCAATTTCTCCCGAAGAGGTTCGGGGATGCAAGCAATCAATCAATTGCACATTTGGGCTGCTCTCCATGTGAATGCTGGGCCTACCACAGCCTTACCTCACCGGATAAAATGGAAGCATGCATGTTGACTGGAAGCCCATCATCAAGTCTTGCATTTGATGTAGTGTGATGCTGTTGTTTCAGTGATACCTTTCTGAAAGTTTTGGATCATTTGAATGCAAAACTTTTAAATGTTGGATTTCTGATAAAATGATAGTACACCATATTCTGAATTTATGAAGGTGTCATATCCTAAATTTATGAAGATTTGTGCTTTGACATGTTTGAGTCGTGGTGCATGAATGGATGACACTGGTTGGAGTCCAGCCTATGACATGTCCCAATACCATTTCTTTTGCCCTCTCCAGTATATCTGTCTAATAAAGTGGGGGAAATCTGTCTAACAAAAGGTAGAAATATCCCAAATGTAACTTCTGTATTCACCATGGACCCTCTGGCGTTCCTTCAGGGACACCTGGTTGAAACTCTGCTTTTAAGAGGATTTACTTCTACCATTTAAGTATTTAATGTCTTTTGGCAAAATGTCTGCAAAACCCATGCTGTTTCCTACTTGTATGAGGAAGCCAATGACAAGCCTCATTGTTTGCAGTAGAATGTTCTGATACTTTAGGAGATAGTGCTGCTGACTGTTAACAACAAACACTACACAGTTGTCTGAGGATTGGATTCCCCTCAGGCTTAAGTGAAAGGTAGTGTCCATTCCCTAAACACCATACATCTTCACCTGACAACCCAAATGACCCTCTGGTCTGTAATGGGATCGAACATCACAGGTAGAGAGATTCCCAGTAAAGAGGAATGTCTGCCTCCCTAGTTTCAAATTGTCAGATTTATTGGTCCTATTGCAAATACTTCAGACAGTATATTTTCTTAACACTGATATATATATCCACATATCCTGTAGGGCCTCAGATGGGCAGTGTTAAATTCTGGCTTATCTTATCTTGTGAGTGTTGGATCCATTCAGCAACTCCCTGCAGAAGCCTAGAGCAAACATTCCAGGGAAAATGCAAGCCGTGAATCCTGAGAATGTTATGTGTTGCCCTGACATCTCGCAGCTCAATCTCATCTTGGCTACCCAATTCTGTTTTTAACTAAGTCACATTTTGCCCTAAAGGTACTATTTTGTATTTGTTATTATTTTTATTTTATTTTTATTTATTTTTTTGGTACATATTATTATTGTTATTATCATTATTGGACTTTTTATGTTTTTATTTATTTATTTATTTATTTATTTTTTATAGAGTATTTTTTGTTATTTATTTATATTATTATAGTGTATTCCGGAAAGTAGGGCTGAGTGAGGTGGTGTGGGACCGGGACATGATCCAGGTCAGACTCGGACCTAAGCCAACAGCTTTTAAATGAGCATGTGCACAGCCCACTACACCATAGCTTGGACACAATTTTGTGTTTTTAATTTGACCTAAATTGAAGTCTTCTATACTATGACTTTTCCTCCCATAGAGAAAAATAAACTAACCTATGAATTTTAACTCTTGAAGTAAATGGGAAAAAAAAAAAAAAAAAAGAAAATCCTGAACACACTTTTTTTCCTTTTAGTTTTTTTATTTTTATGTTTAACCTTTAACACAAAGCTAAACACAAAGTCTAACCCCCTTACCTAAATCCCTAAACAAACCATGTTTGTAATAGGAAAAACACTATTGTGTAACACAGAAGAAAGAGAAACATCTGGGTTTTGATTGAGCGTTCTTACGATTTTTTCTAAGTTTCACCCCAAACCCAAATCCCAAACCTAACCATGATTTTAATGGGAAAATAACTTTTGTGTACCACAGAAGAAAGAAAACATTGGGATTTGGAACGAGACAAGGGAAGCATATTACAGCTTATTAACATATATCAGTCATGTGTATTGCATAAATATGTAATGAGTAACCAAATTTGTTGTGCGATGTTTCCTTTATTAAAAAATAAAGTGTTGTATAGGCTAGCTAAAATCTTAATCAATATGAAATTCCATTTGTCAATTGGTTGGTCTCTATGGGAATAAACTGATATCTTCAATTCGCCATCTTGTACAAATTATGAGTTGACATGAGACTATGTTGGTCTAAACTCAGAAGTCATTGAAAATGTGCTGAGAGTAAGACGTACACGACATCATAACAATGTAGAACTCTGTCTGACAGCCTTCTTTTTGAAAAAACAATGGCGAAGCTGTGTGGCATTGACAGACTAATGGTATGTTGGAAAATATGAGCTCCGTGTGACGTTCTGTTAAAAATAGTCGTCATTTACGCAGCATACTATCAACAAGCCCTCTAGACAGGTGTTGAGGAGGGCAGGATTAATGAAGACCTTGTCTGTTTGACATCCTTTTTCCTTTCACACTTCATAGCCTGAGCCCACAACACCTCAGGACCTTTGGCTTCCCAGACAGCAAGAGGACAGAGAAATGAATGTGGGTAATGGCTACAGAGGGTTTTCCATGCTAGTTAGTTTTGCTTGATACCATCTAAATCTCTCAAGAAGACACAGTGCCTGAATGCTTGGCCATCTTTCAGAGACTCAACCCAGAGCTCTTTGCATCTTTTGAAAATGTTTCTCTGCTTCTCAAAATGCCAATATGAAGTTGCTATTTATTGCAGTGTTTACAAAAAAAAAAAAAAACCACATGTTAAGAAATTGCACATCTGTGTACCAACTGATGGATGATGTGAGATCTGAAGTCGTGGTGCGCGATAAGAATATAATGTGTGCATGAGAGTGTGTGTCAATGGTTTTCCATTGATGGTCACAGTTACTAAAATGCACCAATATAAACCACGAAAGTAACTGCTTTTTGCCCTTTTTTTTAATTTTTTTTTTTTTTTTACCCATTTTGTTTTCAGGAACAAGACATCTCCTTCTAACTGTTGTCCCTGGGGTTATTTTCTTGCTAAACTTGGATTCCATCTCCAAATCTGATTGCTTTCTTATAGACAGCCAGTGGCCAGAATAAACATGCAAATAAGGACTGGTATGTGTTTTTTTTATTTTTTTATTTTTTTTTTGGTGAGGACCAAAAATATTTCTGGGGCTACACCACATTTTCAGAATTTTTACAGGGATATCCTGCTTCATTACTAAAACTTCCTGATATTGACACTGAAAATCAATACCTCTTAAGCTGCTTCATAGAGAGCATAGAAATTATGAAATGAAAGGATGCTAATGTTTTGTGGTGCAGTGATGTCAAAACCCTGTTGGGAGCCCTGCTGAATACACCTCTTAAACCAGCCTAAGCTGTTTTGCTGATTTTAGCTGGTCTCACAGCCTGGTCAGGCTGGTCTGATGGCTGGTTTTAAAGAGGTTTTGGGCACTTTTGAGCTGGTTAGGCTGGGAGGTCAGCAGGTTTCCGGTCTTTGGGAGACCAGCTAGACCAGTTTGAGGGAGACAAGCTTAAACAAGCTTTTAAAAAACAAAAAACACAAAACCGTTAAAATCAGCCTTAGCTGGTTTTAGCCAGAGACTATTTAGCAAAGAGGGGCCACTTCTATTAAAATGAATGGGAGACATTGGAACGCCCAACCAAGAAGCTCTAGTGCCCAACGGTCAACGGATGTAGAAAGGAAGTCCTGCTTACAGGTAAAAGAGCCAATCACCTTTAAGATACAGACATCGGTTGCCAATCATCTTGAGAATGCGCATGTACATTAGCTATACAAGCCGGGAAGATTTTCTTTGATTGTAATCTTGACCAACCGTTTTTGAGATTTCGGTGTATCCCACATTCAAGCAGATTGGAGCTGCACTGTCATGACTGAAAATAGACTCCCAGGAGCATTACAAAGATGGCCACCAGTGGTCTGACTTGCTAGAAAGACAGGCTATGGGGGTGCTTGGCACCCTCAAACGAACCTTAGAGCACCCTCAGTTGCAGACCAGGGTAAACTACTGCCCGCGGGTCGATTTATCATGAACGTTTTTTATTAGATCTCTGATTTATCTGGCTTTGGGACCTAACGTGCATCCACAAGCTTTTAATATGCTCAGGGTTGCCAGATAATAGATGCAACACTCCAGTTAGAGATTTATACTTGCACAAATTGGAAATATTTAGCCGTATGTCATACTTAATTTATGCAACCTGGCAACCATGCATGTGATTGCGCGCGCTTCTCTTCAGATAAAAAAAAAAAAAAAAAAAACTTGCCGCTCAATGGTGCAATATTAAGATGAAAAGTGTAATATTATTATGAAAAGTGTGATGCAGCCACTCCGTGTCCATTCGTGAGGCTGCGTGCGTTGTTTAGTGCCAAGTCTGCGAGCAAACCTTTTCAGTGAACTTTAGTAAAATCCCAATAGATCTTCGCATCATTTGCACACGGAGGGGACACATGAGCAAAATCAAGCGTGAGATGAAATGCCTCACACCTGTATGCATATGTTACTTTTGCAGTAATAATTTATCAGTGTCATGTAGCCTGTTTTATTCAGTTGTGTGCTGAATTGGATGCCAGACAAACCATTGACAAGATGCACATCATGACCCATGAGTGTGTAAACAGGTTGATAATGTTTTGAGAATAAAACAACTTTGTCCACTTTGTGGCAAACATTAATATAAGCTTTTAGAATCTATAATTTCTGAATATATTATTTTACTATTAAACCAGACACCTGATGTAGAGTATTAAATTGAATACTAAATTACCACTGCATTGAAGTATGGTAAAATAAACAATTAATAATTGTACTCAGCCTTTATTCAGTTTTACTAACACATGATAGAAAAATAGCAGCAAAACTTCAAGCAATTGCAGAATGGTCCCATCAGTATACACTTCAGAAGATTGTGCATCATTCATTAAGTGCATGAGTGCACTACTACATCTGGGGTTAAAAGATACAACTATGCATAAAATGTTATCTTCTCTCTTCCATGTCCTACTTAACGAATGATGTGGCCCCTGCACCAAAATAATTGCACACCCCTGCTCAGTTGAATATGTAAGACTAATACGGTGAATTGGCAAGCAGATTTCCTTGAATCCCAGCAAACACTCAAAAAATCCCTGCATTTTGTGAACACACAAAATACTGCATCATTACTTTTAAACGTGTATGATTTTGCAAATCAGTATGTCCTAATCTGAAGGTGCAGCATTTTGCTGTCATTTTCAGCGACAGATCATGTGAAAAAAAAAAACAAAAAAACAACAACAACAAAGCAATAAATGTTTTGTACATTTTTTAAAAAAAATAAAAAAACTAAAAATAAATAAAAAATTGTTTTAGTAGCATTTAAACATGATTTAATCTATTAAAAAATTTGTAATTACGATACATTTCCACTTTATACAGAGCACCCCCCACTATTTTCAGAAGCACCCTCAGTGATTTTGATCTGGAACCGGGCCTGTAGAAAGACTTTGTTTTAGCTGGTCGTCCGGCCTGTTCTAGCTAGTTAGTTGGCTGGTGTTAGAGGGGTTTTGGACACTTTTTAGCTGGTCAGGCTGGGAGCTTAAACAAACTAATACCAGACAATCAGCATAGGCTGGTTTAAGATGTTTTTTTGTTTGTTTGTTTTTTAGCTGGGAATGTATAGAGAAACACTCGTCTGTCCTACTGTGAGGTTAAATACATTTAGTTTTAACCCACCAACTTTAGCACTTGGACAAAAAAGGGCCCAGAAAATGAAGAGAATAGTGTGTGTGTCTTTTTTTTCAGAAGCTGCTTTGTCCCTCATCTGTCTTGACATTCCCAATGAGCAGATTCTCCTCTGTTTACCCTTGGCTT